>NC_088377.1:13405000-13752500 GCF_037993035.2 Macaca fascicularis | reverse complement strand
TTGTAACATCTTCTGCCCAGCACTCCCAGCCCCTACCCTGCAGCATTTTACCCCGTAACGCTTATCACTTCTTACCTTTAAATGTGTTCCTTTTCTTACCAAAGCCTAGCTTGTAAAATCCAAAGCCCTGTTTTCAACTAGACATCATCTGCCTCCTGATGCTGTGCAAATGCACATAGCACCAGCTAGGAAATACTCTTATCACAAAAAGTTGATCCTGAATTTAATCAAACTTCTCCAGCTAACTTCCACTCACTTGGAATAGAGGAACAAGAGCATGACACCATAAGGGGGCATGCAGACAAACGTAGAATGTGGGACATTCTCCAAGACAATCGACCAGGTCTCTGCAACAAACCAATGGAAGGGAGATTAAAAGAGAAAATAATGGAGACTGTGGTAGATTTAATAAAACTTACAAGATGTAACAACAAGATGTCATGGGGAGAACTTGCTCGAATCTTGATTTGTGCCAACCAACAATAAAGAGATACTTTGGAGTTAAGTAAATTTTATTATGGACTGAATATTACATCTACTATGTTACCAAAGAAGTAGTGTGCATTTTGAGAGACATAATAACTGTGATTGTGGTTACATAAGAAAATAGTAACCATTTTTAGAGCTATTAATATGTACCAAAGTGTGTAGAGATTTAATGACAAGATTTTGGGGATTTACTTTAAGTTACTTCACATACTGAAAAGGGATAAATGGGCCAGGTATGGTGGCTCACACCTATAACCCTGGTACTTTGGGATGCCGAAGCAGAAAAAACAAACAAACAAAAAGCCTGGCATGGTTGCACATGTCTGTAGTTTCAACTACTCAGGGGGAAAAGAGGGAGAACCCTGAGGTGGAAGGATCACTGAGCCCAGACGGGTTGAGGCTGCAGTGAGCCATGATCACACCACTGCATTCCAGGCTGGGCTACAGAGTTAGACCCTGTCTCAAAAACACAAACAAACAAGCAAACAAGAAAATAGAAAAATAAAACATGTGACAAGATTTGTTTTTAAATCAGGTGTATTGAGGTCTACATACAATAAAGTTCACCCATTTAAAGTTTCATTAGTTTTGACAAATGCATACAGTTGTATGACCAAAACCACAGCCAAGATACAGAATATTTCCTTCACCCTACAAAGCTCCCTCATGTATGCTGAGATTTCTATAATTCTTGGATCTAGAAAATGAGTGTGTGAAGGTTCACTGTATTATTTTCTTACTATTGTGCATAACTTGGAGCAGACCTGGCAAATACGATCTGGAATTTTTCTGGGGGCGTGTGATAACTGTAGGACCACTAGTGTGCATGACAAATGGACGGATGGATAATGGATTCTGAAACTTGGAAGAGAAGTGTCTCAGGGAGAGTTCCCAGAAGCCACTCTGAGACAAGGATTCATGTATAAGTGATTTATTAAGGACATTATGACGAGATCCAGCATGAAACACATAGGATGGCCTAGAAAATATGTTGCTGGCCGGGTGCGGTGGCTCATGCCTGTAATCCTAGCACTTTGGGAGGCCAAGGCAGGCGGATCACAAGGTCAGGAGGTGGAGACCATCCTGGCTAACGTGGTGAAACCCCATCTCCACTAAAAATACAAAAAAAAAAAAAAATAGCCAGGTATGATGGCATGTGCCTGTAGTGCCAGCTACTCAGGAAGGTGAGGCAGGAGAATTGCTTGAACCCAGGAGGCAGAGGTTGCAGTGAGCCGAGATTGTGCCACTGCACTCCAGCCTGGGCAACAGAGCGAGGCTCTGTCTCTCTCTCTCTCTCTCTCTCTCTCTCTCTCTCTCTCTATATATATATATATATATATATATATTTGCCAAAATAGGCTGGGCGCAGTGGCTCACACCTGTAATCCCAGCGCTTAGGGAGGCCAAGGTAGGAGGATCACCTGAGGTCAGGAGTTCATGACCAGCCTGGCCAACATGGTGAAACCTCGTCTCTACTAAAAATAGAAAAATTAGCCAGGCATGATGGCAGGTGCCTGTAATCCCAGCTACTCAGGATGCTGAGGCAGGAGAATCGCTTGAACCTGGGAGGTAGAGGTTGTAGTGAGCCAAGACTATGCCACTACACTCCAGCCTGGGTGGTAGAGCAAGACTCTGTCTCAAAAAAAAAGGAAAGAAAATATTTTGCTAAAATAGCTGAATCTATTCCAACCTCTAGAACTTCCTTTTCCTGGAAAAATGGAGGATAGAGGAGAGAAAGGCCAGAAAGTAACTTGATCCATCCACCTGCTCACCCCAGAAATCAGGGGACATCTGAACCTCTCCTACTCTCAAAGACCACCAACAGCCATCCAGTCAGAACCAATTCCTGTCAATTCCCTCCCAAAATAAATCTCCCACCCACCCATCTATGCTCATCCTCCTACCAACCCAAGAGAGGATCTCCTTTCACCTGCATATGTCAACAGCATCCCAATTGGTCTTCCTTTCTTGCCCCAACCCCACCCATCCTGCACAGAGCAGTCGGAATTAAAAGGAAAATCAGATCATGTCACTCATTTGCTGAAAGCACTTCTGTAAAATAGTTTTGCAGTTCCTCAAACAATTAAACATAGAGTTGCCAGCAATTCTACTCCTAGGAATATATTCAAGAGAAATGAGAACATAGGTCCACACCGAATCACCTCTCAAAGCCCATACCTCCCAATTCTTACATTGGGGATTAAATATCAACATGAATTTTGGAGGGGACAAAAACATCCAAACATAACAGGACATAAACTTGATTTCTCATTGATAGGACAGATGCAACTAAATAGCTCAACAGTGTTGATTTAAAATGCTTATTATGATAGAGGAAAATGGCGGATAGGAAGCAAGACTAACTTGCAACTCCCACTCGAATGGACAGAGCAGTGCGTGAAGACCCACATTGTCAACTTTTACTCCAAGAACTAGCACAGGATCATACCAGGAAAATCAAAAGAAACCACAGACCCTTTGAAGGAGGTGAATTGCTGCTGCAGGCTCTGTGTGAACTGTGAGTCGATTTGCTTTCTCAGCTGGGAGGCCTGTAACCTGGGGCAAGTTCTCAGCCCTGCTCACTGGATGCCTGGAAATACACCCAGTGCTGTTGGGGGTGCATGGTGGGAATGAGACCGGCCCTTCAGGCTGTGGGCTGTGTAGGAGTTGATTGATACCTGTGGCTTACAGCTTTCCCCCACTTCCCTTGTGACCTGTGTGACACAGGAGAGGCAGCCAAAATCCCCCCAGAAACATAACTCCATTGACCCGAAAACCACACCCCCACCCCCTACAGCAGTCACAGCAAGCCTTGCCCAAGGAAAGTCTGAGCTCAGACATGCCTAACCCTGCCCACACCTGATGGTCTTTCTTTACCTGCCCTGGTAGCTAAAGACAAAGGACATAATCCCTTGGGAGCTCTACGACCCCCACCTACCACCTGACCCTAAAGTAAGCTTGTATCCTCACTATACAACTGCAGCTGATGAGCTCTTGAAAGCACACCTCCTGACTGGAGGCCAATCAACACAAAACCAGTGTAACCCTCAGAGTCCACTCTCCCTGCTACCTTCAGCAGAGCAGGTGCTGGTATCCATGGCTGAGAAACCTGAAGATGAGTCACATCACAGGACTCTTTGCAGACATGTCCCAGTACCAGCCCAGAGCCTAGTAGCTCCACAGTGTGGCTAGATCCAGAAGACAAATAATAATCACTGCATTTTGGCTCTCAGGAAGCCCCATTCCCAGGGAAGGGGGAGAGCACCACATCAAGGGAGCAACCCATGGGACTAAAGAATCTGAACAACAGCCCCTTGAGTCCCAGATCTTCCCTCCGACATAGTCTACCCAAATGAGAAGGAACCAGAAAAAAATATACTGTCAATATGACAAAACAAGGTTTTTTAACACCCCCAAAAGATCACATTAGCTCACCAGCAATGCATCCAAACCAGGACAAAATCTCTGAATTGCCAGAAAAGAATTCAGAAGGTCACCTATTAAGCCAATCAAGAAGGCACCAGAAAAAGGTGAAGTCCGACTTAAAGGAATTCTTTTAAAAAATGATACAAGATACAAATGAAAAAATCTCCAGTGAAATAGAAAGCACAAATAAAAAACAATCACAACTTCTGGAAATGAAGGACACACTTAGAGAAATGCAAAATGCACTGGAACATCTCAGCAATAGAATCAAACAAGTAGAAGAAAGAACATCAGAGCTCAAAGACAAGGCTTTCGAATTAACCCAATCTGACAAAAAAAAAAAAAAAAAGGCTTTTAAAAAAATGAGCAAAGCCTCCAACAAGTTCAGGATTATATTAAACAACCAAACCTAAGAATAACTGGTGTTCCTGAGGAAGAAGAGAAATCTAAAAGTTTGGAAAACATATTTGAGGGAATACTCAAGGAAAGCTGCACAAGCCTTGCTAGAGATCTAGACATCCAAATACAATAAACTCAAAGAACCCCTGGGAAATTCATTGCAAGAAGATCATTGCCTAGACACATAGTCATCAGACTATCTAAAGTCAAGACAAAGGAGAGAATCTTAAGAACTGTGAGCAACCATCAACTTAAAGTGAATTGTCTGTTATAAATGAGGTCACTATGGACTTGCCCTAAAGATCTTTACTCCTGTACGTCTGTCTTCCATAGGACAAATGATAAGTACTACATACCTCATCTCTTGGGTTATTATTGTAGTCTTGCATTCATGATTATGAATTTAAAAATAAGTATTAATTATGGAAATAGTACTAAAGGCTTGCCGCACATGAAACATTATTTAAATTGATTTGAAGTCCCTTTATAAAGAGTGCTATATGGTTTAGATAAAGGAAACATATAACTATTGAGTTACAGGGGATTTTATTAATTATAAAATGCAATCAATTTAAATTACGTAGGTTTAAGACTAGTCCCTTGGATAAGCCCCAAGCGAATTTGTCTTCAGATTATTAAAATTAGTGCTGCAAAATCGGGTGGGCAGTTCACAGCCTTTCTGAACTGACTGAACTAGAGCTTGCAGTGAAGTGTTCTGCTGAGACTGAGCACCTTACAGATATTTTTCTCCAGAAGACAGTACTGGGTAATAAAATCATCACAATTAGGGAATGGTTAGTGTTCTCTACTGTGACAAATGCAAACTGCTGAAATTCACTTTATTGAGAAAAATACTGTAGAAAAACCCAAACTGAGACTCTAAGTTTTGTTTAACAATGTGCTTCCGGTATGCAACAAACTACTGTGTCACTGTCCAGGTAGGAAACAATTCTTTCCACTGGGTTTTCAGCATAAATGGGAACTGATTTAGAAGGCGAAAGAAAAGATCAGTTGGGTTGAGTGTTCCTGTGCTTATATTCAGTCTGTGCACACATGTTCTCATGCATGTCTAACCTGATTTACCTCTTACCTGTAACCTACCTTATCATGTGGCTTTTAATTGGCAGTCACTCAGCCATTTCTAAGCAGGTATAGTACTACCTTTCAGAACTCACATTGGCAAGTATAAAAAGATGAGTTAAGGCGAAGTGAGGACAAAATCACATTCTGCATACTAACCTATTTCTTTTTCTCTCCCTTTAAGGTGCTAAACCTGCACCTCATGTCCACTCGGTAACAAGTGTTAGGACGTAGAGCACAGCCTCACTCAGCTCTGAAAGGTAATACAGCCTGTGAGGAAGTGAGCCAGCAGTGGCCTTTGCAATTGTGGATCTTGAGCTCTGCTCTCAGCAGATTTCAGGTGTAACCATTTGTTAACTGTGCTGAAGGTGTGTCCTTAAGAAGAAAGTGTTCACATTAAAAAAGCTGCTGCTGAGTAAAAAAAAAAAAAAAAAAAAAAAAAAAAAAAAAAAAAAAAAAGAACTGTGAGCAAAAGCATCAGGAAACCAGAAAAGGAAAACCTACCAGATTAACAGCAGATTTCTCAGTAGAAACCCTACAAGCTAGAAGGGATTGAGGTCCTATCTTTGGCCTCCGTTAACAAAAACAGTTAGCCAAGAATTTTGTATCCAGTGAAACTAAGCTTCATAAATGAAGGAAAATAGTCTTTCTCAGACAAACAAATGCTGAGAGAATTTGCCACTACCAAGCCAGCAATATAAGAACTGCTAAAAGGAGCTCTAAATCTTGAAATAAATCCTTGAAATACACCAAAATAGAATCTCCTTAAAGGATAAATCTCACAATACCTATAAAAGAACAACACAATGAGAAAAAAAAAAAAAAGGTATTCAGGCAACAAATAGCATGATGAATAGAATAGTACCTCACATCTGAATACTAACGTTGAATGAAAATGGCCTAAATGCTCCACTTAAAAGATACAGAATGGCAGAATGGATAAGAATTCACCAACCAAGTATCTGCTGTCTTCAAGAAACTCACTAGACACAGAAGGAATCACATAAATTTAAGGTAAAGGGGTGGGAAAAGATATGCCATGCAAATGGACACCAAAAGCGAGCAAGAGTAGCTATTCTTATATCAGACAAAATAAACTTTAAAGCAACAACAGTTTTAAAAGACAAAGAGGGACATTATATAATGATAAAACGAGTAGCCCAACAGGAAAATATTACAATCCTAAATATATATGCATCTAACACTGGAGCTCCCAAATTTATAAAACAATTACTACTAGACCTAAGAAATGAGATAGATGGCAACACAATAATAGTGGGGGACTTGAGTACTCCACTGACAACACTAGACAGGCCATCAAGACAGAAAGTTAGCAAAGAAACAATGGACTTAAACTATACCCTAGAACAAATGGACTTAACAGATATTTACAGAACATTCTACCCGACAACTGCGGCATGTACATTCTATTCATCACTACATGGAACATTCTCCAAGACAGCCCATATGATAGGCCACAAAACAAGTCTCAACAATTTTAAGAAAATTGAAACTATAGCAAGTACTCTCTCAGGTCACAGTGGAATAAAACTGAAAATGAACTCCAAAAGTAACCCTCAAAACCAGCAAATACATAGAAATTAAATAACCTGCTCCTGAATGATCTTTGAGTCAACAATGAAATTAAGCTGGAAATTTAAAAATTATTTGAACTGGACAAGAAGTGACACAACCTATCCAAACTTCTGGGATACAGCAAAGGCAGTGCTAAGAGGAAAGTTCATAGCATTAAATGCCTACATCACAAAGTCTGAAAGAGCACAAATAGACAATCTAAGGTCACGCCTCAAGGAGCTAGAGAAACAAGAACAAACCAAACCCAAACCCAGCAGAAGAAAAGAAATAACCAAGATCAAAGCAGAATTAAATGAAATTGAAACAACACAAAACAATACAAAAGATAAATGAAACAAAAAGCTGGTTCTTTGAAAAGATAAATAAAATTGATAGACCATTAGCAATTTTAACCAAGAAAGAAGAGAGACAATCCAAATAAGCTCAATTAGAAATGAAATGGGAGATATTACAATCGATACCATAGAAATACAAAGGATCATTCAAGGCTACTATGAACACCTTTACACTCATAAACTAGAAAACTTAGAGGGGATGGATAAATTCATGGAAATATACAATACTTCTTGATTAAAGCAGGAAGAAATTGAAACTCTAAACAGACCAATAACAAACAGCCAGATTGAAGTGGTAATTTTAAAATTACCAATAAAAAGAAAACAGGACCAGACGGATTCACAGCTGAATTCTATCCGACATTCAAAGAAGAATTGGCAATAATCCTTTTGACACTATACCAAAAGATAGAGAAAGAGGTAATCCTCCCTAAATCATTCTAAGAAGCCTGTATCATCCTAATACCAAAACCAGGAAAGGACATAACAAAAAAGGAAAACTACAGACCAATATCCCTGATGAACATAGTTGCAAAAATCCTCAAGAAAATACTAGCTAAATGAATCCGACAGCATATCAAAAAGATAATATACCATGATCAAGTGGGTTTCATAGTATGGATGCCGGGATGGTTTAATATCTGCACTTGTTGCTTGACTGCCATTCTGTAAACCCCCAGACTATTAGATGAGAGGCCGTATAGGGAGAGGACCTAGGGGACAAGTGGCCGTTTTGGGCCTGTCAGACCCAGTTGAGCTCCCAGCTGAGTACAGCCACATACAGGATTCTAGTTGACATCACTTGGAAGCCGAAGAGCCTCGCTGAGCCCTATCTGACCCCCTGGACAACAGAGCCCAGAGAAAAAAATAACATTGTTGTTTTACACTATTAATACTAAGTTTTGGGGTGGTATGTTATGCAGAAATACATAACACATAATTGCTCTGTTGGAGCTAACAGGAAACAGAGTCCACCACAGGACTCTAGCTCTAGAGGACATTCAAAATGCCGTCCAGCCAGGCCTGTCCATCTTAGGAGTGACCATGGAGAGGAACAGTGTAGTCAGAAGGTCCCTGGTCCCTGTTGAAAAGGCTTCTCCCCAAAGAAGACCATGAGCTAGATGGCCCCTGCTCTGGACTGAATGTCTGTGTCCCCTACAAAATGCATATGTTGAAATCCTAGCCCCCAATGTGATGCTATTAGGAGGTGGGGCCTTTGGAAGGTGATTAGGTGATGATGGGGGAGCCCTCAGGAATGGGATTAGTGCCCTTGAAAAGGGGACTCCAGAGAGTCTCTCGCCTCTTTCCACCATGAGAAGACAAGTGTGCAACTCAGAAGAGGGCCTCGCCAGCCCCCAACCATGCTGGCACCCTGATCTCAGGTTTCTACCATCTGGAACTGTGAGAAATATGTTTCTGTTGTTTATAAGCTACCTGGTCTATGGTACTCTGTTATACAGCCCCAACAAAGACAGCCCCTGTAAGAATTCCGGTGTGTGACCCTGGGGAAGGATTGAGCAGGACCAGGAGCCATGGGGGCTGGTACGTACATATGAATGAGTGAAGAGGGCAGAATATCTGCAAAGTAATCACATAGGAATGAGCATTCTTCACATCCCAAGGGAACCGTGTCTTTCTTGTTTTTGCTGAGACAGGCAACCTTCCCTGGGTGTTTTACTCTCGCTTTTGCTAGACCCATAAGTAAAAGAGAAATTATTTCTACCAGAAGACATAATTTGCAATTGTGAAAATACGGAACCAGCCCAAATGCCCATCAATCAATGAGTGGATAAAGAAAATGTGATATATATACACACACACACATATGTATAAATGTATATATACACCATACATATATATTCCATGGTGTATGCACACACACACACACCGTGGAATACTACTCAGCCATAAAGAGGAACAACCTCTTGGCATTCACAGCAACCTGGATGGAATTGGAGACTATTATTCTAAGTGAAGTAACTCAGGAACGGAAAACTAAACATTGTATGTGCTCACTCATAAGCGGGAGCTAAGCTATGAGGACGCAAAGGCATAAGAATGATACAGTGGACTCTGGGGACTCAGGGAAATGACAGGAGGGGAGTGAGAGAGAAAAGACTACACATTGGGTACAGTATACACTGCTTGGGTAATGGGTGCGCCAAAATCTCAGAAATTTAAAAAAAATGATAATAAGCGAAAGTTTTGAATTTAAAAAAAAATTTTAAAGAAAAGAGAAAAAAGAAGATAACCTTGCAAGGGCAACTACAAATGACAAGTGACACTTGGCTTCAGGCTCAGGGAGGCAATGGCAGTGGCAGTCTAGTGGGTGCGGTGCGCTGCCCACCTCCCCTGGCAGGACGGGGACAGCCTTCCCTCCGCTGCTGGGAGTATGGGTGCTGACAGCTCTCGCTGAGGACGGTCCCTGGGAATTGCCCTCCTCTGGAAATAGCCACCTTGCCCAACAGCATCCCCCTCCTGTGGGCAACCCACATCCAATGATGATTAATATGGCTCCTTCCTTGAGGCAGGGCAACTTCAAAAGACCATCCTAGCTCCTGTGGGATGGGCTAAACCGTTGGTTGTGACAGATCCACTGCACTACAATTCAGCTTCTCTATCCAATCCTTCTTTCTTCATTCACATTACCTGTGTTGATCCTGAGACCAGTCCCCAAAAAACTCCTAACCGTAAATCCCCATCTCACAGCCAGCTTCTCAGGGAGCCCCATCCAGGGCAGGTGAGGCTGAGGCTTACCAGGAGTGGGCGACTGCTGCTCTAGCCGTTGTCCCCTGCTGTAACTGAGCTAGATCTTGCAATGTTTCAAAAGAAGTTACAAATCTCTAATTATATGTGAAATCTTGTTTTGTTTTGTTTTGAGACAGGGTCTTGCTCTGTCATCCAGGCTTAAGTGCAGTGGCACCATCATAGCTCACTGCAGGCTCGACCTCCCCAGCTTAAGCAATCCTCCCACCTCAGCCTCCCAAGTAGCTGGGATCACAGGCGCATACCACCAAACCTGACTAATTTTTTATTTTGGAGAGATGAGGTCTCCCTATGTTGCCTAGGCTGGTCTTCAACTCCTGGGCTCAAGCAAACCTTCCACCTTGGCCTCCCAAAGTGATGAGATTATAGGCATGAGCCACTGCACCCAATCAAAATCTTGGAATCTTTAAATGTCAGTTTGTTTCTTGGCTATCTCTTTTACAGTCTCTGACGTCAGCCTCCTTCACCAAAGATCATAAGGCTTCATCAGGAAATATATCCAGTCTCTTGAAACCAGTAAAGTGGATCTATGTACTCCTGCATTCCACCTTATCCCTTCAGATCCTCTGATGATTGGCCAAATATGAAAAGAGATCGTAACAGCACTGACCTTTATGCAGGCCAGCAATCTTATTTCACATCCATTGCCTATTTTGATGACGCCTTTACACTGTGTCATTCGGGTCACAGGTTAATAATCTACTTTGTACTCACTGGAAGTGATCACAGTGAAGTCTCAGGTGGGTCACAAGGTGAGACACAAGGACATCATCTCCTGCGTGGTGGAGATGCCCAAGTTTCTCAGCCTCTCACTCTCCCGCCCACTAGCCTTGTCCTCAAGCGTTGGAACAGAGTCACTTGCCATGTCGATCTAGGTCAATGAAACTTTAGAGCATGAGTTTTAAATTTTAACTTATTTCTGAAACTGTTGATGCAGAATCAATGCACACAACTGTGCAAACCAGGGTTGAGTGGCCCAGTTCTCCCCTAGTCCCTTACTCTCCCCTGTGTGCAGTGACCTATAGATGTCCCTAACACTGAATGGATAGAGTCTGGAAACCCACCATTAGAGGTCGTCTGGCTGTAGGTCCACATGCATCGTTAGCCACTCTCCATTTCTCACATGGCTTCAATCAAGCAGAGATTTCATCTCCGTCTGCTCCTGCCAAGCTATCAATCCAAAAGGCCAATGGGACACGTGTTTGTTGCTCCCCTCTGGTAAAAAGAAATGCCTGTTGCTTTTGTGCTTCCATGACAGGAAGGCAGCCAGTTGGTCTTGCCCATTCATAGCCAAGGTTAAGTTGCCTGACTGGCTGGAGGGCACCACGTCTGTGTCTCAGGTCAGCTAGCACTTTTCACTGCACTGCTGGCATTAATTTGGCATCTTCTCCTGACCACAGCATGACTGTGAAGCCAGCAACATTCTCCTTATAGGTCACAGAAAAATAAACACTACCGTACTATCTGTCCTTTCATCAGATTCTGCTAGGATTTCCCTGGAATGTAGTTGGCACTCGATAAATATCTGTGGAATGAACAGATGGGTATCAGTAAAGGCAGTTTCTGGATGATATTCCAATGTAATTATTTGGATGCTCAGAGTTTAAATGTGAGCTTCTGCCTTTACCAAATTATTCCACTTCTCCCCTCAAGTAGGTCCAATGTCCAATATTGTGGTTGTCCTGAATTTAGTGACAAGGCTACCAAAGGCCCTGCATGACCTGCCCCCAACACACCTCTTCAGCCTCATATCTCTGTCTCCCTCCTCCTCTACCCACAGTGCCCCAGTCAGACACAGCTCACTCAGTCCTGTAATGGAGCAGGCTCAGGGACTTTGCACATCCTGCTCTCTCGGCTGGAACATTCTTCCACCACCACCACCACTGGCCTAATTCATTCAAACTCACTCTTCAAGCCCCAGAGTTGATGTCACTTCCCTGGGACATCTTCCCAATCTCCTGACTCCTATGGGTTAGGTGCACTTCCTGTGCTCCCGACATTTTCTTATTTCGGTTCTCATCACCCTGCATGGCACCGGCCTTGCTGCCTGTGGTACCTCTCACCAGGCTGTCAACATCACACAGAGAAATGTGTCTGCTGTTGCATCCTCAGGCCCTGACAAATGGGAAATGCTCTCTACACATTTGAGTTTTTGTTGGTTGGATGAATGAATGCATCAGCCATGAGAGCTCTATTCTTGCGCCCTTCAGGAGATGGGTAAGGTAGGATTTGGAAAACAGATTTTGGAATCAGACAGACGTGAGTGGGCAGCCTGACCCCACCCTTACTTCTTCATATAAGACAATAGAGTAATCCCAGCACTTTGGAAGGCCAAGGTGGGTAGATCTCTTGAGGCCAGGAGTTCGAGACCAGCTTGGCCAACATGGAGAAACCCCATCTCTACTAAAAATAAAAATAGAAAAGAATTAGCCAGGCATGGTAGCACGCACCTGTAGTCTCAGATATTCGGGTGGCTGAGGCATGAGAATCACTTGAACCCAGGAAGCGGAGGTTGCAGTGAGCCAAGATCATGCCACTGCACTCCAGCCTGGGTGACAGAGTGAGACTAGTCTCAAAAAAAAAAAAAAGGTAATAGAAACCACTTCAGACTCCAGATATCTGAAACCTAAGAGGAATTTATTTTTTAAGTATTAGTCAGCTCACAGAAGCTCTGAGAAAGGAGAGGAACTGAGTGTACCACTGTACTGGTTCTAAAACATAGGCAAAACTTCTTAGACAGTCCCCTCATTGAAGGAGGAGTCTAATCGCCACATCTTGAATATGGGCTGACCTTAGTGACTCTTAATGAATAGCACGTGGCGGTGGAGATGCTCTATCATTTCCAGGTGATACAGCTTCTGCCTGACTCTCTTTCTCTCTTTTTCTCTCTCCTCTCTGTGTCTGTGTATCTTTCTGTCTCTCTGTCTCCCTCTCTCTGCATGTGTCTCTCTGTCTGTCTCTTATCTCTCTCTCTCTCTCTCTCTCTCTCTCTCTCTCTCTCTCTCTCTCTCTCCCTCCTTCCCTCTCTCAATGTTCTGTCTTGGTACCTTGCCTCCATGTTGTGAGGAAGCCAGGCAGCCCCATGGGAAAACCATATCAAGGTGTCTGGCCATGGCCCCAGCTAAGGTCGCAGCCAAGAACCAGCATCAACTGCCAGTCACATGAGCAAGCAGGCCTCAGATGATCCTAGCCCCCACTCACCTTTAAGCCACTCACCCAATGCTGAGTGGAGCAGAAATTATTGTCCCTGCCAAACCCTGTGCAAATTGCAGTTTCAAAAGCAAAATGAATGTTGCCCCTGGTCTAAGCCAGTAAGTTTTGGGGTGGTTGCTTACACAGTAATAGATAACCAGAACAGCAACTCTGCAGCCATGAGCACCACCCAAATTGTGCAACAGGAGCTCAGCAGCCAGGGTCCCAGGGCTGCTCTGAGGCCCTCACAGTTCATCCCATGGTTGCCGGACCCCACAGTCAGTGCTAGAACTTCTGCTGCATTGCCACTGCTGTGGCCATGATGAGAGGAACAAAGGGTGACCAGGTGATCTCAGAGTACAAGTGCTGGCTGCAAGCAGGGGCTCAGAGAAGGGCACAGGTCTGCTACTGACCAGCTGTGTGAGCTTGGGCAAGCGTCCTAACCACTCTGGGACTCAACTATTTCTCTCTGAAGTGGGATCAGTAGGGGTACCGAATGCGTGGAGTGGTTGTGAGAATTAAACAAATTAATAGATACGGATGATGAGAACAGTGCTGGGCTAATGAGTATGCATTATTCTCTACCTCAGGCCCCCATCACTTTCTCTCTATTACATGCTTTCCTTCTAGCAGCTGTCATCACTACATGACCTTATCACATGTATTGATGTGCTCTCTTGTTTGTGGTCTGCTCTCCTTCCTGTTGGGTTGTAAGCTTGATGCAGGAAGGAAGTGTGTTGTGCTGTCACTGAATCTTCAGCACCTAGAAGAGTAGGTGCTGATATGTCAGGCTAGATGTGTCAAGCACGTATCATACACTCAGTGAATGCTTGCTCAGCAAATGAATGAAGTGGCCGATAATATCACCAGAGAGCTAAGATAGGACCTCAAATAACACTAATACGAAATAGACACCATAAGGCTTGTGAGAGAGGTGCACAAAGCTAACGGGCTTCAAGGAAAGGGAAAAAAATAAAACCAATGGGGAATTCTAGGAAAGGCTTTGGAGAAGGGATGCCACAGGGGTTGGGCCTCAAAGGAGAGAGAGGACTTCAAGAGAGGAAGATGTAACAGAAGATGGGACTGAGAGAGAATTAGTAAGAGCCAAGACCAAAGTGGGGAAGGACAAGGCACACTTAGGGAAGGGCCAGTGGTGCCCTTGGGCTGGTCTACAGCAATTGAGGTTACACAGACTGGCTGAGACCATTGTCACAGCCTTCCAGTGTGTCCCCCAAAGGGTAAAATATTCTCCAGGTCCCAGGTGGATTCAGTGCAAGCACCTCCTGTTCAGCTCCACCTGGGCCTGACTCTTCCCATGCTGGGTGAGCCAAGAATGATCCATGGAGCCAGGGTCATGGCTAAAAAGATTGTCCTTTTGTAAGAACACAGGTACAGAGGTTAGGCTTTCAATTTTGAATTCTGAAGAAGAGAAGACGTCCCACCTTCAGCAGGCCACCCTGACAACGTCTAGCACTGGGACAAACAAGTGTGTTTCCAAGAATGCCCAAAAGCGTGGTGCACCAAAGAGTCCAAGTTCTACTTGACTCATCAAAGGGAACATCCTTCTCAAAAGAACATGTGGGAGACAGCAGAGGGGCAACTAGTGTGTGTGTTTTCTCCTATGTCTGGGCAGGGGGAAACCAAATCTGTCACTTTCTGCATATATTCACATTAAAAAAGGATTCAAAGCTGTCTATTGAGAAGACAGTGCCAGTACCAACTTCTGTGACAGGGAGCTGATATTCTGCAATTCACAGGGTAGAAAGAACACCATTTTCGTCACATGTTTAATATTCAACAAGCAGTGAAAGTTAGAATAATTACCTGTGAACGACTATGTATGTTTCTTTCATCTAATTAGGTAATCTGCCCAGGTGTTTAGCACCAAGGCCTCTGGGCTTTAATTGGAAAAAGTCAAGGACAGAAACTAATTAGCAGCGTTAATCCAAACCAGAAGTCTAATGATATTAACCACAAATCACTATTGCAATCAGGAACCTTTATTCTAAACCATTTTCAAAGTGAGGGAGGAGGGGAAGAAAACAATGTATTTTTGAGCTTTAGAATATTGACTTCCAAACACTAATTCCAGGCAACTTTGATCCACTCTCTCAAAGCAATGGAAAGAACTGTGATTAACAAAAAGGCAGTAGAGAATTAAAAGTGAATGAATATTTCATTTTTGTCCCCGTTTTTAGGCAGGAAATAATTAAATATTAGGTTGGTGCAAAACTAATTGCAGTTTTTGTCATTTACAGAAAAAAACCATAATGGCAGAAGCCAGTTATTTTTGCACCAACATAATACCATCTCAAATTCAATAGCAGTCAGCTCTGTTCATACATTCTTCCCCACCTGTCTCCCGGAGCTCCCTGCAATTTATAGGTAATGATCTACATGTACCTGAAACTTTGAAAGTGCAAATAGATTTCTATGACCTCAAAGTTCTCCTAAAATTACCCTTTGATTCATTCTAGTTTTCATCAAAATAAGAGAAAAATAACCGAATTCCATGAGGAAAAGTCCATAATTCCAAGGTAGCTAATGGGTTGTTGTATGTGTAAAACTATAGGCATTTGCTTATTTATTTATTTATTTTTATTTTTGTTTTGTTTTGTTTGAGACAGGGTCTCGCTCTGTCACTCAGGCTGGAGTGCAGTGGCGCGATCATGGCTCACTGCAGCCTCCTCCCTGGGCTCAGATAATCCTCCCACCTCAGCCCCCCAAGTAGCTGGGACTACAGGCTTGCGCCACCACGCCCGGCTAAATTTTGTATTTCTTTCTAAAGATAGGGTTTCACCATGTTGCCAGGCTGGTTTCAAACTCCTAGGCTCAAGCAATCCATTCACCTCAGCCTTCCAAAGTGCTGGGATTACAGGCATGAGCCACCACACCCAGCCAATAGGCTATTTTTATAATGGGGCTTTCCTGCTCACATCTTTGGCTCTTTTCCAACATTTTTTCATGTCTTGTAGCATTGACTTAGGAGAACTGGTGGTTTGAAATACACTAGTAGACACAGAGCACATAGTTTTGATTTGTTTTGTTATTAGGGAACATAAAATGACATGAAAATTTTAGATTTCTGGCACACTGGCATTTTAAGTGATTAATTAGGTAAAAGTAAAATTGGATGAAAAGCCCAATTTAGCATCAGTCTGAAGACAAAAGAAGCCCCACACCAAAGATTAAGAAACTGGAACACACATCAATCCTAATGTGTTGTAACAGAGTGCATTCTTCAGTCACTTCTCTCCATGGATGACGGGTTTGCTAGCGTTCCTAGCCAAATCCCCCAAGGTTAGCACAATCTAACTTAAACTTGGGCCTCACCAGGAAAAGGAACTTGAACTATCGTTTTGAGTTTCGATTCTCTTCTGATTTTCTATTCCTCATTCACAACCTTAAATGTGCCTCCCAATCCCCAACCACCCACCAAGTAGACAAAAATTTAGAAAAAGAAAACCAGTCTTTTCAAAGAAGAAAATTGAAGGATTTGCGTAATTTCCTATCTGGTTTTCAGAATTTTTTTTTAACAACAACAACAAAAATGATTTTCACCGCCTCTCCCTCTAGAATATAAACTGACTCTGCCTCATGAGAACATACCTGTGTCCCAAGCATTGGCCCTCAAGAGGTTGTGGCTTAGAAACCGAAGAATGCAAATAAAACCTGTGTAGAAAGTGATGCTCCTGGGCAGCTGCTTTGGGAGGCTCTCCTGGTTTCTTTATTTTTTTTTTCATACCGTCTTTGTTTAACACATGCTAGGTTTTTCCCAGCTGCTATCAAACATTGCTCACGTTTAAGGGTTAAAATAATGGGGTCATTATTGGACTATTCCCGGGAAACAGGAAAAAGAGACCTATAGCAGACTTGCTGCAGCTGTTAGGCAGCCCAATTGCCAACCACAAGGGAATTTGCTTACTTCTATATCACCGTCTCCCACCTTGATAAAACAAGAAAAAACACGCCCATTTCATTTGGACTGTATACTAAGAATAATTGCCACCAATATTGATTGGCCCTTGGAGACCCAGCTGAATTTAAAAATTGCAGACTGTGAAATCCCAGCTGATGTATCCTCACTGAGATTACTGCTTATTTGTGACAGGTTCCTATGTTTAAACTTATCTACGAAAACTGTGAAATTAATATCCTCGTGTTGAGTACAATATGGTAACACACCTTGCTGAAACGCACAGCTATTTTCGTTCTTACTATTTTAATCCTGCTCCCGTCTGTGCCTCACTGCAAATCTTTCTGATAATGAAGCATAAGTACATTTGTTATCTGGAGTCTCATGTTCTCACTGTTTTCTAACTGTTTATTTTCAGGGATTGCACAAATGAGGTTTGTTTCTTTTTAAGCTTTTTTTGCTGCACAATTAGTTTTATCTGGATTTTAACACAGTTGGTTCTCACAGTGGCCTCTGGCTTGGGAGTAAAATTATTGCAGTTAACTTCTCAGTTTCTGCTTCATCATACATGCCTCTGACACAGAAGGTTTGAAGCTAGATATTTCCCAACAAGTACTTTCGTCTGCTAGAATCAGAAAGGAAAATGTGCTACAGTCTTAACTACTAAATCCACGTGATTAACTTACAAAGTTCAAATATGTCAAATATGGAAATTCAGATGTTTCTGAAACTAATCACAGCTAAAAAAGAAAACTAATCATGTGGAAATGTGCCTTTAAGTCACACGAAACATATATGACTCTGATGCTGAAAATTTCGGAGAGTCATGGGTTATTAGTCTGGCATACATAAAAGCAGCAGAGAACAACGTCACTTGCTTTCCACGAGACCAGCAGTTATTTGTTTCATATGTTATTATCAGAGTCATTGCAGAATCTCATCTTGCTCTCCATTCCGATTTCATCCCTTCCTCATAGTACACACAAATTCAATGCCAGCTTTGAAAGAATCAGGGCAATACCATTTAAAAAATAAATAAATATACACAGATAAAAGGACTGGAAAGGTGTATACAACAATTCACAGAGATTCTCTCTGCCTTTCTGGTTACTTGTGATTTTTATTTTCTTCTTTTCACTAATCTCTACATCCTAAATGTCCTACAATGTGAAGGACTGACCTTGGTAACAGGAAAACAGTTATATTTTTTTAAAAACTGCTATAAATACATAACACAACTTCTATACTTCATGTGGAAATTATATATAATTTATCTTCCAAGTTATTTTAATGTGAAAATTATACAAACAGAAAATTAATATCACTATCAATATTAATACTTAAATTTTATGTTTAAAGAATTTACTTTTATGTTACATTATTTCAAGTTCATTCTGATAAATCCCAGTGAGTAGTCAAAATGCAACTGTTGTTCTTTTTTATTTTAATTTACTTATTGGTTGGCTGGTTGGTTGGTTGGTTGTTGGTTGGTTGGTTGTTGGTTGTTTGGTTGGTGGTTGGTTGGTGGTTGGTTGGTGGTTGGTTGGTTGGTGGTTGGTTGGTTGGTTGGTGGTTGGTTGGTGGTTGGTTGGTTGGTGGTTGGTTGGTTGGTGGTTGGTTCATTGGTTGGTTGGTTGTTGGTTGTTGGTTGGTTGGTTGATGGTTGGTGGTTGGTTGGTGGTTGGTTGGTGGTTGGTTGGTTGGTGGTTGGTTGGTTGGTTGTTGGTTGGTTGGTTGGTTGGTGGTTGGTTGGTTGGTTGGTTTCCTTTACACTTTAACAGTAAGTTTTCTTATTCTTCATTTTTATGAGCATTTTACTTTATTATTATCATCTGAGGTTTCTAACACAGGGCACAACTTTTACAAATCCAAAGCATAACTAATAGGTAGAAAAGCCTATAAAATGTGAAAAATACAAATGCAACACACACACACACTTTAATTTATTTTATTATTCCAAATTTCAAAAATAGTTTTAAAAACTGAATTCCAGCTACTTCAACAAATATGCTTCCACTAGATTAGAGAACAGCAGAAAACAAGTTTTATACCTCTAATAGAGCCGCAAATTAATTTAAACAGCAACTTAATGCATTTTCAAATAGGCCTTCACACTTTCTTACTGAAAATAGAGCATAAGAAACAAAGACAACGTATATTCCAACTCCTTGGGAAAAATTATAAGCTCCAGGGATACCTTAGAATAATGTGTTTAAAACTGTTTTGTCTGGAGACTTAATGTATAGTATGGTGATTATAGTTAATTACAATGTATAGTACACTTGAAATTTGCCAAGAGAGTAGATCTTAAGTATTCTCACCATACACACACATACACAAAAAGCTAATTATGGGAGGTGATGAATACGTTCATTAACCTGATTGTGGTAAGCATCTTGCAATGTTTATGTATTTCAAGTCATTACATCCTACACCTTAAATATATTCAATCTTACTTGTCAGTTATACCTCAATAAAGCAGGGGGCAATACAAATAATTTTTTTAAAAATAGCATGCAAAAAATTTTAAGCAGTTTCAAAGCTGAGTCCACAGTGTTGATTTTACTTGTACAAAATACTTCTGCAAAATTTATCCTATCACTTGGTTCACTCCAGGCCCACCCTAGAAACCTGTCACACTTTCAGTTCAGGACCTACAGACTCATTGTAACCAGCCGGTTGTCTCTGCTGCCATGAGGGGAGGTCCCAAGTCATTAAAGGGGACACTCTATCCCTAAGGTCAGTTGTAACCTTCCATTAGACTGTCATCTTGTTACCATGAAACATAACTAAGGCCGGGCGTGGTGGCTCAATGCCTGTAATTCCAGCACTTTAGGAGGCCAATGCGAGTGGATCACCTGAAGCCAGGAGTTCGAGACCAGCCTGACCGATATGTTGAAACTCTGTCTCTACTAAAATTACAAAAATTAGCTGGGTGTGGTGACAGGTGCCTATAATCTCAGTTACTCAGTAGGCTGAGGCACGAGAATTGCATGAACCCAGGAGGTGGAGGAGATTGCAGTGAGCCAAGATCATGTCATTGCACTCCAGCCTGGGCAACAGAGCGAGACTCTGCCTCAAAAAGAAAAAAAGAAGAAGAAACATAACTAAAGTTTGCTGTGTTGGGTGTCACTAATTTTTAACTTGTGATGGAAGCTGTTTGGAATTATAAGAGCAGGTGGCAAACCAGTCCATTGGGTTACCTTGGCTAAGTCTGGTAGTTTGTTTATAGTCATCATTCCCCTGATTGGAAAACACAAAAGCTTTGAGTTCCAGGACCTTCCCTTCAAGCTTGGGCATTACAAGAGGCAATTACTAAAAGGTGACATAGCATTGTTGTTATTTCAGTAGCTACATCCCTGCCAGTAGTTATGGTTTATAAAAATAATAAATGGAGAGGAGACTCTCCCCTTGTTTAAATTTGGGAGGTTAGGCCAGGCGTGGTGGCTCACGCCTGTAATGCCAGCACTTTGGGAGGCCAAGGCAGGTGGATCACCTGAGGTCAGGAGTTCAAGACCAGCCTGGCCAACATGGTGAAACCCCATCTCTACTAAAAACACAAAATTAGCCAGGCATGGTGGTGCATGCCTGTGATCCCAGCTAATTGGGACGCTGAGGCAGGAAAGTCATTTGAACCCAGGAGGCGCAGCTTGTGGTGACCAGAGATCGCACCATTCCACTCTAGCGTGGGCGATGAGAGCAAAGCTCCATCTCAAATAAATAAATAAATAAATTCTGGAGGTTAATGGCTTGACTCTTAGCATAAACACACAGATGTTATGCCATGGATTCTACCAGGAAGAGGTGGGAGGAGCCACACATCCCACAACAGAAATAGCCTTTGGAAAACTGCAAACTGGATTGCATGTGTGTTTGGCTGTAAAATAAATCATGAGTTTCTCCCAAACATTCGATGGAGAAAGGAACAATTCACTTTTTTTCCCCACCGTGATCCATTCACAATAGAGCATATTCCTGGAGGTATTCTAAGATGTGTTTTGTTCATTAGAGAAGACTTTTTAGGAGTGTTTAGTTTAGGAAATGCTTAGCTGGCTATTGAAGACAGGTGCACGTGCTTATCTGACTACAGAATCCAGGTGTCACCTGTGGAGATAACACAAGGCCACAGATGGCCACTGTCTTCAAGGTGCCCCTGCCCAGAGCCTAGGGAACAGGGTGAGGGTTGACTGAGAAGGGAAGTGGTGGTCCTGCTGAGAAGGCCATTCCCCAAGCCATGGTCTGGTCCAGAAGTCATCGGTCACACAGAGGGTCACACAGATACGGGATGCCCAGTTAAATTTTAATTTCTGATAAACAATGAATTTTTTTAGTATAAATAAATATGTTGTAAATATTGTATGGGATGTACTAAAAACATTACAATATAATTTAGTATATGTACTACGTACTAGTATATGTACTAAATTTTATATATGTGTTTTATAATATTAAAAGTTAGGCTGGGCGCAGTGGCTCACGCCTGTAATCCCAGCATTTTGGGAGGCCGAGGCAGCCAGATCACCTGAGGTCAGGAGTTCAAGACCAGCCTGGCCAACATGGCAAAACCCTGTCTACTAAAAATACAAAAATTAGCCAGGCATGGTGGCAGGTGCCTGTAATCCCAGCTACTTGGGAGGCTGAGGCAGGAGAATCACTCGAATCTGGGAGGCGGAGGTTGCAGTGAGCCGAGATCGCACCATGGCACTCCAGCCTGGGAAACAGAGTGGGACTCTGTCTCAAAAAAAAAAAAAAAAAAAAAAAAGTTCGTATGTTATACCCAACACATATTCAAGGTTGATCTGAAATGCAAATGCAACTACATATCTTGTATTTTTGCTAAATGTGGCATCCCTCGCACACAGCGATTCACTAGTGGCTTTGGAGGGCAGAGGAGGTATTTCCCTGAGCCCTCCACGTGGCTTCTCCTTCGGTCCTCCACTGCTCTGCTCAGAGCCCCTTCCTGAGAGAAGCCTTTGCTGATCATTCTGTATACCACTGCACCCTTTCCCCACACTCCCGGCCCCCTTAGCCTGCCTTTTCCTCCATAACTTATCACTAGATGACATAACTACATACTTTGAGTAAACGATTTTTTTCATCTTTATTCTCAGCCCTTTGTGTAATGTCTGTCACAGATTGGGCCTTAAGAAATATTTGTGGAACTGCATGAATGAGAGTGACTCCATGGAGAAAGATGAAACACTGAAAGTAAAATAAAGACGGAACTAAGGTAAATGAGTATGGCCATTTCCACTCACCTGATAGGTCTGTGTGTTTTAGTCAGTGCAAAACTCACCTGGGGAAGGGAACCCCAACAAATCAGACGATGATCGAGTAGGTCCAAGGTGGGGCCCAAGATTCTGTATCCCTACCACATTCCCAGGTGATGCCGATGTAGCAAAGAGAGTCCCTTGAAGAGAGGCAGGGCACGGTGGCTCACGCCTATAATCCCAGCACTTTGGGAGGCTGAGGCAGGCTGATAGCTTGAGGCCAGGAGTTTGAGACACTCTCGGCAACATGGTGAAATCCAGTATCTACCAAAAAATACAAAAGTTTGCCAGGCGTAGTAGTGTACACCTGTAATCCCAGCTACTCAGGAGGCTAAGGCACGAGAATTGCTTGAACCCAGGAGGCAGAGGTTGCAGTGAGCAGAGAAAGAGAGAGAGAGATCGAGACAGAGAATCATTGAAGAGAGCTTGGATCCAGGTAAAAATAAAGAGCAGGACGCAACCAGAAATGTCTGTGGTTCTATTATATCACTGGACAGTGTAACAAAATGTAATGTTTTAAAAAATAGAAATTCTATATTCCTAAATCTTGAATAGATTCCTATTTCAGAAACCATTCATTCTGATGAGTCTCCCTTAGCTCTGAAAGAAAGGGGATAAAAACCAAATACAAGAATAATAAAAACCACCTCTCCGAGACGAATTGGAGAAAGGGTGCTAATCTCCCTGAGACAATGCCTACAACTGTATTTGATCAGGATGACAAGAAAAGCTTTAACTCATGCCTCGAGCAGAGCCACAAGACCTGCCTTTTTTGATGACCTTGAATTCTACAACACAGACTCCAAACCTCACATCTTGACAACTCTCACCATGAGAAAAGTAGGAAACTCTGTCTCACAGTCCCAAGTACTCACCATACCTCCTAAAATAAGTAAAAGCTTACTTAAAAAAAAAAATTTGCTTTCAGAGCAGAAAACTTCTAAAAGTTGAATTCTGATTCTGTACACACCTGCGGAGAGGTACTTGCCATGCCCACTATCCGATATGTTTCACTTTCTTTTTTTTTTTTTTTTTTTTTGAGACGGAGTCTCGCTCTGTCGCCCAGGCTGGAGTGCAGTGGCCGGATCTCAGCTCACTGCAAGCTCCGCCTCCCGGGTTCACGCCATTCTCCGGCCTCAGCCTCCCGAGTAGCTGGGACTACAGGCGCTGCCACCTCGCCCGGCTATTTTTTGTATTTCTTAGTAGAGATGGGGTTTCACCGTGTTAGCCAGGATGGTCTCGATCTCCTGACCTCGTGATCCGCCCATCTCGGCCTCCCAAAGTGCTGGGATTACAGGCTTGAGCCACCGCGCCCGGCCATGTTTCACTTTCATGAACCAGAAAAGGGGTTACAAATAGCTACCACAGAGTTACTGTCATTATCAGCCCGCAATCTGAGCAGCTGTTAAAAACCCACATTTTGTCTCAGTTGTAATCACTTAAACAAGTAACGCCTGCCTACAGTTCAAAAGAAGTTAGTATGGAATTAAATGCCATTCATACCAATTATGTTTCTTCTTTCAGATATATGGAAAAGGAAAATAAATTATCCATGAAATTGCAGATCTATGTAAAGATGCTTTTTGTAATAAAAGCCAAAACAACTTGAATCTGATGTGTGATTAGAAATAACAGACATTTGAAATTCAATAACTTAGTTCATTGACAATATCACCAGGTTAGGCATCGATAATTCATTCAGTTTTCTTTTAAAGATTATTAATTGCTTGATACCATTTAGGATCAGGAAACCCTTAGTGCAGTGAAAACTGTAAAAGTTTATCATCTGGGAGTCCCGTGTCTAGCCATGCCTCTGTCATGAATCTGTGGTGTGACTTCTGACAAGAGTTGTATCCCTCTGGATCTGTTTCCTTGGCTGGAAAGTGAGGAAATTGATCCAAAGATTACCTCGCAGATTCTCTCCAACTGACATTCTGTCATTTCCCACTCACTTTAAAATAGACTGTCAGCGACCCTACGCTTGTTTTCCTTGAGAAACAGCGCCACCTTCAGGTCATAATAACCACAAGAGAGCTGACCGTGAAGGTGCTTCTCCTGCAGGAGCGATTTGCCCTGATCCATACAAACCCTTCCCCCGCAGTCCTCTGGGATGCGGTTACACACTTGTGAGTCTGCCGCTGGGTTAAGATCAATGTGTATGGACATGGAGCCAAGCTGAGCTAACTGGCCCACAGGGGACAGATGCATGACCTTGGCCTAATTATCACAGCTCCAGCTAACAGTTCACCCACAGCAAAGCTCCTTGTGGAACCCTATAAAGAAGGAAAGGAAGCAAGGGATATGCTAGATGAACTAAAGTCTACAAAACAATGGTAAGGGACACACCTCTTCTCCAGGCAACTTCACTTAAGACAGTTTCCACCTGTTCTTATTTTAGCACGATATCTACTTGGATATACTTTTATTAAGACAAATTACATAGTGAACTCTTAAGTAAATATCAGATTTTTTTCACCCAGCAAATATTTATTAAGCAACCAACCACTTAATGCCAGCACCGTGCTAAAGGCTCTCCCAAAAGTACTTTTACTGAATTTCCACAACAACCCTTGTGAGAGAGGAATTCATATCTTCATTTTTCAACACAAGAAAATTGAGAATGAGAGAGGCCCACAAACAGCAGATCTGGCAAGAAGCTTGAATATGCAGACACAAACAGTCCACACAGTCCTCCTCTGAGGACATGACGCAACTGCTCCTTTTCAAGAGCTTATCACTCAGCACAGCGTGGCTCTACCAACTGCAATCCAGCAGCGCGGAGGCAAAGGCCACTGCGGAACTCAGTTTATTTCTCTGCAGTGTGATCTGGATGCAGAAAATGGCCCTATCTTTGCCAGCCATCCTCAGCCATACCTCCCTAACCCACTGATGGATGCCAGGCAGGGTAAGGGGGATAAGTTAATTTGTTCCTAAGTGTCTAAATAAGGATCCTTCTTACAAACAGTAGATATTTAAGGTTGTGCCTTTGATCACATCCCAACAGTCCCTAAATTCCATAGGCTTTATTGGTTGGGAAAGGGGCGGAGCAACTGTTAGCCCATGGGAATGCATCATATTTGGAAACATAATGTTTTCTGTGCATTACAGAGGAGAGAAGTGGGAAGTAGCGCCCAGTGCTGGAGGTACTCCAGATACCGGTGGTACCCTGTATATTTAACTCTTTCCCATACCTACATATGTGTAGACAACTCCGGTTGGTGAGATCAGGTTTTCAATTCTTTGTACCCCCCACTGCACTTTGCAAAATACTGGCACATAAATTTAAAGCTACTAAATATTTGCTGGTGTGTTAGAAAAAACACATAGTCTGCGTGCAGAAAACAGGAATTATACAAGCTAGCATGATCAGATATATTTGAGATGTCAGCTGAGTTACTCTAGGGCAGAGCCCAAGGACGAAGCTTGGCTGAGGGGTGATAGGGGAAGTGCCTTGGGACCTTTAGATTATGGGTGGAAGGAACAAAAGACCGATGCGGAACAAGACACTAGAGTTGGATTGACCCTTTGGGGAAGGAGAAGTTACGATATGATGTCTAAACCGCAAGGAAGATGCCAGAAAAAGAAAGAATAATATATTGTGTAAGCAAGCAATTTCTTAATTTTAAACATATTTTTATATTCAGGTGAAATTGTTTTATTCAAAGTTGAATGATCACTAAGTTGCAGCTAATCAGAAGTTGAAAAAGAAATGCTTGGCAGTTGGAATCCAGTTTTTGCACATAATCAGAGCTGGTACTGTCAGTTTCATGGTGTCTCAAAATCTAAGACTAACAAGGAAAAAGGGAACAGAGCCGGCCTTGTCACACCACCATAAAAGGGAGCAGAGGTGCAGAACTGTCCCCATGACATGTGTTCCCGAAAGAGTATCATGTAGCAAGCCTTAACAACAGCAGCAGTGGCTGAGCTAATCCTGGCTGGATCCCAGTAAGGCCCTTCTCAAGTCCCAGTAATGACGATGGTAGATTAACAATCTATTCTCAATGTGTCAATATCATCTGTGTTTCTACCCTGCTAGCCTCCTCTTTTCCTTCTTTCTATCCCACCCTCAATTAACCATGCCTCCTCTTACAATTTCTAGTCTGCAAGAGAGTAGGACAATAGAGAACCAAAAACTAGGGTAGAAACATAGAGGCTGCTATGGTTAGGGCTTGCTGCGTGATAGATAGGTTTGGTTTCACAGCAATAACCACAAGGCAGAAAGTGATGGAAAATTCAACATTCTAACTGCAATTCACCAAATTTTGTCTCCAGACTTGCGGTGTTTATAGTTTCAGCAACACAACTTGACTGCCAGGAGGAGAGTGAGGATAATAGCATGAATCCAACTGACAAGGAATATGTCTCCGAGAGCCGTGAACCATACCAGGAAGACATTTTTTGCTTATAAGAGCATATTTTCTTCTGGGCTCTTTCTAGGAGCAATAGACTAAGTTGAAGATATTTTATAAAAAGATACTAGGAAACTATTTTTTTATAATGACACACGGATATTCAGCTGTGTGGCTGTATCTTCCATCCTGGTTGATCCTTCTGCACTGGTTGGTACACAGTCACTTCCCTGAATGCCCTCACCTCAGTCTTCCCCACACTACCCTGTCCACTCAGTCCCACCCCAGGACCATCCCCAGCCCAGCCTCACAGTCCAGCATCCACAGGGTTAATGGTCCACACAGTAGAGAGCCACAACAGTTGCTAAATATTGTCAATATCAACCCTGATTATAGGTGAAGGATTCTACAAAGAACTCTACCAAGATTCTACATTCTTTATTCTATATAGATTCTGTAAAAGAAGAATCTAATCACTGTTCTGTGCGGTCGAAACATGAGTCATTGTTTTCAGGGCATCATTTCGCTTTTAACACAAAGGCCCAGCAGAGGGAGCCATCTCCTAACATGAAAGGAGCTACAGGCCCTACTAAGACAGCCGCTGTCATTAATATTTATTCCACTAGGGCCGCCGTAGACGGGTGGCGTCAACAACAGAAATGTATTTTCTTATAGTTCTGGAGACTGGAAGTCCGAAATCAAGGTGTCAGCAGAATTGGTTCCTTCTGAGGTCTCTCTTCGTGACTCAGAAGATTTCTGAGTCTTCACTTGGTCACCCCTCTGTGTGTCTGTGTCCTAATCTGCTCTTCCTATTAGGACACAAGTTATATCATATTAAGGCCCCCCCCCCCCCATGACCTCGTTTTATCTTAATTACCTCACTAAAGGCCCTTTCTCCAAATACAGCCACATTCTGAGAGGTACTGGGGGATAGGACTTCAACCTATCCCCCAGAGGCACTGAGGGATAAGACTTCTATATATAGTAGTCTTTGAAATATGTATATATTTCAAAATGTTTTTCCATTGTTTTCTATAGGGTAGATTGCCCATTGTGTTGACTCCCATAAGTCAATGGTTTAAAGTCTTTGTCCCACCACCACATTGGCACACATTCATGTTGTGCTCAGATGGGAAGAAATTCAGACCTGAGTCCCTTCCTTGGGCAGATCCTACAAGTTCACATATCTAGATATAGAAGGAAGTACCAAAGATAGACACATGCAGAGTGGCTGGCAGCTATCTGCAGAGGCCACCAAATGGAGAATGGCAGATGTTAAGGCCAAGATAGCGGAGCCATCCCAGCCATCTTTGAGGCCAGTCTTACAGACTCTCCTCCCTCAGATTCCCCCCTCTCCCGTCCCAACTTTACACACCCAAGGCCTGGCAGTTCTGCTGATTGGCTAGCCTGGATTTGCACAGAGAACAATTCACTGGACGAGATGTGCTTCATCAACCCCACGGTTAGACAATACCATTCTGACTACAATGGAGCATCCTCAGCCTCCCCAGGCAAACAGATTCTTGTCCCATACATCCCTTACTTACAGCCTTGGAGCTGGGATGATGGCGGTTACCCTTATCATACTAACTGGCTTATAGACCCACTACAGACCTCACCCTGCTGTCTCAAAATATCATCTACCCATATCTAAAGGGTTGTATTAAGGATGCAGTAATGTATCTAAGTAATTATCAGTGATGCTTATTTGCAATAAAGTTTTTATCTTGCTCTACAATCACTTCACTGCAAACAAACATCGTTAGAAAAATATTGTTATAACCTTCTTTGCAAAATCATGTGTAAGAGATTTCATGCAAAATAGACCATGACCACTGCCAGTATAGTAGATGGGACCCAGAAAGAACAGCCCTTTGCTTAAAGTAGGATTCTATGTGCACTGACTTTACCATAGGATTATTGTGACTTACTGAGTGTACCAGGATGTTAGAGGTGTAATTTGATTTCTCAAAGAGCTTGAAAGCCAGAGCCTGGGTTCAAAGGGTAAGCAAGGCTTGCTGCTTTCTTTTCTTTTCCTTTTTAAAATTCTTTTCTTTTCTTTTTTGAATAGGATCTTGTTCTGTCACCCAGGCTGGAGTGTAGTGGCACGATCATGGCTCACTGCAGCCTCAACCTCCTGAGCTCAAATGATCC
Organism: Macaca fascicularis; assembly: GCF_037993035.2. Lineage (NCBI taxonomy): Eukaryota > Metazoa > Chordata > Mammalia > Primates > Cercopithecidae > Macaca > Macaca fascicularis. The sequence goes on along the minus strand of NC_088377.1, from coordinate 13,723,528 downwards.
CTCCACCTCAGCATCCTGAGTAGCTGGGACTACAGGTGCACACCACCATGCCAGGCTAATTTTTAAATTTTTTTGTAGAGACCCCCAGGGGTCTCCCTGTGTTGCCCAGGCTGGCCTCAAACTCTTGGGCTCAAGCGATCCTCCCACCTCAGCCTCCCAAAGTGCTGGGATTACAGGCGTGAGCCACCACTCCTGGCCAAAGCAAAGCTTTCCACACCCCTCTGGATTGGAGGATAGGGACAGGTCTGATGAAACAGTGGGTAGTTCTGAATTAACACTGAATCCCTCAGCCATTGATTCTAGACCCCAGAAGTCAGCAGGGGCCTTTCCCTTTTGAGATGGAAGTGCCATTGGCTCAGCCCCTTCAATATCACGACCCAAAATGTCAACTCATGGCCCTGCGTCCTGTCCTTGGATATCCCCATTTACTCTATTTTAACCTTAGGACTTCTTCAAGCTCTGCCAAAGGAATCCACTCACATAAAAGAAGCACTGTAGGTGCCTTGGAAAGTATGGTAGAGAGGCGGGGTGGGGTGCGGGTCAGTAATTACGGCACATACTCCACAGCAAATAAAATCACAATAGTGCTTTGGTAGTTCTGTTCCCCACACCCCTTTCCTGATGCCCTGCCTCAGGGGGCAGAAGTTTGTGCTCTCTGTCTCTGTCTCTCTCCCTCTCTCCTTTGCCATCCAGTGCCCACCCTCACTGCAGCCCTCACCTAACCCCTCAATCCCACGCCCCACGCTGCCTCTAACCCACTCAGTGCCATGGTGGGCATCTGTAGGGAACTCCAGCTCCTTCCAGCCCCTATGCCACCTGTCATTTCCAATCCCTTCTGGCAGCTCCCCGAACCCTCTCTTTACCAAGATCTACCCTTTTTAAAAATCATATTTTAATTGTAATTTTAATTTTCAAAATGTCCGTTCTCTTAACAATCCATTTAACCAATTCTCATTGAATGCCTTCTGCATTGTGGTCACAAAGGGGGCTCTGGAACCAGATGTTGGGGTTAGGATCCTGGATTTGCCACTTACTTTGTGACTTTGGGCAAGTTATTTAACTTCTCTGGGCCTCTATTTTCTTGTCCACAATATGGGGAAGGTGATAATAGTAGCTGACTCTTAGGGTTGGTGTGAGGAATGAGTTACTGAATTAGTAGCTGGAAGGCGCAGACTCAGCAGTGCCCAGCATGGAGCAAGTTCAATAATGTTAGATGCCACTGTGTAGAGGCACCAGAGGGACCCAATAAACACACACACAGAGGGCCAAGCAGACCCGCAGTACCGGGCCGCAGGGCCACGATGGTGGAAGTGCAGGGTGCTATGGGCTTTACTGGAGGGTCACCTAACCCACACTGGGGTGTGAGATCGCATCACCCACCTCAACAGGCTCGGGGCTGTGTTGGGGTGAGGGGGTGCTGAAGTTCTAGCCTCAGGGTCAAGCCACTTCTGATCACAATCCAATTCACCCGCATCACACACACCATGGCACACACACCATACACACACATACACACCGTGCAAACACCACATACACACATAACACACAAATACCACATCCACCACCCACACAGCACACACACATACCACATGCACCACAGCCCCCCGACAGTAACACCATATGCATACCATACAACACACACACACACACCAAACAAGTCGCTACTTCCCTCCTATGTACTATGTGCCCTGCTATTTTCTATTCTGTTCCATTTCATGCCATTTCTTCTTAGTGGGACTCATGAAGTTGATTTCAGAACCCACTAATAGACCTGAGCAGGAGTTCAGAAAACACTGACTTGGAGGGAGGCAAAGGAAACCTTAAACCTCTGTGAAATGGAGCTTTGACCTGTGGTCTGCCCTTGACCTCTAAGTGGGGTGAGCCTCACACTAGGGGTGCCCTGTCCTGAGACATAGCCATAGCAGTAGGCCATCTTACTATTGGGCTGCCCTGGCCAAGAACAGGAGAAGCAGAACCTCATCACCTGCTGGGACAAGGGCAGCCCGAGGAGGGCCCCTTTCAAGGTGTCTGCACAGCTTCATTTGACCTAAGAAGTAATCTCACTGGTTTTTGTTTCCAATCACCCCTTCATTTCACCATGGCCTGAGGGTTTCTTTTGCCGTCTTCTAAAATCCGTGTTTTCCGAAATGCAGCTGAGTCATGATACATCAATTTAGTGAGTCTCAGACATTTTTTTAAAAAGAAAAAGAAAGGCATGGGATAGGATAGGATAGGATAAAGTAGAGCATGTGGTACAAGGATAGTACTGATGTGGGTGTGTGTGTGTGTGTGTGTGTGTGTGTTGGGCTTCAACTTTCTTCAGCTGTCAACCCTGCTATTAATAGGTGAAGCTATAAACACAGGGCAAAATCTATCACGTCTGGTGATTCAGACACGGAAGTACGGAGTGGAGCAACCTGAGAAATTACAGGCTGAAAAATACACACCTGGAGTCCACAGCCCTTGAATGAATCTGCTAGATGATGACTCGGTGGTTGCTGAGGAATTTAACCATCTGGACCATATCCTTCCCTAGTTAATTTTCAACCCAGATGATCATATCTCCTGTTTGGGGCAGACACATTTCTGGCGCTAAGACCAGGGCCCCTGTTCAGCCTTAGTGGATGACTCAGCCTCCTGAGAGGCGCTTCAGAAGACCTTGGGCCAAGATTGCTTTTCTTCTTCTAAGCCTATCCCAGGAATGTGGCCACTGCTCGAAATGTGGGAATTCCCTTCCAGAACTCCCTTCCAGAATTCCCCTCGAAGCTGCTGCGTGGTTCTTAAACCACATCTGAGCAATGTCTGTATCACTAGAATATTTGGCATCAGTTAGGTTTGTTTCTTTTAAAAAAAAAAAAAAAGTTTTTTTCTCAACTAAAACTTAGGACAAGGGGGTCTTAATTTGATCTTTCTGTTTTCTGTTTCATACGATTTCTATGAAAACTACAACAAAATTAATAAAGTTAAATTATATTTAAGTGCCTTTTTAATGAATAGCCTCTGTTAGAAAAAAACTAAATGTTTTTGTCTCACTCTGTCACCGAGGCTGGAACGCAGTGGCGTGATCATGGCTAACTGCAGCCTTGACCTCCTGGGCTCAAGTGATCCTTCCACCTCAGCTTCCCAAATAGCTGGGACTACAGTTGTGTGTCACAACGTCTGGCTAATTTTTGTATTTTTTGGAGAGACAAGGTCTTGCCAGGTTGCCCAGGCTGATCTTGAACTCTTTGGCTCAAGCGATCCACCCACCTCAGCCTCCCTGAGTGCTGGGATTATAGGCATGAGCCACCATACCCAGACAGAATTACATTTTTTTAAATGGTACTGACCTAAAAAATCCAGGATGTGCAGTGATCACATATGAATGCATGGACCTGCACACACAGGAGTGAACACGAGATCCACCCCTGCCAGGTCAACACTCATGTCTCACCCCAGCCCACGCTGGCGCACGCTCCTCTCCACACACCATTGGCCCCATCATTGCTAGGTCCCCACTTGACTTCTCAACAGACTCAAGACAAGTGGCCTTCCTCCTCTCTTCTAGAAACGCCCTCTTCTCTGGGCTCTGTGTGACACCTGCACTTTCTCCCCTCTCTGGTCACTTCTCAGCCTTTTTTTTTTGGCCACTTCCTCTTCCTCTATACCAAGCTTGTCCGACCCGCAGCCCAGGACAGCTTTGAATGCAGTCTAACACAAATTTGTAAGTTTTCTTAAAACATTATGAGATTTGTGTGTCTGTGTGTGTTTAGCTCATCAGCTACCATTAGTGTTAGTGTATTTTATGGGTGGCCCAAGACTTCTTCTTCTTTCAGTGTGGCCCAGGGCAGCCAAAAGATTGGACACCCCTGCTCTGCAACATCTCAATATAGCCCTTTTCATGTTTCATTCTAGATTCTCTCTCTAGGCTACGAGTGCTTAAGGGGAAGTGGCATTGGGAAATGTGTGAAGGTGGCTTTGGTTGTCACAACGACAAGGTGGATGCTGCGTTACCAGTGTTTAGTGGATGGCGGCAGAGGGGCCAAACAGAAGGCAGTATCACCAAAGAACTGTCCATCCTCGCATGGCAATACCCACACCCCATAGAGAAACACTGCAGTGGCATCCACTCCCACAGATTCCGTTACCATCTGCCAGGCAAGGCCTGCCCAGCCAGACCTCTCCTCTGAGCGCTAGTATTCCCCTTAGACATCTAACAGGCACATCAGAGTCAACATGTCCAAAGCCAACTCATCATCTTCTCTGTAAATCTGCTTCTTCTCCGAGATGTCCTTCCTCTGTGCTCGGCATCACCATGAAGCCAGGTATTTAAGCAAAGGGAGTCATCTATATACAGCCATCCCTCCGTATTCATGGGGGATTGTTTCCAGGACCCCCATGGATACCAAAATCCACAGATGCCCAAGCCCCTTGTATTAGGTTGGTGCAAAAGTAATTGCAGTGTTTGCCTTGTTGGCAAAAACAACAAATTACTTTTGCACCAACCCAATACAAAATGGCATAGTATTTGCATATAACTTATGCACACCTCCGGTATACTTTTTTTTTTTTTTTGAGATGGATTCTCTCTTTGTGGTCAGGCTGGAGTGCAGTGGTGTGATCTCGGTTCACTGTAATCTCCACCTCCTGGGTTCAAGCGATTCTCCTGCCTCAGCCTCCTAAGTAGCTGGGATTACAGGCGCGCACCACCACACCCAGCTAATTTTTGTATTTTTATTAGAGACGGGGTTTCACCACGTTGGCCAGAATGGTCTCAATCTCCTGACCTCATGATCCACCCGCCTTGGCCTCCCAAAGTGCTGGGATTTCAGGTATGAGCCACTGCGCCCGGCCTAATATACTTTAAATCAGCTCTAGATTACTTATAATACCTAATACAATGTAGATACTTGTATTGTTGTTTTATTGGGGTTTTCTTTCCTAATTTTTTTGATCAGCAGTTGGTTGATCTTCAGATGTGGAACCAACGGATATGGAGGGCAGATTGTACCTGCCTCTTCCTCCACACCCAACCTCATCACCAAATCCTACCCATCCAGCTCCTAAATATCTGCAAAACCCATCCACTTTTCTTCCCCTCCACTGCCAGCAGGCTAATCTTGGCCACTGTCACCTCCACCTGAACTCCTGCAGTAGCGCCTCCGGGGTCTCCCTGCTTTCATTCCTGCCTGTTTCAGAGCCCACATCCTCACTGCAACACGTCATCTCCACAACAGCTGCTCTGATCCTATCACTCTGGCTTAAACTCCCCAGTGGCTTCCTGTTGCTCTCAGACTACAGCCCAAATCCTTAACGCTGCCTCTGAGGACAGCCCTGCAGGGTCTCCCTGCCGCCTTCCTTTCCAGCATTGCTTCCCCTTACTTTGGCCAAGTTGACCTCCTGCCAGTTCCTCAATGGCTCTGTTCCCCTTCCACCACCCCGCCTTAATGAATGCCCTTCCCTCAGACTGAGAGGCTTCTCCCTGCCTGCCCTGCCCTCCCATGGCCGATGCCTAACACTCTTCCAACACTCTTCCCATTGGTTCAACACTGCTTCTTCCAGGAAGCCTCCCCAGGCCCCTGGCTAAATCCCTGTGCATTCTCATAGTCCCTAGACTGTCTCTTTTCTAGAACTGACCACAAATGTCATGAATTACGCAGTTGCAAAAGTATTTAATGTCCATCTTCACTGCTCTGTAAGCAGTCCTGTGGACAAGCAATGAGCCAGCCTCATTGACTGTGGGTGCTGTGGCTCCCAGCCCCTAAGATAAACCTTGGAGGAACTATAAAGAGAGAACTGACAAAATTTTGAGAAAATTCATGGGATGTGTCGGGAGAGGAACAACTAGGAAAGGGCCAGGGGACTTTGGCCAGGAGCAGGATCAGCGGGCTGGCTGTGGAAAGAGTAAAACAGAAAAGGAACTGTGGGTGTCTGCCCTTGCCCCTTCCCCCACCAATGCCAGGGACAAACAGTGCCTGCCTCTACCCTGATGCTGACTTAGACCTGTGTCCAGATGTCCCAGGAATAAAATTCAGGCATCTCACAAGTCCTGTGCCTGTGAGAAGCTGGAAAAAACAGATGGGAAGAAAAAGCCCCAGGCAGTTGCTTTATTCTCTAACACTACCCCTTCAAACCCTCAGGCCAGGGGAACTGCGATCCAAAAAGTGGCCCTTCCTAAACCACTCCTCTCTGGGGGCCAAAGATGGAGCACTGACCTGAAACATTGTTTTGCTGGGCGCGGAGTAACTGAGAGTGATGCAGTTGTCTGCGGCTGGGTTGTGGAGTAACTGAGAGTGGTGCAGTTGTCTGGGGCTGATCTGTTCCCATCCCATCTCTCCTTAGCTATTGCCTAACAGAGAAGCCAACTGACCTCGCCACTGCCATGGAGAATGAGGTCAAAATAGCAAGATAGTCGAGAAGCAAACCATTAAAAAAAAACCTGCATTACAGATTCCATCAGAAGAGGAAATGTTGGAAAAGTCCAAGAAGTTAAAATTAGCCTAATAAGCTTAATAGGAAATAAAGAGAAATGAAACAATACTAAGACAACATTAAAAAGGAACCAAGCATAAGAAATAAAAAATATATTAGTTGAAGGAAAGAACACACAAATAGGACTAAATAGTAGAATGGATACAACTCAAGGACAAATTAGTGAGTTGGAAGTCCAAATTGAGGAAGTCCTTCAAATAAGGGACAAAAAATAGAAAATATTAGAGAAAAGCCAAAAAAATGGAGTATTTACATACAAATGCTAATATCCACATCACAAGGCTCAGAAAGTCAGAGGAATAAAATGAAAAGAAGGAAATATTTGAAAAAATAAAGAAGCTAGATTTCCTAGAATTAAAAAGAAGAAAAGAAATACCTCAGAATGAAAAAGCCTACAGAATGACAAAGAGAAGAAAGAAAGAGAAAAATATATCACAACTTATAGTAAAATATGAGACTATGGAAGACAAAGAAAATTCTGCAAAGAGTAAATCATACAAAGGACCAACATCAAGATTGACACCAGATTTCCCCACAGCACCAGTGGATCCAGGAAAATGATGGAGCAGTATTAACAAAGTACTGAAGGATATGACCCTAGAACCTAGAAATATATATCCAGCCAAAGTGCCCTTTAATTAAGTATCAGGGCATGAAACAAATATTCTCAGTCATAGAAGACCTCAAAACTTGAATAAGTAGAGAAACAAATCAAGGAGTTGCTACAAGAAACAAACAAAAATAATCAAATACCTTACAAAAGTTGGTTGTAGTAAACGATACATTTTTAAATTCTAAGACCAGGCTGGGTGTGGTGGCTCATGTCTATAATCCCAGCACTTACGGAAGCCAATGCAGGAGGATCGCTTGAGGCCAGGAGTTCGAGATCACCTTGGCCAACATGGTGAAACCTCATCTCTACTAAAAATACAAAAATTAGCTGGGTGTGGTGACGTGCACCTGTAGTCCCGGCTACTCAGGAGACTGAGGCATGAGAATCACTGAAACCCAGGTGGTGGAGGTTGCAGTGAGCTGAGGTCAAGCCACTCCACTCCAACCTGGGTGATAGAGCGAGACTCTGATTAAAAAAAAAAAAATTCTAAGACTAAAACAAGGTAAAAGAGACTTATACTTGCCTAGACTTAAAAGTATAGTCAGGAATATTTGTGTTATAATGTTAAATTATAAAAAATTAGATTTACTATATATAATTGTCTAAATCAGAATACCTTTGAGAGTAAAAGATATTATTTAAGAATTGTATCAGGAAAAGACAAAGTAAACTAGGAGTGTCTGAGGCAAATCAGGACGTATGGTCCGTCATAGTATATAAAATTAATCAGTAAATATGAAGGATGGGGAGGACTCCCAAAATGATAAAAAGTTTAATTCCCCAAGTATATATAAAGCAAAAAATGATAGAAATATACAGATAAATTGATAACTCCACCTTCACAGTGGGAGATTTTAGCTTACCATTGTAAATAATGGGTCAAGTAAACAAAAAAGCTCAGCAGGAATGTAAAAGATTTGAACTTCACCTAATAAACACAGAAAGTTATGCCTCTAAAACTTAAATGATATATTTTTAGGCTGGGCGCAGTGGCTCACGCCTGTAATGCCAGCACTTTGGGAGGCCAAGGCAGGCGGATCACGAGGTCAGGAGATCGAGACCATCCTGGCGAACATGGTGAAACCCCGTCTCTACTAAAAATACAAAAAATTAGCCAGGAGCAGTGGCGGGCGCCTGTAGTCCCAGCTACTCAGGAGGCTGAGGCAGGAGAATGGCATGAACCTGGGAGGCGGAGCTTGCAGTGAGTTGGGATTGCACCACTGTACTACAGCCTGGGTGACAGAGCAAGACTCTGTCTCAAAAAAAAAAAAGATACATTTTTAAGCACACACGAAACTTTCATTAAAATGGATCATATACTAGACCATAAAAACTAAACAAATTTCAAAGAATGGATATCACATAACCAGGTCTTCCAGTCACAGTATAATTAAGATAGAACCTAACATTTAAAAAAAAAAAAACACCTTGCATATTTGCTGGTGGGGATATACATTAATCCAAGAACATTGGAGAAAAGTTTGACATTTCCTTCTAAAGTTAAAAATTCACATATCCTATGATATAACAATTTCACTCTAAGAATTGTACCTAAAATGCTTGCACACATACAAGAATGTTCATAGCACCACAGTTCTCAATAACCAAAAACTGGGAACAACTCAACTGCTCATCAAGAAAAGGGAGAAGAATAAACTATAGTTGTATTTATTTTCTATTGCTACATAACAAATGACAAACGTAGTGGCTTGAAACAGCACCCAATTATTATCTCAGTTCTATAGGTCAGATGTCTGGACGTGTCATGGCTGGGTTCTCTACTCAGGGACCCACCAGGCTGAAATTAAGGTGTTGGCAGGGTTGCAATCTCATCTGAAGGTGGGGGCCCTCTTCCCAGCTCACTCTTTGTTGGCAGAATTGAGTTCCTAGAGGGTGAAGGAGTGAGTCTCCAACATCTTGCTAGCAGTCAGCTGGAGTCATTCTCAGCTTCTAGAGGCTGCTGGCCCCATGGTCCTTACCACAACATGATAGTTATCTTCTGCAAGGCTGGCAGGAGAATTTCACTGCACTTTGAATGTCTGACTTGCCTGTCTCTGACTCTAGACCCAGGTTTAAAGGATTCATGTGATTAGATCACACTCCCTTCCTTCAGGTCCGCCGATGAGGGGCATTAATTATGTCTGCAAAACCCATCACAGTAGCACCTAGATTCAAGTTTGATTGAACAGTGTTTGTTCTCCAGGGCCCAGAATCTTGGCAGTCATCTTCAAATTCTGCGTCCTACAATGGTCTATTCACGCAGTGAAAAATTACACAGCCGTCAGGTAGAGTGAACGATAGCTGCCTGCAACAAAGGGATGAGGCTTGGCAATTAGATATATAGAAAATATAGACCCAAAAGACTGTAAATTTAAAACAACTAAAATTTTTAAAGTACATTTAAGGAACACATATAGAAAATATAAAGCAATATAAAAAAGAAAGGAAGAAGATGAACTGGATTCTGGATTCATTACCCAGGTTTGGGGAAGGCCGGAGGAGGGGTCTCTGGGTTGATAGATGCCATTATACTATTTAAAATAACTAATGAATAACTAACTAAATTAAAGCAGGAGAAATATGGACCAATGAGAAGAGAATGTCATGAATGAATGATTATGATTTTTCCTATTCTGTGCACCTGATGTCTAACAATGAAGAAGTTCGGCCTCGATGGCTCACACCTGTAATCCCAGCACTCTGGGAGGCCAAGGCGGGTGGATCACTTGAGCCCAGGAGTTTGAGACCAGCCTGAGCAACATGGCAAAACCTTGTTGGTTATTGGTGAGCGCTCTCTTCCTGGCTTGTGGTTGGCCATCTTCCTCTGTCTCCTTACTCGTAGGGACAGTGAGAGCTCTCTCCTAACCCTTCTTATAAAGGCACTAACCTCATCGTGAGGGCTCCATCTTCATGATCATGACTTAGTCACCTCCCAAAGGTTCAAACTTCAAATACCATTACATTGGGTGCCAGGACTTTCACATTTGAATTTGAGGGGTCATGATTCAGTCACATATCATAAAGTATGGTAAAATGTAAAACAGAGTTAGGTTCTACGCTCAACTCATTGGAAACATGTTTTGTTTTTGTTTTTGTTTTTGTTTTTTACCTACAAGAGTCTTGAAGAGCTCAGAACTACTTTCAACATGGAGACCATCCGGAAATTACAGAATATTTAGCATCTCTAGCCTCTACCCACCAAGTGCCAGTAGCACCTGCCCATCATCATGATAACCAATTTTGATCCCACAACTTTCCACAATGCCTCCAAGGGTGAACATACCCCACCACTGGACTTCTACCACTAATCCCAACCCACACCTGTAGCTCAAACCCAACTTTCTTTTTTTTTTTTTGAGACGGAGTATTGCTCTATCGCCCAGACTGGAGTGCAGTGACGCAATCTCGGCTCACTGCAAGCTCCACCTCCTGGGTTCACGCCATTCTCCTGCCTCAGCCTCCTGAGTAGCTGGGACTACAGGCACCCGCCACCATGCCAGGATAATTTTTTGTGTTTTTAGTAGAGACAGGGTTTCACCACGTTAGCCAGGATGGTCTCGATCTCCTGGCCTTGTGATCCGCCTGCCTTGGCCTCCCAAACTGCTGGGATTACAGGCGTGAGCCACCGTGCCCGGCCCTCAAGCCCAACTTTCCAATCACATACCTCAGTATTTTAGCCAGGAATCCCATTTTCCTACCATGGCACTCTCTACTTCAGAGTCATTCATCATGAACCCTCTCCTCAAAGCTTTGGCATTGTTACTGAATGCTGATTCTTGCTGAACACTTATTCTTTCTTTTTGCTTTTCTTTCTTTCTCTCTCTCTCTTTCTTTCTTTCTTGAGATGGAGTCTTACTCTGTTGCCCAGGTTGGAGTGCAATAGCACGATCTCAGCCCACTGCAGCCTCTGCCTCCTGGGTTCAAGCAATTCTCCTGCCTCAGCCTCCAGAGCAGCTGGGACAGGCGTGCATCACCACATGCGCTAATTTTTTCTATTTTTAGTAGAGACGGGGTTTCATCATGTTGGCCAGGCTGGTTTCAAACTCCTGACCTCAAGTGATCCACCTGCCTCAGCCTCCCAAAGTGTTGGGATTACAGGTGTAAGCCACCATGCCCAACCCTGAATGCTTATTCTTTTGCTGACTTTATCATCCTCACCTTTTTTCCTTCCCCATTTCCAGACCCAGTGGAAATTCCTTCATCACTCCCCAATCAGTTAATCAGAAACAAAATCATCCAATTTGGGCTCCAAACTCGAGGGGTTCAGTAAATATTGTTTGCAAACAAATGTCATCCTCACATTTCCTGGCTACACCTGCCCAAGGGATGAACAGGGAGAGGTCTGGACAGCAACAAAATGATCCTGGAAACATTGCTTGGCTCTTCTTGAATAAATTCACACCCAGAGAAATTATTGAAATTTTTGAATTATTGAAATTATTGAAATTTCAAATGCAAGTTCACTCCCTGCCAGCATCATAGATCATTCGAGTCCCCAAAGTGTGGTTTAGAGCTCTCCAGAATTGCACTTTTGGCAGGATTCCCTACAGCATTCTTCTGTGAGTTTCCTACAGCTCTCCCTGTGGGGAACACTGACTGCATTCTCCCTCGGGTGAGTCTGGGGACCTTTGAAGGGTCCTATACCCAAAGATGCTCCTGCTCCCCAAGAGCCCACCAGAACCTAAGATCAAGTCTAGGCACCTTCATTAGCCCTTACCAGCCTCATTTGAGCTGCCTGCCCACTGGGCTACTCCCTAGAAAAGCAGGATCTGCTGCAAATCCATCAAGTCCTCATGCACAGAGATCTCCCAGCAGGTGGCCATGGGTCATTGGGAGACCCAAGAAACAAGAGAAACAGTTCATGAGACTTGGGTTGTTGTTGTTGTTTTATGAATCTACATTTCTGTAGTAACTCACTGAATGATATTCAGTAATGTCTATGCAAAACTGACTCATTGCCACAATCTAAAGCAAGCTAGAGAAATGGTCTGGACACCACAGGACTGCGGCAGCCACAGAGCCCTGGCACCTTCCCCATGAGAAGGCTGGTGGGGTGAGGCTGTGGGCAGAACCAAGCCCAAGTTAGTGACACTAGCTTAAAAAGAGAGTGAAAGAGGAAGCCAATGAGCAATTCTGAGAATCAGAGTTGGAGAAGCCAGGTCATGTGCATGTGGCTAAGCCACTGAGTTGGCTGTGCTGGAGGGTGTTGCCTCTTTCTCAATCTTGCAGAGCTAGGAGCTTGCCAAGGCTGCAGTGCCCTATTAGTAAAGGTTGAGCATCCCAAATCCCAAATCGAATATGCTCCATAATCTGAAACTTTTTGAACACTCAGCGGAACTCCTGGAGCATTTTGGATTTGAGATTTTTACATTAGAGATGCTCAACCTGTAGCAACATGTAGCAGCTGAGCAGGAAGAAGCAGTCCCTTCCTGCCTCACTTCCTTCCACCTGCCTGGGGTGGCTAAGGAGGGCAGTTGGCGAAAGAGAGAGGCTAAGTGTGGTCATACTTTGGTCTGTGGTTTCTCAGTCAGAGACTCAGTGAGGGAACTGGCCCCCACTGTCCTCACATGTGCAGATCGGAAGTTGACCTCATAGCTTCTCATGAACAATGCCATCTGGAACCCCAGCCAGGGCCTGCCAAGAGGAAGCCAGAGTTGAACATTTGGCCTTACAAGCAAATGTGACCAATGAGATGTTCATGCCAGAGTCGGGACTAGATTTGGTTCTCCAGACTCTTAATTTGGCACTCCTTCCCCTGACCCCTGGGAGACTAGAAAGTTGTAGGGATATGGATTTTATGAAGAGAAGGATCAAACCCACATTAGTAGACTCTCCAGCCCAGAGAAATGCCTTCACTGAGTCACCTTCCATCAGGCAGTCTTTGATACACAAGAGTATTCCATGTTTAGAATGTTCTTTCTCCACAAACCTCCTTCATGATCATCTCTCGACAGATAATATTGCCACATATTTCCTGTTAAGAGCACGTAAACTGAAAATATCTGAGACAGGTCTCGGTCAATTTAGAAAGTTTATTTTGGCAAGGTTAAGGACACACCCATGACACAGCCTCAGGAGGTTCTGACAACATGTGCCCAAAGTGGTCAGGGCACAGCTTGGATTTACACATTTTCGGGAGACATGAGACATCAATCAGTATGTGTAAGATGTACATTGGTTTGGTCCCGAAAGACGGGACAACTCGAGGCGAGAAGGGGGCTTCCTGGTCATAGGTAGGTAAGAGACAAAAGGTTGCATTATTTTGAGTCTCTGATGAGGCTTCAGTGAATACACAATTTACATATGAGAGGAGAGTAGAGGAATAATCTGGCTTAGCAAAACAATAGTGCAGAGGAAACAATCAGATATGCATTTGTCTCACGTGAGCAGAGAGGAGACTTTGAGTTCTGTCCTTTGTCCACACAAGGAATTTCGTTGTGGCAAATTGTGAAGAAGTATGTAGCTTTTTTTTTTTTAATCGTTGTTACTCTCTTATTTAGGAATGAAATCAGAGGCAGGTTTGCCTGACACAGTTCCCAGCTTGACTTTCCTTTGGTTTAGGGATTTTGGGGTTGTTAAAAGAGAAACTTCAGCTGAATTAAATTTAAAGGAGTTTAATTGAGCAATGAATAATTCACTGCAAATCCGCAATCCCCAGAATCACAGCAGATTCAGAGAGACTCCAGCCCCTCCACATGGTGGAAGAAGTTTGATGAACAGAAAAAAAAAAAAAAAAACCTGACCTACAGAAAATGGAAGTGAGGTACAGAAACAGCTAGATTGGTTACAGCTCAGTGTTTGCCTTATTTGAACATGGTTCTGACAGTTGGCTACATTTGATTGGCCAAAATTCAGTGATTGGCACAAGTGTAGGCTACAGTCAGTTTATCCCTCCACTTGTTATAGTTCACGATGTACAGAAAAACCTTTAGGCCGAACTTAAATATGTAAGAAGCCAGCTGTAGGCTAAACTTGATTTAACTTTCCCAGTGGGTTTCAAGACCAAATAAGTACCTTACTTTGGTAATAATGACATCAATGGCTAAAGTTTTTGGTCAATCTCTCAAAATTGAGAAAATGACCAAAAGGGGAGAAATTGTTAAATCAGTTGGTCCATCAATGATAGCAAACATTCTGCACTAATGCAAGATGTTGATAATAGGAAAATTGACAGCATGGGCTGTGGACGGGGAGTTCAGAGGAAGTATATGGAACTCTCCATACTTTTCACTCTATTTTTCTGTAAACTTAAACCTGCTTTAGAAAAGAAAGTCTATTATTTTCAAAATATAAAAATAAAAATATCCACCCTTGCCCCCCAAGGCCCCTTTTTGTTCCCAGTTCATTCTTTTGCTCACTTACACAGCAAAACGTCCAAATTGGTTTCTCTCACCTCTAATTTTTTTTCTCAGCCCTCTCTGTAGTAGTTTCCTACTGCAGCTGTCACAAACGATCACAATCTTAGTGGCTTAAACAACATAAGTTTATTATCCTATAGTTCTGGAGGTCAGAAGTCAAGGTGCCGGCAAGGATGCGTTCCTTCTGGAAGCCTACTGCATTCCTTGGTTCATGGTACCTGACCCTTCATCTTCAAAGCCAGCAGCACAGCCTCTTCCAGGGTCTGGCCTCCTCTTCTGTCCTTCCATCTTCTTTCTCTGACTCTGATTCTCCTGCCTCCCTTTTATGAAGACCTCGTGATTACTTTGAGCCCACCTGGATAATCCAGGATCACGTCCCTATCTCAAGATTCTTCATTTGGTCAAATCCGCAAAATCCCTTTGAACATGTAAGATATATTCACAGATCCTGGGGATTAGGAGGTGGACATCTTTGGGGGGCCATTGATCAGCCTACCACCTTCTCTAACTGGTCTCTCCTGAAATAGCTCTTTTCGGTAGGTTACCGGCAGCCTCTGGCTGGCAAAGGCCCAGGGTCACTCCCTCATCTTGCTTGAGCCCTCAGCCACTTTCAGCAAGAGTGATCTCTCCCTCCTTCTCAAGAAATTCTCTCCTCTTGGTTTCCATGACATGCAGTTTCCATGCTTCTGGATCCCCTGGCCTGGCCTCTCTACTGGATGTCTAAACATGGTCGTGACCCAGGGCCCCACCCTCAGCCGTCTTCATCTGTTCTTTAGGTGAACCCATGCAAATGATGGCTCCAGCTCTATGCCGATGACACACAAGTTTATATTTCTACCTCATCCTTTTCCGCTGAGGCCCAAAATTGTGTATCTCCTTGATGCTGTCTTTGCATGTCTTCAATACCTTTTTTTTTTTTTAGACAGAGTCTCATTCTGTCACCCAGGCTGGATTGCAGTGGAACGATCACAGTTCATTGCAGCCTTGACCTCCCAGGCTCAGGGGATTCTCTTGTGTCAGCCTCCTGACTAGCTGATACTACAAGCATATGCCACCATGTCTGGATAATTTAAAAAATTTTTTAATACAGACAGAGTTCACTGGACACGTATGTCCAGGCTGGCCTAAAATTTCTGGCCTCAAGTGATCCTCCCACCTCCACCTCCCAAAGTGCTGTGATTACAGGCATGAACCAACACACCCTGCCATTGTTACTTTTAGACAATTATAAACTTCACAGAAAAGTTGAACTACAGTACAAATAAGTAGTTTTCTGAGCTATTTCCTGGTGCCCCATCACCCCTAAAGACTTCTTGCGTTTATTTCCTACAAACAAGGACATTGTCCTACCTAACTATAATACCACCATCAAATCAGAAAATTAACTTTGATTCATTAATACCATCTAATCCTCTGACCCCCTTCAAGTTTCACCTGCCATGTCTGTTATGGTAAAAGGATTCCGTTGAGAATCATGAATCACATGTAGTGGTCATGTCTCTAGTTTCCTTCAGTCTTGAACGGTTGCCTAGACTTTGGCCTTTAAGACCTTGACACTTAAGGAGACTACAGGCCAGTTATTTTGTAGGATGTCCATGATGGGCTTCCATGGACATCCTTTCCTTCCCCCCATGGAAAGTCCTCCATAGAAGGGTACAAGATGGAAGTAGAAATTTGTGCATCATCAACATAGAGCTGGAACATTAAGCCACCAGTTGCAGGAGTCACCTAAAGAACAGACGAAGGCCGGGCATGGTGGCTCACGCCTGTAATCCCAGCACTTTAGGAGTCCGAGGTGGGTGGATCACCTGAGGTCAGGAGTTCAGGACCAGCCTGACCAACATGGTGAAACCCCATCTCTACTAAAAATACAAAAATTAGCTCAGAGTGGTGGCAGGCACCTGTAATCCCAACTACTTGGGAGGCTGAGAATCTCTTGAACCCAGGAGGTGGAGGTTGCAGTGAGCCAAGATCGCACCATTGAACTCCAGCCCAGGTGACAGAGCAAGACTCCATCTCAAAAACAAAAACAAAAACAAAAAACTCAGAAACAAAAAACAGATAAGGAGGGCTGAGGGCTGGGCCCTGGGCCAATTTGGTATGCACCTTTGGCGGAAGCATCACAGATGAGGTGCTGTCTTGTTTTCATCACTTCCTGTTGCATGGTGCACAGTTCTGCTTTGTCTCATTACTGATGAAGTTCAATTTTGCCATTTAAGATGACCTCGCCAGGGCTTACCACTGTAAAATTATTCTTTTCCCCTTTGTAATTAATAAGCATTTTTGTGATGAGACACTCATCAAACTTTATATTTATTCAGTATTTAAAAAGGAAACCACAGGTGTAAACTCCCAATACGTAGCTTGTCTTTTCATTATCTTAACAATGTTTTTCATAAAGCAGAACTTTTTAATTCAAATAAAATCCAATTTTTTTTTTTCATGGATTGTGCTTTTGGTGTTGGATCTAAAAGTCGTCACCAAACTCAAAGATACCTAGATCTTCCCCTATGTTATCTTGTAGAATTTTTTGAGTTTTGCCTTTTATATTTAGATTTCTGATCCAGTTCGAGTTAATTTTTGTGAAAGGTATAAGATGTGTGTCTTAATTCATCTTTTCACATATTCAGTTGTTCTAGCACCATTTGTTGGAAAGATTATTCTTTCTCCATTGAATTGTCTTTGCTGCTTTGTCAAAGATCAGTCTACTGTATTTTTGTGGGTCTATTTTTGGGCTCTCTATTCTGTTTCTTAGGTCTATTTTTTTATTTTTTCACCAATACCACACTGTCTTGTTTATTGTAGCTTTATAGTAAAAATACACTATCCTGAAGTCAGATAGTATTAATCTTCCAGTTTTATTCTACTTCAGCATTATGTTAGCTATCTGGGTCCTTTGTCTTTTCACATAAACTTGAGAATCAATTTGTCAATATTTGCAAAATAACTTGTTGGGATTTTGATTGAGATTCCATTAAATGTATATCAAATTGGGAGGAATTAACATTTTAACACTACTGAGTCTTCCTATCCATGAACACGGACTAGCCCTCTATTTTTTTTTAGATCTTTTATTTCTTTAATTAATGTTTTATATTTTGCCTCATACAAATCTTCTACATATTTTGTTAGATTTCTCTCTCTCTGTCACTCTGTGCTAATGTAAATGGTATTGTACTTTTAATTTCAAATTCTAATTGTTCATTCTTGATATATAGAAAAGCAATTGACTTTTGTATATCAATCTTGTATCCTGCAACATTATTACCATTTAAAACACTTACTATTTCTAGGAGTGATTTGTGAGGGGGTTTTTTTGTGTGTGTGTGTTTCGTTTTTTGTTTTTTTGTTTTCTTTGTTTTTTGTCAGTTCTTTGGAATTTCCTACATAGATAATTATGTCAACTGCAAATTTAAAAAATATATATTAAAAAGTTTTATTTATTCTTCCCAGTCTGTACATCTTTTTTTTCTTATCTTATTGTATTACCTAGTACTTCCAGTACAATGTTGATAAGACTAATGAAATGGATATCCTTGCTTTCCTCCCAATCTTAGGGAAGATGCATCCAGTTTTTCACAATAAAGCATAATATCAGCTGTAAGGTTTTTTTGTAGTCATTCTTTAACAAGTTGAGAACGTTCTCTCTTCCTAGTTTGCTCAGAGTTTTTATCATGAATGTTAGATTTTTGTCAAATGTTTTATCTTCATCTATTGATATGTGATTTTTCTCCTTTAGCCTGTTGAGATGATGGATTACATTAACTGATTTTCAAAGGATGAACCAGCCTTGTATAACTAGAATAAATCTTATTTAATTGTGACCTATAATTCTTTTTATATAGGGTTGGATTTGCTTTACTAATATTTTGTTGGGAATTTCTGCATCTATGTTCATGAGAGATATTGGTCTATAGTTATCCTTTCTCGTATTGTCTTTACTGGTTTTACCATTAGAGTGACGCTGGCTTTGCAGAATAAACTAGAAAATGTTCTCTCTACTTCAATTTTCTAGAAGACATAATAGAGAATTGCTATAAATTATTCCTTAAATATTTGGCAGAATTTACCAGTACAATCATCTGGACCTAGTGTTTTCTTTTTGGAAGGTTATCAATTGTTGATTCAGTTCCCTTTTTTTTTTTTTTTTTTTTTTTTTTTTTGAGTCAGAGTCTCACTCTTATTGCCCAAGCAGGACTGCAATGGCTAATTTTTGTATTTTTAGTAGAGACAGGGTTTTGCCATGTTGGCCAGGCTGGTTTTGAACTCCTGATCTCAGGTGATCCGCCTGCCTCGGCCTCCCAAAGTGGTGGGATTACAGGCGTGAGCCACTGCACCCAGACTTGATTCAGTTCTTTAATAGATATAGGACTATTTTGACTGTCTATTTCTCCTTGTGTGAGTTTTGATAGATTTTGTCTTTCAAGAAATTAGCCCATTTCATCTAAGTTAATAAATTTGTGGGCACAAAATTGTTCATAATATTTCTTTATTATTCTTTGACTGTCCATAGGATTAGTAGTGATGACCTCTCTTTCATTTCTAATATTAGTAATTTGTGTCTTCTCTCTCTTTTTTTTCTTGGTTAGCCCACCTAGAGGTCTATGAGTTTTATTGATCTTTCAAAGAACCAGCTTTTGGTTTGGTTGATTTTCTCTATTCATTTTCTGTTTTCAATTTATTTGATTTCTGTTTTAATTTTTATTAATTCTTTTCTTCTGTTTGTTTTAGGTTTACATTTATATTCTTTCTCTAGTTTACTAAGGTAGAATCTTAGTTTTTGATTTTAGGTCTGTGTTCTGTCAACAAAAAGAGTCAAACTCTGTAAAATATTTGAAGAGATTTATTCTGAACCCAAATGTGAGTGACCAATGGCCTCTGACATAGCCCTCAAGAGATCCCAAGAACATCTGTCCATGGTGGTCAGGGCACAACCTATTTTACACATTTTAGGGAGACATGAGACATCACTCAGATATGTGTTAGATGTACATTGGTTAGATCTGTAAGGGTGGGATAACCTGAAGTGGGATGAGGCTTCCAGGTCATAGGTAGATTTAAATATTTTCTGATTGGCAATTGGTTGAAATAGTTATTATCAATAGAAAAGAATGTCTGGGTTACAGTAAGGGGTTGTGGAGACCAAGGTTTTATCATGCAGATGAAGCCTCCAAGTAGCTGGCTTCAGAGAGGATAGATTATAAATGCTTCTTATCAGACTTAAGATCTGTGTTGATATTAATGCTGCTCAGTTTTTCCTGAATTCCAAAAGGGAAGAGGATATAATGAGGCATGTCTGACCCCACCTTTCATCATGACCTGAACAAATTTTTCAGGTTAACTTTGGAATGCCCTTGGCAGAGAGAACAGATCCATTCAGATGGTTGGGGGGAGGGCAGGAGCTGCTTATAATTGTATTTTTTGGTTTACATTTCTTTTCTTGTGTATTCATTTAATGCCATACATTTCCCGCTAAGCACTGCTTTCATTTTATTCCACAAATTTTGATGTTTTATTTTCATTTTTATTCAGTTAAAATATTCCAATTCCTCCTAAGTCTTCTTCTTTGACCCATTTGTTATTTAAAAGTTTATTGATTAATCTCCAAATATTTTGGGACTTTTTCTAGCTATCTGTTATTGATTTTGAGTTTAACTCCATAAGATCTATCAATGTTGACCAGGTTGGCCTCGAACATGTAGCCTCGCCTCCCCGAGTGCCAGAGCAACCGGCCTGAGCCACCGCGGCTCCAACTCCATAAGATCTAATAGTATATTTTGTGTGATTTCTATTCTTTCAAATTTGTTAGCATGAGTTTTATGGCCCAGAATGTGGTCTATTTTAATTAGTGTTTCACATGAACTCGAGAATGGGTATTCTACTGCTGTTAGATGACGCATTCTATAAATGCCAGTTAGATCAAATTAATTGATGGTGCTGGTCAGCTCAACTATATCCTTACTGATTCTCTCCCTGGTGGCTCAATCTGTCAATTACTGATAAACAGATACTGAAAACTCCAACTATAATGATGGATTTGTCTATTTCTCCTTGCAGTTCTATTAATTTTTCCCTCATATATTTAGACACTTGGAGTTGGGTGCATACACACTAAGGACTGTTATGCTTTCTTGGAAAGCTGACTTTCTTATCATTATATTATTGCCTTTTTATCCCTGATAATTTTCTTTGTTCCGAAATCTGCTTGCCTGAAATTAATGCAGCTACTCCAGCTTGCTTGCCTGAAATTAATGCAGCTACTCCAGCTGTCTTTTTTTTTTGAGACGGAGTCTCGCTCTGTTGCCCAGGCTGGAGCGCAGTGGCGTGATCTCCACTCACTGCAAGCTCCGCCTCCCGGGTTCACACCATTCTCCTGCCTCAGCCTCCCGTGTAGCTGAGACTACAGGTGCCAGCCACCATGCCCGGCTAATTTTTGTAATTTTGTATTTTTAGTAGAGACATTTTTGTATTTTTAGCCAGGATTGTCTCCATCTCCTGACCTCGTGATCTGCCCATCTCGGCCTCCCAAAGTGCTGGGATTACAGGCGTGAGCCACCGCGCCCGGCCTACTCCAGCTTTCTTTTGATGAATGTTAGAATGTCATATATTTCTCCATTCTTCTTTTTTTTTTTTTGAAACAGGATCTCCCTCTGTTGTCCAGGCTGGCGTGCAGTGGCGCAATCATAGCTCACTACAGCCTCGAACTCCTGGGCTCAAGTCATCCTCCCACCTCAATCTCCTGAGTAACTAGGACTACGGGTACCTGCCACCACACCCAGCTAAAATTTTTTTGTGTTTTGGTAGAGACAGGGTCTTACCATGCTGGTCAGGTTGGCATTTTTTTAAATGTAATCTATCAGTGTCTCTATATTTAAAGTAGGTTTCTGGTAGACAATATATAGTTGGCCCTTGATTTATTTTTAAATCTACTCTATTAGTCTCTTTCTTTTAATGGGTACATTTAAACCATTCACTTAAATATATTATTGACAGATTAATATCTACCATATTTGTAACAGCTTTCTATTCAATGCACTTGTTCTTTTTATGTTTGTTGTTGTTGCTGTTACTGTTTTTCTTCCTTCTCTTTTTCTGCCTTCTTTGGTTATAATTGAATATTTTATATGATTCCATTCTCTCCTCATTTAGCACATTAATTGTATTAGTCAGGGTTCTCTAGAGGGACAGAACTAATAGGACAGATGTATATATGAAAGGGAGTTTATTGGGAGAATTGATTCACATGATCACAAGGTGAAGTCCCACAATCAGCCATCTGTAAGGTGAGGAGCCAGAAAGCCAGTCCAAGTCCCAAATGCTCAAAAGTAGGGAAGCCAACAGAGCAGCCTTCAGTTTGTGGCCAAAGGTCTGAGAACCCCTGGCAAATCACTGGAGTTAAGTCCAAGAGTCCAAAAGCTGAAGAACTTGGAATTTGATGTTGGAGGGCAGGAAGTATCCAGCATGGGAGAAAGATGGAGGCCAGAAGACTTAGTCTTCTAGTCTTTCCCCCTTCTTCTGCAGGTTTTTATTCTGGTCATACTGGCAGCTGATTAGGTTGTGTCCACCCAGATTGAGGGTGCGTCTGCCTTTCCCAGTCCACTGACTCAAATGTTAATCTTCTTTGACAACACCTTCACAGACACACCCAGGAATGATACTTTGCAGCCTTCAATTCAATCAAGTTGAAACTCACTATTAACAATCACATTAATTATGCTTCTTTTTAACAAATCTTTAGTGACTGCCCTAGAGTTTGCAATATACATTATAACTAATCTAAGTCCATTTTCAAATAACCATATACTAATTCATGGGTAGTACACAGGTATCTTAGAAAAGAGTATTCCCAATTTCTCCCTCTCAACCCTTATAACACTGCTATTACACATTTCATTTATTCATAACCCATAATCACCCAATATGTTGCTGTTATTATTATTTGGACAGTTATTCTCAACCTGATAAAGAACATCTACAGAAACCCTACAGCTACTCATAGAACTCAGGAAAGCACTTTCCTTATTATTACTGGTTTATATAAAAGATACAACTCAGAACAGTCAAGTAGAAGAGATACCTAGGACAAGGTATGGGAGAAAGGGGCACTGAGCTTCCATGCCCTCTCTAAGTGTACCACCCTCCCAAAATTTTAACGTGTTAACCAACCCAGAAGCTCTTCAAACTCTGTTTGTTGTTCAGGGGTTATTTATGGAGGTTACATCATGTAGGCATGATTGATGATTAACTCAATCTCTAGTCCCTCTCTCCTTCCTGGAGGTTGGGGTGAAGAGGGTAGGGCCGAAAGTTCCAGGCTTTACTGATTATCAGGCTTGGTCTTTTTGGTGACCAGCCTCCATCCAAAAGCTATCCAGGGGCTCACCAAGAGTAGCCTCATTGACGGGCGCGGTGGCTCACGCCTGTAATCCAAGCACTTTGGGAGACTGAGGCGGGCGGATCACGAGGTCAGGAGATTGAGACCATTCTGGCTAACACAGTGAAACCCCATCTCTACTAAATATACAAAAAAAAAAAAAATTAGCCAGGTGTGGTGGCGGGCACCTGTAGTCCCAGCTACTCGGGAGGCTGAGGCAGGAGAATGGTGTGAACTCGAGAGGTGGAGCTTGCAGTGAGCCGAGATCACGCCACTGCACTCATGCCTGGGTGACAGAGCGAGACTCCGTCTCAAAAAAAAGAAAAAAAACAGTAGCCTCATTATAACTCCTATCACCCCTATTACTCAGGAAATTGCAGGGAATTTAGGAGCTCTGGGCAGGAACTAGACCAGATACTTTTCCATGATAACACAAAACCCTTAGCATAGCAATCATCATGATTTTAAATTCCTCGTCTGATTTGCGAATTCTCTGCCATCTCTGAGTCTTATGTCTAAGCTTGCTTTGTCTCTTCCAGTTGTGCTTGGCGTTGTCTGCCTTTCAGCATGCCTTGTAATTTGTTGTTAAAAGCTAGATATAACATATCAGGTCATGGGAGCTGAGATAAATGGCCCTTTAGGATAAGGTGTTATGTTTATCTGGCTAGAGTTAGGCTGTGTCAAATGTTTGCTGCAGTTGTAGGTGTCAGAGGCTTCAGTTTTATCTAGTGTCCTCATTTTTGTCTCCTCCATTGTCTTTGGGTTTTCCTAGAAATGCCTTCTTAAATGGAGTTGTAATCCACCATTTTTATACTACAGAGTCCTGTTGATGTGGTGGTAAGATACTGTGAAGGCAAAACATTCTACAATCTTATGATTAATTCCCAGAGTTTTCTTTAATGGGCCTGAGTCTCTGGGCTACGACCCTCAGAGAAGTTTCTTAGCTTTTGCTTTTTTCCTCCAGTCATGATAGACAGGAAGGCTAGAGGGGGCTGAGTTGCCTAACTGCCCTTCTGCTAGGTCAGTTTAGGCTCTGGTAATGTAATTCCCCTTGAAGACAGGTTTTTGTTACGGAACACTCTGGGCATATCTCAAAATGGTTACTTTTCCACTCCCACTGGCCAGTCAGGAATGTTTCTGTGGTCTTTACCATGAGAACTTGGTAGAGATTCTTGGAGTAAACCTCAAACAAGTGGGGGAGTATCCCACTAAGACTGAGTACCCAACAGTGTTTAACTCTCAAGCTAGTCCACACGCAACTCCAGCAATTAGTCAATTACAATTTAAGTTTTGCTCTGATTTCAGAGGCTTCTGGTCCCTGTAAACTGTGATTCTTTGCATTTGTCTGTCTGTCTCTCAGTTTTTGCAATTTGCCCTGTGACTCAATTCACTAATACTAAAACAAAAAGAGTTGTTAATCTTCAATTTGTTCAGCTTTTCTTTTGTTGTGGGGAGTGGAGTGACAACTTTCAAGCTCTTCACATCTTGGGATAGACTGCATTTGCTTTTGTTTTGTTTTTTGTTTGTTTGTTTATTTTGAGACGGAGTGCAGTGGAGCGATCCCCGCTCACTGCAAGCTCCGCCTCCTGGGTTCCCGCTATTTTCCCGCCTCAGCCTCGCGAGTAGCTGGGACTACAGGCGCCCGCCACCACGCCCGGCTAATTTTGTTTTTTGTGTATTTTTAGTAGAGACAGGGTTTCACCGTGTTAGCCAGGACTGCATTTGTTTTTTAAAAATCTTTTTCCTAATGATATAAGTAAGGACATTTACTGTAGAATGTTTGGAAAGGAAACAAAATAAGTATCATCTACTATCATCCAATCTGCAATAAGTCATAGTTAAGGTTTTGATATAGTTTTATTTTTAATATATATGTTTATATAAAAGAGTCCATGCGGCACATGGAAATAAGTATTGGATTTCCCCCATTTTCAGAGGCTATATCTGTAAATTCTCTAAAACTGTGGCTGAAAATATTTTCAACGTTGAATGTCTTTTATAAGAAATAGGATCCTAGATGAGTTCCCTTCAGATCGTTTAGGGCTGGTGGGAATTCTGCCAAGGGTCACATGAAAGGCAGGACTGTGACATCCTCTTTATGATCACCCTTGTGCCTAGCCTTAAAGGAGTATCAGCAAATGTTGGTTGACTTCATAGATGAAAAGGCTCATTTTTCCCATCTACAAAAAGTATGAAACATCCTCCTTCTCCCTTTCCTAGGAGGCCAGAAAGCTGAGCGTGAGATTAAATACTCAGTTAAAATAATTTAGGTGGTTAGTGTATTTTTTTCCTTCTCCTCCAAAAACATATTAACATTTCCATTTTAGTAGCTGTAATGTTTAGAATATACATACATTTTACTTGAAAGCTGCCACATAGTCTATTTTGGTTTGGGGTTTTTTTGTTTGTTTTTTCGTTGTTGTTGGTTTTTTTTGTTGTTGTTGTTGTTGTTTTTTGAGACAGAGTTTCGCTCTTGTCGCCCAGGCTGGAGTGCAATGGAGCAATCTCAACTCACTGCAACCTCCACCTCCCAGGTTCAAGCGATTCTCCTGCCTCAGGCTCCCAAGTAACGGGGATTACAGGCGCCTGCCACCACGCCCGGCTAATTTTTGTACTTTTAGTACAGATGGGGTTTCATCATGTTGGTCAGGCTGGATCTTGAACTCCTGACCTCAGATGGTCCATCTGCCTCGGCCTTCCACTGTGCTGAGATAACAGGTGTGAGCCACCGCGTCCGGCCTCATAGTCTATTTTAGAAGCTGACAGGCTGCAAATAACAGGTAGACAAATTAATGAAGAATATCCGTCTTTCTGCCTATCCCGAAACACGTTGATCAGTGGGGGGTCGAGGGAAGGGTAGGAGTATGCAGGAGAGACCCGCGGAGAAGAGGGGAGAATCTACAACGGATAATGTTGTAGATATTTACAACATTTACTCAATGGTAGGTATTTTTATCCTCGTTTTATTGGTTGGAGAATTATATCATGGAGGTTTATACAACTAACAAGTGGGGGAGCCAGGAGAGAACACATTCACTCTTTAGTTGATTCATTCATTCATTCAGTCAACACATTTTTGGGACTCTTCAAAATGCCAGACACTATTCTATCCCCCGAGGACGCTTCAGTAAACAAAACAGCCCCGAATTCTTCCCCTATGGAGCTTTTTCGGCGAAGAGGGGATTGGTTAGGAGCTCACAATCGGCAGCAGATGCTTGTAAATAACCGGACTTTTTTGCATTCTCCTGCCGTGCCCCCGGCCCGGCCTCCGCCTCCGGCCCTGTTCCAGCCCCGCCCCCGGCTCAGGCCCCGCCCCCGACTTCGGCCCTGTCCCCGGCTCCGGCCCCGCCCACGACTCCCGCCCCGTCCCCGGCGCCGGCACGCCGCCTGCGCTCCCGGAGCGCTACTCGTAGGCCGGCGCTCGGCGCGCGCACTCACACTAAAGACGCTTCTTCCCGGCGGGGAGGAATCCCGCCGGCGAGCAGGAATCCCGCCGGCGAGCCGAACAGCTCCCCGAGCGCAGTCCGCGGACCGCCACCCGGCCAGGGCCGCTTTTGTCCCCCGCCCGCCGTCTCTGTCCGAGAGGCCGCCTGCGGGGCGCATCCCGACCGCGAGCGTCCGGTCCCAGAGTCGGGTGTGGCTGGGGCCTGAGGCTGGCATCTCTCGGGAGCCGCAAGGCGAGAGCTGCAAAGGTAACGCGGCATGGCGGGGACGCGGGAGCGGAGCGCGTGGCCAGCTGACTGGTGGGAAAACGCCGCCTCCCTGCAGCAGTTCCCGGAATCCCCTCCGGTTCCCTTTCGCTCTCCCCGACTCCTCCTCCTCCTCCCCTCCCTCCGCGTCCTGAGGATGCGGCTCGTGCGCCCTTCCTGTCTCCCGGGGCCCCACCTGCGACCCCAGGATCCCTCCCGGGCCCTGCCCTGCGCCCTCCACGCGTCGCCCCTGCTGGGAGTTCGCTTTCGTTGCGCCCCTCCACGTCCCACCCCGCCCCACCAAGGATGCCCAGAACACCGGACACTTGCCACTGCAAGATGTGAGTCGTTGCTAAGTCTAAGGGTCACATTCCTCCAGGTCCACCACGCCTTGCAAAACCGGCTCACCAGCCCAGTGCTCTGGTTTGGGATCTCCAGCCCGCCCCCTTGAGGTCCCCTGGGATTAGCGCCCCTTCGACCTGCGTCGTGGTCACCGACGGCACCGGGGCTGGAGTGGCCTACACCCCTCCGCATCCGCTGCGTGGAGGCAGGAGGGGGAAGGGGCGAGGGGACGTGGCCGCGGAGACAGAAGGGTGTACCCTTCCCAGGGTCGGAGAGGGAAGATACTGGGAAGATATTCCGCGAATATGGAAAGGCGATCGGCACTTGTGTTTCAACCCTGAGCAAATCAATCCGTTACACACAGTAGCGAGTTGACTCCATCAGCCAGTTTATTTGGTTAGCGGTGGTTTTATTGACTCTGAGTATTCTCACCTCCTTTCTTTTAACATTTTTTTCCCTTGTTTTGTTTAGCGGGATGTCTTAGAAACGAATATAGCATGTTTGGGTGTGGAGTTAGTGGTGGGAAGTGCCGGAGCTGGCTCAGGGAGACGTGGAGTTTCCCGTGTGTGCTAACTGGCCCAAGGGCTAAGTCCCACTCCTTGCCAAGGTTTCTCAGTATCCTGTCCACCGACCCCCAATCCACCTGTGCAGACTTGAGGGGGTGAGGGGATAGCAGAGACCCTATCAAAATCTACCCTAAGGAAAATATCCAATAAACTCCCCTAGCAATTAGGGCATAGCTGATAAGGCTTGATCTGTTTGTCTCAGAAAATGAGTTGAACTTGTCAGTTCTATTGTTCATAAAGTTGTTTTCCACAATTTTAGATAATCAAAAAACTACATGACTCATTTTTCTTAATATTTCCTCTAAAGTTTCTCATGTGTTTATTGAAAAGTTAAAGAAAATCTGATTTTGGTTCACATAATTTGACAATGGTGATTTGTTTAAAAGTCATTTCAAAAAGTATGAAAAGGATCATAACCCAAGAAGTACTATCTTAGAAGTGAAACATTTATTAAAATATCTATTCCATGGCTCACACTTGCACACTCAAAGCCACATTGGACTCATTTTTTCTGCTACCTTTATAAACCTTCAAACTGTTCAAGAGTCAATGGTATGTATCGTCTTTGATTATCAATCATCATGTTTTGTTTTGTTTTGTTTTTGACAAAGTCTCGCTCTGTCGCCCAGGCTGGAGTGCAGTGACGCAATCTGGCTCAATGCAGCCTCCCTCTCCTGGGTTCAAGTAATTCTCCTGCCTCAGCCTCTTAAGTAGCAGAGATTACAGGCATGTGCTACTACGGCTGGCTTTTTGTATTCTTAGTAGAGATGGGATTTCCACTGTGTTACCCACCCTGGTCTGGAACTTCTGACCTCAAATGATCCACCTGCTTAGGCCTCCCAAAATGCTAGTATTACAGACTCAATCATCATATTTTATCAAAGCTAAAACCCAGACTAAAATGCTGTTGCTTATAAGATGCACTTTCATTTTATGTAATGAAGTAAGAAAAAACACTGTCAATCTTGCTATGTCATGCCACCAGAATGAAAGCATTCTGATTTCAGAAATGCTCAAATGTGAAAAGAAAATGTGCATGTTATAATTTGTGAAATGTTAGTGAGTTAGAGCAGAGCTTGACGGCACTGGCCCTGAGGGTCCTTCTTCTTCCTTTGGAAGAATGAAACTGGGGGGTATGCAATTCAGGGAAGAGTAAAGGAAAAACAAGTAGTTGGCAGAGGAGGTTGGTGGACTTAGAGGTACAGAAAAGAGAAAACAAGAGGGAAAAAGATAGGTATGTATGATGGGGAGGAGTTCAGAGCCACCGCCAATTTTCTCTGGCCCCAACAGGAAAATGAGTTACCCCACAAACCAGGGTTTTACCATCTGGTACATGGGGATATCCATCAACATTGTCATTGGTTTTCATTTATTTGTTTTTAATTCTCAAGTTTAAAAAAAAATTTTAAAGTCAAGTATGTCTCAACCACCAGAAACTATAGTGAGAATTCTCTGTAACAAGAAAGAAGAAAACTGATCCAGTCTTTGTTTTTTTTTTTTTTTTTAAATAAAAGAAAGAAACTGAATCGCAACATACTTTGCTTTTTTCTTTTCTCGCAAAGGAGCAGTGGGCTGTTTCTGCTGGATGAAGGTGAGTGAGATGGGGGAAGGTTCACTGGGCACCAACTTTCCGAGCTAGAGAAATTGCCCAGGCTTTACAGAACAAGCTGGAATCAGGTGCAGTTGTAAAAAGGAAGTCAAGGTTTCACTCTGCCATATCAGTAGGAGGTGCTAAAGCCAAACTAGCACCAGCAAAATGAACAGAAATGGTAAGGGGGAAAAAAAAGGAAAGGAAAGAACAACATGGCTTGCAAGGCGTCTTACTAAAAACAAAGAATTATGCTTGGAACAGAAGAAATTCATTACCATTGCCTTACACCGTACAACAACTTGATAAAAATATAAATCCAGTAAAACAAACTCAAAGATGAGAAAATTGTAAATTGGAGATGAAAAGGAAGATTGCAGACCTAAAGGAAAATTGAAGACCATAAAAACATAGTGACAGAACAAATAAGTCAGGAGAAAGAACAGAAGAAATACTGCTGAAAATAAAAGTATTTTAATAGAAGAAAGCCCAGTAAGGAAGCCCAGTGAATTCAGCTGAAAAAGGGCAAAGATTAAGAAGAAAGAAGCAATTGTGAAAGACAAAATACAATAAAGAATTGGGACCACTGGAGTCCAAGACGTAGAGAAGTCAACAAATGGGACAGAAAATTCAAATAAAAATAAGTCCGAAGAAAGCTTCTTGAAATGAAGAAAAAATGGTCTGTAGGCCAAAGGAACATGCCATGTTCCAGAAAATGTCATATGGAATACAGAAGCACTAAGATAAACTACTTAAATTCAAAGAGAAAGAATTATTTAGGAATCTGAGAAGAAAAAGTAAAGGAGGGAAAAACAAAATCAAGCTGGCCTTAGACTTCAGTGCAGCATTACATGCCAGATTATGATGATTATGAGGGAACAGTTCCAAGGGAAAGAAACTTTTCGGGGCGCGGGGGAGGGGCAGGTATTTTTTTCCAGAAGAACAAAGGGAATTCAGCACCCATGAACTGTTTTTGGAAAAACAAAACTTGCTGGGTAATAAAATCCAGGAAATAGCAAATTAAGAGATAAATCAAAATAAAGAACTTAAAAGTAGAGAATGGTAAAAAGACTCTTGATGAGTATTTATTCTATTTAAATATAGAATTAATACATCTGTAGAAATTATGGGTAGGATAGAATGGGATTATAAAGCTAGACAAAAATATACAGCCAAAAAAAAAGAAGTCGGGGAGGAAGATGGAAGGAAATATGAGAATACCAATATTCTCTTCTTTCAAAGAATGGAATAGTAAATATGGTATAAAATTAAAAGGTGCTATGTGAATATGTAATACTGTAACTTTTAATATCTTTCGTAAGTTTTATTTAAAACCTTAGAGGGATATTGTAGGAGATTATACTTTCTTATGGACAAAAAAATTTAAATTTTAGCAACTCCTTTGACTTTATTTTAGTCTTTCCCCAAGTAACATTAAACAGAAACACTGTGTGTGTGTGTGTGTGTGTGTTTGTGTGTGTATGCATAGAAAGTTTTGTGGATTATGTTCACCTAATGTTAATGATAGTAATCGTTTTTACAGAAGAAAAAAGATATTTGAAAAATAAACTAGAATCAAATATGCCAAGATGTTAACAATTGTTGATGCTGGATGATAGGAATAAGGATGAGTGTTACTTTCTTCTTTGTACTTTTTCATATTTTTCTAATTTCCAGAAAAAGAGATGTAATTGTATTTGTCTAACATTTCTGAATCCAGTTCATTCATTATTCATTGCCTTCCTGGCAATATGCATCAGTCTGTGTCAGACAGAAGGAAAGACACAGACATGCTTTCTACCAGGAGACTATGAGGCAGCGAGTTCCCGGAGGGTTTTGTCCATCTAGGAGGAGTTGAAATTCAAAGAATCACTTCACCCAATCCATCCATTTGATCTGGGTCTTGAAAATTGGCAGGGTTTGTCTGGTCTCAAGGTAAATGGCAGGTAGAGCTTTTCTTTCAGAATGGAGAAGGCCGGAGTGTCACAGGGTGAACCTGTGACAAAATTGGGGTTCAGCCTGGGAAACCACATAGGTTGTTGGCTTCGCACAAGAAGGAATTCAAGAGCAAGCTGACAGAATAAAGTGAAAGCAAATTTATTAAGAAAGTCAAGGAATAAAAGTGTGGCTACTCCATAGGCAGAGCAGCAGCATGGGCTGCTCCACTGAGTATACTTATGGTTATTTCTTGATCATATGCTAAACAAACGATGAATTATTCATAAGTTGTCCGTGAAAGGAGTGGGAGTTCCTGGAACTGAGGGTTCCTGACTTTTTTCGACTATATAGAGTAACTTCTGGATGTTGCCATGGCATTTGCAAACTGTGGTGGCACTGGTGGGAGTTTCCTTTAGCATGCTAATATATTATAATTAGCATATAATAAGCAGCGAGGTCACTTTTGTCACCATCTTGGTGTGGCGGGCTTTGGCCAGCTTCTTTACTGCATCCTGTCTTATCAGTGGGGTCTTTGTGACCTCCTATTTTATCCTGTAACTAAGAATGCCTAACCCTCTGGGAATGCAGCCCAGCAGGTCTCAGCCTCATTTTACCCAGGAGCTACTCAAGATGGAGTCACTGTGGTTCCAACACCTCTGACAAGAGCAGGGCATGACCTGTCACCTGGAGCTCAGCAGGGCAGTAACTCCAGGAAAAACTGGAAAGGCTGATAGCCTTGACTTTAACCTAAGGAGCTTAGTGCATCGTCAGGCCACAGTGAGCTACAGACTGAGTGGACTACATAATTCGCAGGGCCCACCCAGAGCCAAATAAAAATGCAGGAGAAAGTACCACTAAAGGTACTAAAATATAAAGACTTTTCTTCCACAGTAATTTTTTTTGTTTGCTATTTAATATCATTCTAATTTTTAAAAATAGGCTGGGCGCGGTGGCTCACGCCTGTGATCCCAGCACTTTGGAAGGCCAAGACGGGTGGATCACAAGGTCAGGAGATTGAGACCACCCTGGCTAGCATGGTGAAACCCCATCTCTACTAAAAATACAAAAAATTAGCTGAGTGTGGTGGCGGGTGCCTGTAGTCCCAGCTACTCAGGAGGCTGAGGCAGGAGAATGGCGTGAACCCGGGAGGCGGAGCTTGCAGTGAGCCAAGATCGCGCCACTGCACTCCAACATGGGGGACAGAGTGAGACTCCGTCTCAAAAAAAATAAAATAAAAATAAAAACTTGAATTATTAGCATGAATATTGCAGTTCTTTATATTATGCAAAACCAGATTTAAATAAGAACGTTTAATTCATATACGGAATTATGAATTATACCAAGTTATACCATTAGGACTTTACAGCACATCTTGGGAGGTTCCCTCAAACTAGCCAGAAGGAGCAAACTGAAGCCAGACAGGAAGATTGCAAAGAGGAAGAGAGGGTCTCCACCAGGCACAGAGCCACCCAAAGGAGCCCTCCCTCAGGCACAGGGATACCGAGGGAGCTGGAGCAGA
The DNA here is from genome assembly GCF_037993035.2 of Macaca fascicularis. Classification (NCBI taxonomy): domain Eukaryota; kingdom Metazoa; phylum Chordata; class Mammalia; order Primates; family Cercopithecidae; genus Macaca; species Macaca fascicularis. The sequence continues at coordinate 13,691,073 of NC_088377.1, read as the reverse complement.
TTCGCACAGGTCCCTGGGTCCCCTCTGCCCTGGTGACTCTAGGATGCGTGTACTTGCACCTGACTTCTAGGCATCCCCCTCCTGCTAGCTTCCCCTCGATCCAGCCTGGGGCAGGCTCTGGGGAAGTCAAGTCTTGCATCTCCCTTTCCCAAGCACCTACCATCCTAACCCACAGTGTAGTGGCCTCGTCCAAGGGTCTTTACATCTCTGCCTCAGGCATGCTAGGTACCTGGGTCAAGAGTGACCCAGAGACTCATCCCTGCCAGACCCAACCTCCAGCCAGCTGCCCTCTGACTCCAGTCCATGGGGCGAGGCTGGAGTGCTGGCCCTGACCTCTCCAGCATCTGCACCAGGAGAGCTTCAGTGGAATGTGGTCCCAGTTGACGCCCCATGCCAACAGCAGCAGCAGTTGTTAGACATAGAGAGAGAAGCCAGGCAGGGCCTGGGGTTCCTCTGCTGGGAGCCTAACCTGCAGGAGATGGGGAAGAATCCAAGTGTGAGCTGGGGCTCCTAGCACAAAACACACATTGAAAGATAAAATGGTTAAGAATTTCGGGACAGCCACAGGAGAGCCTTAAGCCAAGTGTAGGATCCTTCTAGCTGCAGGGCCCAGAGGGACTGAGACTAGCCATGCTTTAGGAAGACTCATCTATTTGTAGTCAGCAGGAGTTTTAAGGCGCTCCATTAATAATTTAGGCAGGATACCAAGATGGGATATTATATTTTCCAAGCAAGAAGAATCTAGTAATCAGGCATGTGGTTCCAAGTGAAGTATGGGTCACCAGAAAGCAAGGGAGAAAGCCATCCCCTGGCCCAGAGGGGGAGAATGGGACTTCTAAGTGTGTGTGTGTGTGTGTGTGTGTGTGTGTGTGTGTGTGTGTGTGTGTGCTCGGCTGCTGAAGAGACTGAGTGTTCCTGCAGATATATAACAAAGATGAAGATGTGCCACCATTGGAGACAAACGGAGGGACCAGAGGCCACATGTCAGAGGTCAGGTTAGGTGTACAAGTATAAAGGAGCTGCCCTGCATGGGCACAGTGGCTCACACCTGTAATCCAAGCACTTTGGGGGACTGAGGCCGGAGGATCACTTGAGCCCAAGAGTTCAAGACCAGCCTGGACAACATAGCAAAACCGCATCTCTAAAAAAAAAATACAAAAATTAGCCAGGTATAGTGGCACATCCCTGTAGTCCCAGCTACTTGGGAGGCCAAGGTGGGAGAATCACTTGAGCCCAGGAGGCAGAGGTTGCGGTGAGCTGAGATTATACCACTGCACTCCAGCCTGGGTGACAGAGTGAGGCCCTGTCTCAAAAAGTAAAATGAAGAAGTTGCCCTTCTACAGTCTGGGTGTGGTGGTATCTAGGGGAATGTTCACAACTAGGCAACCCCTCTGCTGTGGAGTGATTATGGGAGATGACGTCACATCAAGATGTCTCAGCAGATGTTTCTCAATGGTTACAGTATTATGGGATTAGTTCCAGGCAGTCACGCTTGGATATCTCATGGGTGATGGAGTCTGTAGCAAGGCTGGAAATTTTGACTTCGAATCACTTGGATTTCTCTAAGAGAATACCCCAGGTTGGACCTGCTACTGTGGCAACAGAGAAGACTTAAAAATTACATTGTTTTTAGCTTGAACTTGGTCTTGTGAAGTCCTAATTAGGGAAGAGGAGTCAGTCTGGGGGTCTAGGGGAAAGCAAAGAGATAAAGCAGATAAGCTATAGGTCTACCTTGCTTCATGGTCTAGTACATACAAACAGAAAGAAGAAGCAGAGAAGCTATAGGTCTACCTTTCTTTATGGCCCAGGACATATGACCCTCCTACACACATAACTCACAGTCTTCCTGCTTACCATCAAATGCTTCAACTTATCATCTAACATCTTGGCTGACAGAAGAATGCAAGTTAGCTCCCAGCTACCTTGGCATTGTCAGTCCTCCACGTAGCACTCTTCAGCCCAAATTGCATTTTATAAAATCCCCAAAAGGCCTTTGTCTCCTGGCAATCACCTCCTCTCTTACTGACCTGCATTGCTCCCTTGCAATGTATTTTCCTGCTTTCTCTAATAAATCTGCCTTTCTTGACCTAAACTGTCATGGTAAATTCTTCTTATGCCTGTGTCACCAGCCACAGACAGTCTACACAAGCCATGACAAGTCTGCGATTTCATGGTCTTTTTTTATTTTGATGATATTTCCCCAGTGTTTGGGGGACAGAAGAATGCCCACAATCTACAGGTCTTAGTCATGTGGTGGGGACAAAATATCCGAGAGAGAGAAGGAACAAGATCTACTGGGGCTCCTTAAAATTCTTCTTGAAGAATTCCTTTCTCACCTGCGAGTAGGGAAGACTTTCTGATTATGACTCCAAATTTAGAAGCTAAGAAAGAAAATACCTTTAAATCTGAAAACGTAAAACTCAAAAACTTCTGGGTGGTTTTTTTTTTGGGAGGGGGTGGTTTTTTTAAAACAGCACAAGCAACTCAAAGGGCAAGTGACAGACTGGGGAGAGAAGAAAAAGATGTGACTCATATCACAGTTTCCCTTCTACTTTAAAAAAAAAGCTCCTGCAAACCAGTAAGAAAATAGCAACAGCTCAATGGAAACATTGCCAAAGTCACGAACAGTTAATGAGAAGGAAATACAAATCACTTTTAAACCTATGAAAAGATAAAGATGTTTGATCACACTCAGAGTAAGAGAAATACAAATTAAGCCGGGCGTGGTGGCTCACGCCTGTAATCCCAGCACTTTGGGAGGCCGAGGCGGGCGGATCACAAGGTCAGGAGATCGAGACCACGGTGAAACCCCGTCTCTACTAAAAATACAAAAAATTAGCCGGGCGCGGTTGTGGGCGCCTGTAGTCCCAGCTACTCGGGAGGCTGAGGCAGGAGAATGGCGTGAACCCGGGAGGCGGAGCTTGCAGTGAGCTGAGATCGCGCCACTGCACTCCAGCCTGGGCGACAGAGCGAGACTCCGTCTCAAAAAAAAAAAAAAAAAGAGATACAAATTAATGTGAAAGACAATTTTTTGTTTATGAATTTGAGAAAAATCCAAGAACTTGATGATACACCTGTAAGAAGAGATGGTAGGGAAACCAAAATTCTCACACGTTACAGGTGGTTATATAAATTTGTACAGCCCCGAGGGTGGCTGGAGTGACAGTTTCTATCCAAATTACAGATGCCCAGTTTCATTGCCAGGTCTCTTCTGTCTGCTTCTTCAGACCCACCTTCCCCTCTCCCCACTCTTTAGTTGGCCCAGGATCCTGTCTGGTAAGGATACAAACCCAGGCCCCTTGCCCTATGGCTTCTGGTTGTGTTCAGCCGATGGGGAACCCCAAATGAGAGAAGTGAGGGACACAGTGAGGGATATTTATCCCTCAGCCTCCTGCCTGCACTGCCCTCTTGGTCTGGCTGTGTCTAGTGGTCTCATGTCATAGCTGCTCATACAGGAGTTTCTCCTTACAAACTGCAGTGTTGGCTTTTTCTCTTCCCCTTCCTGCCCAGAGTGATTTATAGCCATCAATGTTGTGAGCTACAGATTCTCAACTCTCTTTTCTGCAGGCCCAGAGTGGTCACAGCCCTCAATGTTGTGAGCTACAGGTTCTATACCCTCCGTTCTGCAGGCCCAGAATGGTTATAGCCCTCAATGTTGTGAGCTGCAGGTTCTGTACTCTCCCTCCTGGGGCCCAGAGTGGGCACAGCCCTCAACGTTGTGAGCTGCAGGTTCTCTACTCTCCCTCCTAGGGCGCAGAGTAGTCACAGCCCTCAATGTTGTGAGCTACAGGTTCTCAACTTTCCCTTCTGCAGGCCCAGAGTGGTCACAGCCCTCAATGTTATGAGCTGCAGGTTCTATATTCTCTCTTCTGCAGGCCCAGAGTGGTCACAGCCCTCAATGTTGTGAGCTGCAGGTTCTATATTCTCCCTTCTGCAGGCCCAGAGTGGTCACAGCCCTCAATGTTGTGAGCTACAGGTTCTATACCCTCCCTTCTGCAGGCCCAGAGTGGTCACAGCCCTCCATGTTGTGAGCTACAGGTTCTCAACTCTCCCTTCTGCAAGTCCAGAGTGGGCACATCCCTCAATGTTGTGAGCTACAGCCCTTAATGTTGTGAACTACAGGTTCTGGACTCTGCCTTCTGGACCCCAGAGTGGTCACAGGCCTCAATGTTGTGAGCTGCAGGTTCTATACTCTCCCTTCTGGTTTGCCTACAGCCTGCTCACACATTTGTAAATACAGTCCTGCACCCCCTAATGATGTCTTGGGCAAAGATGGACTCTTTATATGACAGTGGCCCCATAAGATTATACCATATTTCTACTGTACCTTTTTTGTGTCTAAATATGTTCAGATACACAAATGCCACTGTGTTGCAACTGCCTGCAGTATTCAGCACAGTACCACGCTGGACAGATTTATAGCCTAGGAACAATAGGCTATACCATATAACCTAGATGTGTAGTTGGCTACGCTATCTAGATTTGTCTAAGTATACTCTATGATATTCACACAATGAAATAGCCTAACAATGAATTTCTCAGAACATAGCACTGTTCACAGTTGCAAAGATACGGAATCAACCTAAGTGTTCATCAACAAATGATTGCATAAAGAAAATATGGCTAGGTGTGGTGCTCACATCTGTAATCCCAGCACTTTGGGAGGCCAAGGCAAGAATCCAGGAGTTTGAGATCAGCCTGGGCAATATAGTGAGACCCCGTCTCTAAAAAAAAAATTTTTTTTTAATTAGCCGGTGTGTGGTGACACATGCCTGTAGTCCCAGCTACGTAGGGGTACAGGTGGGAGGATTGCTTGAGCCTGGGAGGTTGAGGCTGCAGTGAGCCATGATTGCACCACTGCACTCCAGGCTAGGCAACACAGCAAGACCCCGTCTCAAAAAAAAAAAAAATTACATATCTATATACACACACAGTATATTCAGCCATAAAAAAGAATGAAATTATGTTTTTTGCAGCAACATGGGTGGAACTGAAGGCCATTATCTTAAGAGAAACAACTCAGAAACAGTCAATACCACCTGTTCTTATAAGCGGGGGCTGTTAATAAATAATGTGCACACATTGACATACAATGTGGAATAATAGTCATTACTGCCTGAGAAGGGTGGATTGGCGTGTAGGGAGTTAAGGAATGAGAAATTACTTAATGGGTATAATGTATACTATTCAGGTGATGGGTATACTAAAAGCCCAAATTTCACCACTATGCAATATATCTATCTAACAAAACTGCACTTGTACCCTTTAAATGTATTTTTTTAAAGTGTCTATCCTAATTTGAATGAGCTGTTTCCTGCCAGAACGCTAACTGATACGTCATTTGTCTAACAGTTCTACTTCTGGAAATTTTCCCACACTTAAACTGGCACATGTGCAAAATGAAAGAGATTTCCTTGCAGAAGAGACTGGAAATAATTCAAATGTCTACAGTAGGGGTACTAATTATATAAATAATGGTGTGTCTATAGAGTAGAACTCTATCCAGCTATTTTAAAAAACAAGAATAGAAAGATCTTCCAAATATATTTTTAAGTGAAAAAAGCAGGGTGGAACAGGGACTATACATGCTATCTCTTGTCTAAAAGATGGGGAAATTAGAAATATGCGTTTGTTTTTGCTTATGTGTGGAGACACTCTGAAGGATTCACAAAAGAAAAAAAAGTAGTTTTCTAAAGGGAGTAAGACTTTTCACTATTTTTTTTTTTTGTATGCTTAAAATTGTTGAACCCAATGACTGTTGCCTGTTCAAAAGTTAAATTTAAAATTCCTCCCTGACTAGGTGGGGGATTGGGCCCAGAAGTTGAGACCAGGCTCACTTGAATAAATGGGGTAAATGATCCAGTTCCCGGAGCTAGGAATTTTACTATTCCTTACAGGTCTCTCCTTGTCTTGTTTTTGCTCCCATTTTTATATTTGCAATTTAATTAGACACTTCAGAATTTTGATCACCTAATGTTGATTTCAGATGTAAAAGTCAAGAGAAGACTCTAAAAATAGCAAAGATGCTTTTGAGCCAGAATGCCTTCATCGTCAGACCGCTTAATTTGTTTCTTATGGGTGAGTGCTGCTTTTTATCTTAGCTCTTATAGAAGCAAGCTGTGATGCCATCCTCATGGAGAGCCCTGGCAGGAAGTAGCAAACTAATTTCCCTGACTAGAGGACCCAGTTCCAGCCTGCCTAGCATCAGGAGTTAAGTGGAAAGCAGATAGGAAACCTACACTAGTGGTTTAGATTCAGTGTAATTTCCTGTCCTGTTGTTAATTTTCAGAAAACAAATGAGTGACTTAAGGCAATAATAATTGGGACTATGCTCGCCTATAATTTGAAGAGTAATTTCTCCTAACACCCTTTCTTCCTCCCCAATCTTTGATAAATGTCTTTTAACTCTAAAGTTGATTAATTAGTAGCATGCTTATTCATATTCTGAGAATGTTTCTAGGATGGACAATTGCTTCTGAGGACACTCCCTCAGCCAGCCCAAGTACTTAAACAAAAACAAGGAAATTATTTTGGTGTTAAAGATCTCGTGTGTGGCCGGGTGCGGTGGCTTACGCCTGTAATCCCTGCACTTTGGGATGCCGAGGCAGGTGGATCACGAGGTCAGGAGATCAAGACCATCCTGGCTAACATGGTGAGCCGAGATGGCGCCACTGCACTCCAGTCTGGCTAACATGGTGAGCCGAGATGGCACCACTGTACTCCAGTCTGGCTAACATGGTGAGCCGAGATGGCGCCACTGCACTCCAGTCTGGACGACAGAGCGAGACTCTGTCTCAAAAAAAAAAAAAAGTTCGTGTGTGTGTGTGTGTGTGTGTGCGCGTGTGTGTGTTTGTGTGTGTTTTGAGACATAGTTTCACTCTGTTGCCCAGACTGGAGTACAGGGCGTGATCTCAGCTCACTGCAGCCTCCACCTCCTGAGTTCAAGCAATTCTCCTGCCTGGGCCTACCAAGTAGCTGGGATTACAGGCACCCACCACCATGCCCAGCTAATTTTTGTATTTTTAGTAGAGACAAGGTTTCACCATGTTGGCCATGATGGTCTCAAACTCCTGACCTCAAGTGATCCACCCGCCTTGGCCTCCCAAAATGCTGGGGTTACAGTCGTGAGCCACTGCGTCCAGCCTTTTTTTTTTTTTTTTTTTTTTGAGACAGGGTCTCTCTCTGTCACCCAGGCTGGAATGCAGTGAGCGATCTCAGCTCCCTGCAGCCTCCGCCTCCTGGGTTCAAGCAATTCTCCTGCCTTAGCCTCCCAAGTAGTTGGGACTACAGGTGTGCACCCCCACACCCAGCTAATTTTTTGTATTTTTAGTAGAGACAGGGTTTTGCCGTGTTGGCCAGGCTGGTCTCGAATCCTGACCTTGTGTGATCCACCCACCTTGGCCTCCCAAAGTGCTGGGATTACAGGCATGAGCCACGGCACCTGGCCCCAAATATATTTTTAAGTGGAAAAAGCAGGGCAGAACAGGGACCATACATACTGTTGTTAGTGTCAGCTCCCAAATGGATCTTATCTCAGCTCAGGTCACAGTCCTTGCACCATGTGCTGCTGGCACCAATGTAGAATAAAAACCATCTATGTGGGCATTTTTTTAGTACAAGAAAAGTCTCAATCTGATACCATAAATGTGTGTTAAAGAATTCCAGACTTAGAGTAATCATTGCAAGTTGAGCCCAGATAAAACTGTTGCCTCTCTAATGTGTTTTCTTCCTTCTAGTGTGTATCAGCCTCGTGTTTGGTATTTCACATGATTTGCCTGGTAAGAGATGTTTTTTGGCTTCACTAAATTTTGTATAAGAGTGAAAGTGTTGGGGCAGCCTTTCAGAGGTATAAAATGTGGGATATTTGATTTCTGATTGTACATCTGTTACCAATTTTATTGGGATTCTTTCTCTGTAAAAGGAGCTAAAATGAGCTAACTCTGGTTTTTTGAGAGATACAAAACTAGTCTAAGAAATGAACACTAGAGATCATTTTTAAACTTCTTTAAAGAATATTCAAACTCTTAATAATCTCACTAATAGAAGAACGAGGAGACACAGACTGTGCCAAACAAAAGATGGCCCAGAAATACTTGCTCTTTAATTTACATTCTTCCACCCTGATGGTTCCAGACAAAGGACGATAATCTTTTTAACTAAACTTCTTGCTACATATATAAATCTGTCCACAAAACTTCATTAAGCATTAAATATGTGTCCAACCTTGTGCTAAGCGTTGGTTGGGGTTGAAGAGTTGGCAATCGAGAAACAAAGGCCTGGGTCCTAACCACAGGAAACTTAGATGATCTTTAACAATTTAACCATATAAGGCAAAATTTGGCAAGTGTGGCTTTAATGTTTTATTTATCACTGCCACTTCCCACCTGCATGACATTGTATAATTCAACTCAGTGTCACAGTCTGTAAAATGAGTCTCTTCTTAGTGCCTACTTCAGCATTGTTACGGGGCTTAAATGCTTACAAAGGGCCAGTCTGGGCTCATGTTATACTCCCCTGCTCTCTGTGATCCAGGGAATAAGTATGCTGGGGAATCCAGAGGCATGAAAATTTGCAGTGGGCTGAGCTACTTAAGGAGGACTTCATGGAGGAGCTGGAAGCTGAGTTGAGAGAACGACTTGGGGAGGGAGAATGGGTAGGGGAGAATGAAAGGAAGTGCACCACGTGGGCTGGGATGGCCTGGGTTATTTTGGTCCAGTGAACCATGGAGGGACAGTCCAAGGGCATTGGAGAAGCCCTTCTGTCCAAACTCTGCTTACACAGTGCACAGTTCCTGTTTCCTACACTTGCCTGCCCTGACAATATGTTGTTCGTGAATTAACTTATTAGTTCATTTCCCATGTCCTGTAGACTTCCTGTTTTCAAGACCCAGGGCTCTCTGGAGGTGTTATCTGCCAGAGATGTGGGTTCTAGATCCCAAGAAATGACTGAACAGTGACCAGAATACAACTGTGGGTTCCAAATTTCAATGCCTTTTTTCCCTTCTTCTCTTTAGATTACACAAGTGAATCTTGCACTTTTAAGATCTCATTGCGAAATTTCCGGTCCATCTTATCATGGGAATTAAAAAACCACTCCATTGTGGCAACTCACTATAAGTTGCTGTATACAATCATGAGGTTGGTTTGATATTTCATTTTCTCTTGGTAAACATATTGTTGTTCTGTTATATGGGGAGTGGAAGAAGAGATGATCTTTTCTCTCTCTCTGCCTCTCCCTCTCTCTTTTCCTGTCTACCTCTCCTTCTCTCTGCGTTTCTTATTCAGAGCCTTAAAAGGCCAAAGGCAAAACACCATCACACATCCATTTTTAATTAAATTGAATACTTTAATAATCCACATTTATTTTGACAAAGCTTGTATGTGTCATCAAATTCAATTTCTACAGCTCAGAACCTCACATACAAAATAATTCTTGTGTATGGGTTAGGCAATGATTTCTCTATTTCAGTCAGTCTGAATGTTTAAAAGTCCCGTTATCTGAGGACAGGAATCCAAAGGTCTTTTGACCAGGTTGATGGTTTATGTTCACTTTTCTTTACTCTGTTGGGACACCAGAAACTGCCTGGCCTAGTCTGGGACAGGCCTGGGTGCAAAGTCTGGTTTGGTCACTAACCAGCTTGACACTTGGCACAGAGTTCAGCCCCTAAGCGAATGCCTCTGCTGAGAGGTTGCTGCAAGGATTCATGACATAATGGATGGAGTCCTGTTTGTCTTTCTTCTTCCCACGCCTACCAATCTTAGAAGTCATTGCTTTGATCTAGCAACCCCTTGGAGTGTCCTTTTGTTGGTTATTTATTTGGCCTACAGCTGCTGCCGCTCCTGCTTACTGACTAAGCCAGTGGAAGACCTCTTGTGAGTTTCTGTTTGGTGCCTGCTAAAGTCTTAAAAGTTTTTCTCTGCATTGAGTGGTCACATGTATCATCCAACTAACTGAAGCTTGGTAGATGAGATGTCTGTGCTGTCCCTGAAATAGACCAGGTCTGACTTAGGACTGGATCATCTAGTCTTAGCCAGAAAGGGAGGGGGTCTCAGGGAAGGCATTCATGATTGTCCCATAGAGGGAGGGAGATCTGAGGCCTCCACCATGAGGGCCCAAGTTTCATTCATTCATTTACTCATCCGGCAAATTTTACTGAGCACCTGCTACCTGCCAGGGGGTCCAACTGTGAACCAAAGTCCTTGCCCTCCTGGAGCAGACATTATGTAAATGGAGACATGAGTAAACAAAGGTATAGTGTGACAGGTGTGAGTAAATGCTACAATCAAGAAGAGAGAGAGGGATTGAAAGTGCAGGGGTGGGGAGGGTATAAGATGTTCCATTTTCAATAAGATGGTTGGGAAGATCACTTAGTACAGTGATATTTGAGCAGAGCCCTAAAGGAGACAATGAAGTAAGGCACCCGAAAATAGACTCATTACGTCAGTGCTCACACTTTCCTTTTTCCATTTTTTTCTTTCCAAAGTAAACCAGAAGATTTGAAGATAGTTAAGAACTGTGCAAATACCACAAGATCATTTTGTGACCTCACAGATGAGTGGAGAAGCACACACGAGGCCTATGTCACCAGCCTAGAAGGATTCAGCGGGAACACAACCTTGTTCAATTGCTCACACAATTTCTGGCTGGACATAGACAGTGAGTTTATCTCTGTTTCTCCACTTTGTCCCCATCATCAAGATCATTATCATTTGCTATTCTGTGAAATAGGAGGTCTGCAAAGGTGTTTTAGACCTGGGGCTGGGCTCACCTCTTGGCCCTGCCACTTCCTAGCTCTGTATCCGTGGACTGCTTTGCCTCTCTGAGCCTTGGTTTTTTTAATCTGAAAAGTGGAATGATAACTTGTACTTTGCAGATTCGCCCAGTGCCTGTATAAGGCAGTAGGAGCTGCTGTTTTTCGGTTTCATAGCCTGACAGGAAGTGTGGAGCCAGGTTCAGGTGGGCTGGATCTAGCTCTCCCACCTCTTTGGCCCAGTATTTTCTTTCTTTCCTTCTTTCCTTCTTTTCTTTTCTTTTTTCTTTTCTTTTCTTTTCTTTTCTTTTCTTTTCTTTTCTTTTCTTTTCTTTTCTTTTCTTTTCTTTTCTTTCTTTCTTTCTTTCTTTCTTTCTTTCTTTCTCTCTCTCTCTCTCTCTCTTTCTTTCTTTCTTTCTTTCTTTCTTTCTTTCTTTCTTTCTTTCTTTCTTTCTTTCTTTCTCTCTCTCTCTCTCTCTCTCTCTCTCTTTCTCTCTTTCTCTCCGTCTGTCTTTCTTTTTTTGTTTTTTTGAGATGGAGTCTCACTCTGTCACCTAGGCTAGAGTGCAATGGTGCGATCTCGGCTCACTGCAACCTCCACCTTCCGGGTTCAAGCGATTCTCCCACCTCAGCCTCCAGAGTAGCTGGGATTACAAGCACACACCCTTACGCTTGGCTCATTTTTTTTGTACTTTTAGTAGAAATGTTTCACCATGTTGGCCAGGCTGGTCTCGAACTCCTGACCGCAAGTGATCTGCCTGCCTCAGCCTCCCAAGGTGCTGAGATTACAAGCATGAGCCACCACACCTGACCCCAGTGTTTTCTTGATACAGCAACTCCACCCCCACGTTATAACCCAATAGTTCTTTTGTGTGTGAACACCCAAGTGTGCATGCACCTAGGACCCAAAGCTCAGAGGAGAAGACTAGAACCGAAGAACAGGTCTACCCCTTCTTTCTTTCCCTATGACTCAAGTCAGCTCCCTAAGGCACTGTGTTAACAGCTCCAGCTCTGTTACTTTTTCAGTTTCCCACTTTACAACGAGTTTCCCAGAGAACCATTTGGTCTCAGCTTCCTGTTGTAGGCTAGGCGGGTGTGCACGTGCTCATACATGCTTAGCAAAGTAGTAAGGATGACTACTACTTTGTTGCCACTGTGGCAAACAATTCAGATATGACATTTGCTAGATTTGTGTGCATGTTGATGTATGTATATAAACAGACATCTGTGTGTACACACAGAAAAGAAAGAAAATCAGAATTTGTAGTTCATGGTATTTGGGTTGTTAAAGAATGCGTATTAAAGTAACAATGAGATATGTTTCATGACTCAAATGATAAATATGAAAAATACGTAAATATCCAGGCTTAGAGAATGCATATTAAAGTAACAGTGAGATATGTTTCATGACTCAAATGATAAATATGAAAAATACATAAATATCCAGGCTTAGAGGGAATACAAAGAGCTTGCTTTGGCATGGTCCATCTGAAGTAATTGACAGCATGTATTAAAAACCTTAACATGTGCTTACTCTAATCCAGAATTCTTTAGTAACTTGTCCCAAAGAAATTATTAAGGCCGGGCACAGTGGCTCACACCTGTAATCCCAGCACTTTGGGAGGCCGAGAGCAGTGGATCACTTGAGCTTAGGAGTTCAAGACCAGCCCGAGCAACATGGCGAAACCCTATCTCTACATTAAAAAAGAAAGAAAGAAAAAAAGAGAGACAGAGAGAGAGAGAGAGAGAGAGAAAGATAGAAATTATGAAGGACAAATGCAAAAATGTAGTTCCAAGAATATCCCATGATACATTAAGTCTTTAATAAAAATCAGAGACAATTTAAATGTTCAAAACAGTGAATCAGTTAAATCGTGATACAGTCACTTAGTGGAATAGCATTAGCAATGAAAAATTATGATGTAAATCAGGTCTTGGCAGATTTTCTATACAGGGCCAGAGAAGAACCACTTTAGACTTTGTGGGCCACATATGGTCTCAGTCACATATTCCTGTCTGTTTTTGTTTTCTGAACAGTGTCTTTTGAACCGCCAGAGTTTGAGATTGTTGGTTTTACCAACCACATTAATGTGATCGTGAAATTTCCATCTATTGTTGAGGAAGAATTACAGTTTGATTTATCACTTGTCATTGAAGAGCAGTCAGAGGGGATTGTTAAGAAGGTAAGTGGCTTCTCCTGTTAGGATCAAAACAGTTTTGAGTGGGTAGTCAATGCACTTGACTGTCTGTTTTGAAAGGAAATTTGCAGTTGAACAATTAAAGCTGAAAGGTCAGGCTTCTGTGTGGTCTGACCTTAGGGAAGAAGTCACTATAGTTCATTCACTATATTGATCTAAACCTGCAGCACAGTCTTCTTTAAAAGAATAAACCACAGCTGGGCGTGGTGGCTCACGCCTATAATCCCAGCACTTTGGGAGGCCGAGGTGGGCAGATCACCTAAGGTCGGGAGTTTGAGACCAGCCTGGCCAATATGGTGACACCCAATCTGTACTAAAAATACAAACATTAGCCGGGTCTGGTGGCAAACACCTGTAATCCCAGCTACTCCAGAGTCTGAGGCAGGATAATCGCTTGAACCTGGGAGGCAGAGGTTGCAGTGAGCCGAGATTGCACCATTGCGTTCCAGCCTGGGCAACAGAGCAAGACTCCGTCTCAAAAAAAAAAAAGAATAAGCCACATGTACAACATCAAGGAACACACAGGAGAGAGGGTGTGGGAGGGAGATGCAGAGTACAGCCAAATTTCAGTGAGCCCTGGAGAGATTTCTTTGAAAAGGAGGGTTTAGCTGAGCCACCTGTGAAAAGCATCTGTCGCTGCCTGTCTGGCCGTCACACACAGTAAGGAAGTGGCTCTTCTGGCAGTTCTGTCCTCTCATAATTTCTGCGAAGGACCTGACTGTCAGTAACCTTAGGGTAATCTGGTATCAGACAGACCTGGATCTTCAATTTTTGTTGTCCCTGTCCCTCCAAATGCTGGAATAAGTGGAAATGGTCAAATTGCTCTCACTGGTCTAGCAGCAGCTTATGTCTGTAGAGCCCTTTGCCAAGTATAAAACCTTTGCAAGTAAGACCAACCTGAGAGATAATCAGGGTAGATGCATTTCAGGCAGAGGGCACAGGAAGTTCAAAGGTTCTGAGGCTGGAGTGAGCCCGGTGTGTTTCAGCAGCAGCAGGGAGAGGTGGCTGAACTGGAGTGACCAAGCAGGAGGTGAGGGGGAGGTGAGGTCAGAGGGTAAATGTGGCTGGACCTGGTAGGAGTTTGTGGGTCTGGGTCTTCTGAGTGTGATGGAAGCCCCTGGAACCCAAGGCTTAACAGGGCATCCTGGCTGGGCTGTTAAAAATAGACCATAGGGGCAAAGATGGGAGTTAGGAGACCAGTTAAGACACAATCAGGGTGGCAGTCACTTAATAGGCAGTAACAAATTATATGATTAGTATCATGTTTCTTTTAATATCAACATGGATTATAATCAATACTCTAGGAAAAGGAGCAAAAATGGGGGGAAAATAAGTTTATGTGGCCTAAGGACTATGTGAAGTGTCATTAAATCTCCTGTTTCAATCATGTCTCATTTGTGTTCACCCCATAAGCAACTAACTCTATGTTTTAGATTATGATTCCTAAAATAAGAGACTGATGCTTATTAGGATACTGACTACTCTGTAAGAGGAAAAACTGTAGTTAATAGACACCTTCTTCATAAAGAAAATTAGCCTTTAAATTAAAGCAAGAAAAAAAAAGCTACTAGTATAATCCAAGCAACAGATGGTGGTGGCTTGGACCTTGATAGTAGAGGGGTAATGAGTAGTGAGAAGCCATCAAATTCTGCATATATTTTGGAGTTTTGTTTGCTTGTTTGCTTGTTTGTTTTTGAGACAGAGTTTCACTCTTGTTGCCCAGGCTGGACTGCAATGGCACGATCTCGGCTCACTGTAACCTCCGCCTCCCAGGTTCAAGCAATTCTCCCGCCTCAGCCTCCCTAGTAGCTGGGATTACAGGCACCCACCACCACACCCAGCTAATTTTTTGTATTTTTAGTAGAGACAGGGTTTCACTGTGTTGGCCAGGCTGGTCTCTAACTCCTGACCTCAGGCAGTCCACCCACCTGAGCCTCCCAAGTGTTGGGATTACAGGTGTGAGCCACCATGCCCAGCTCATAATTCTGCATATATTTTGCACACGGAGCAAGACGAACTTCCCCATTAACTATGGAAGATGATGAATGAAGCAGGTGAGGGTTAGATAGGGTTAGAGGGTTTGGGACGTGTTAAATTCCAGGTGCCCGTAAGGGATCTAGGAGGAGACGTGGGGAAGGAGCTGGATGTGCCAGTCTGGAGTCCAGGGGAGAACCCCCAGCTAGAAAGAGAGCCTGGGAGCCACTGGCTTCTTGGTGCATGTTGAATGCCCTGAAACCAGATGAGATCACCTGGAATAGACACTCAGAAGAGAAGGCGTCCAAGGACATAACTCCGGGAACATTCCAAAATTTGGAGATCTGGCACATGAGGAAGAAACAGCAAAATCGACTGAAAAAGAGCAACCGGCATGGAGAGAAGCAGGTGAGAGTGGTGTCCCGGTAGCTGAGAGAAGAACGTTCCAGAAGGAGAAAGTGGTTTACTGAGTCCAGT
The DNA here is from genome assembly GCF_037993035.2 of Macaca fascicularis. Taxonomy (NCBI): domain Eukaryota; kingdom Metazoa; phylum Chordata; class Mammalia; order Primates; family Cercopithecidae; genus Macaca; species Macaca fascicularis. The sequence goes on along the minus strand of NC_088377.1, from coordinate 13,675,674 downwards.
GCTGCAAATGGGACAATGGAAGAGGACTGACTATTGGATTTAGCAACATTGTGTCCTTGATAAAAGTAGTTTTAATAGAGTCAAGGTCAAAGAGCTGGTTGGAGTAGATTCAAGAAAGAGCAGGAGGAGAAAAATTGGAGACAGTGAAGAGAACTCATTTTTCTAAGGAGTTTTTCCAAACAGGGAAGGAGGCTGTGTGGTGGTCACTGGAGGGGAAGCTTTTAGTTTGTTGGGTCGTAAGTTTGTTTACTAACTCCTCCTCCCAAACAGAAATTTACAGAAAAACATTATTACTGAAGGCTGTATGTGAGCTGCTAGGAATCCTCATTTATTAAACTGCTAGTAAGAATGTATTTAAAAAACTGTAAAACATGATACAAAAGTTATTATTCATGAAAGAGCCTTCATACCATCTTTTAAATTCTGAAGTGGAACGCAACTACAGGAAAGAAGAGGCCAGGTGTTTAAAGGGGGATGGCTGGGCGCGGTGGCTCACGCCTGTAATCCCAGCACTTTGGGAGGCCAAGGCAGGCAGATCGCTTGAGGTCAGGAGTTCAAGACCAGCCTGACCAACGTGGTGAAACCCCATCTCTACTAAAAAATACAAAAAACTAGCCGGGCGTGGTGGCGGGCACCTGTCGTCCCAGCTACTCCAGAGGCTGAGGGAGGAGAATGGTATAAACCTGGGAGGTGGAGCTTGCAGTGAGCTGAGATCCAGCCACTGCACTCCAGACAGAGTGAGACTGTGTCTCAAAAAAAAAAAAAAAAAAATTAGCCAGGCATGGTGGCAGGCGCCTATAATCCCAGCTACTCAGGAGGCTGAGGCAAGAGAATCTCTTGAACCCAGGAGTTGGAGGTTGCAGTGAGCCAAGATCGTGCCACTGCACTCCAGCCTGGGCAATAGAGTGAGACCCCCATCTATCTATCTATCTCTATCTATCTATCTATCTATCTGTCTATCTATCTATCGATAAAGGGAGAAGATGAGAAACTAGACGTCAGTTTTGTCACAGACAAGCTCTGTGACCTTGGAGAAGTTACTTAGCCACACTGAGCTACAGTTTTCTCATCCGTTGAATGGAGAGAATGCCTATTTTGCAGACTGTTTTGAAAGTCAAAAGAGTTAATGTTATGAAGGCACTTTCTCAAGTGTAAAGTAGACACACGCTGTCCATGAGAGAAGATAATCATGTAAAAATGATGTCACAGAGACTTTTATTCCTCTTTGAAGACTTTTATCTCATTTGTAAAATGAAGTTGCTAGACTAGATTTCATGGGTGTAAAATATGTGTGTGTGCGGGTGTATATAAGTGCATGTAGGTGTAGTTTTCTGATAGCTTATGTACTCCAGGTGACTTATAAATCCTTTTTCTTACCAAGCCTGTGATAAATCTAACCCTGTTTGAGATTTGAAGACAAATCCCAAAAGAGATTCTTAAGTCCTGCCTCTAAATGAAATTCTCAGAGTCTTACTGATTTTTTGCTTATTTTTACAGCATAAACCCACAATAAAAGGAAACATGAGTGGAAATTTCACCTATATCATTGACAAGTTAATTCCAAACACAAACTACTGTGTATCTGTTTATTTCGATCATAACGATGAGCAGGCAGTCATAAAGTCTCCTTTAAAATGCACCCTCCTTCAACCTGGCCAGGAATCAGGTATGTTCATTTTTTTAAATTCGTGTTTTGAGTATTCATGCTTTTACTCTGAGGGCAAGCCTATTTAAAGAAAAGAATCGGAAATTCGTGGAGCACTAAAGGTCTTTCTTCCAATAATGGCACCTCCCAGAGGTATTTTCTGTTGATTCGTGTGTACAATCTGGTAGCGTCACTTTTATGTTGTCATACCAAAAGACAACCAGATACTACTCGATGAGATCAGAAGTCTTGAAATGGAAATGCTTTTATTTCAGGGAGTCAGGATTAAATTCAGCGCCGTGTGCCCTTAGTGTGGCCGTTGCTGAAGCCAAATGCCAGAAGAGGTGGAGCTGCTTGAGACAGTGGCATACAGTGGCATTAAGGGGTGAAAAGGTGGAAGCAGCGAGGTTGGGTGCAGTTCATAGATGTGATCTGGCATCAGCTGTAGCTCATAGATGAAAGGGACCCTTGCCAGGGTGTGCGAGAAAATCACTAATGAAGGCTGAACACCTTTCTGTTACACAGACATCAGAACAGTAAACAGTGTGATCCCAAACCTTCCTCCCCTTGGGAGTGAGAACAATCAAATCTCGGAACTCCCTGCTGATTGTTTTCTCAGGAAGTAGCCAAGTCTCCACCTATTTTACCAAAAGTGAGAAGCTATGCAAGTCTTCCTCAAAGAAGCCCTTCTAAATGTCCCAACCCCAGTGTTAGGGGAAAGGGATCCCAATCCAGACCCCAAAAGAGGGTTCTTGGATCTTGCACAAGAAAGAATTCGGGGCGAGTCCATAAAGTGAAAGCAAGTTTATTAGGAAAGTAAAGGAATAAAGAATGGCTACTCCGTAGACAGAGCAGCCCCAAGGGCTGCTGGTTGCCCATGTTTATGATTATTTCTTGATGATATGCTAAACAAGGGGTAGATTATTCATGCCTCTCCCTTTTAGACCATGTAGGGTAACTTCCTGACATTGCCGTGGCATTTGTAAACTCATGGTGCTGGTGAGAGTGTAGCAGTGAGGACAACCATCTTGGTTTTGGTGGGTTCTGGCTGGCTTTACTGCAGTCTGTTTTATCAGCAAGGTCTTTATGACCTGTATCTTGTGCCCACCTCCTATCTCATCCTGTAAGTTACAATGCCTTAACTGTCTGGGAATGCAGCCCAATGGGTCCCAGCCTCATTTTACCCAGCTTCGATTCAAGATGGAGTTGCTCTGGCTCAAATGCCTCTGACACCAATGGAAGTATCTTTAATGTTCTGATTTACCAGAATAAAAATAAGGTAGGATCTATAAAGAAATTACTTTAGTTGTAAACCAAAATAAAATTCTAAGCCCTCCAACCAACTGAATGGACCCCTCCTCTTGGACAAGGGCCAAATACAGTAAAGTAAATGAAACACCAGTTCAGGTCATGATGGGAATGAGTGGTCCAGACATGCCTCACTGTACCTTCCTACCTTTGGAATTCAGGCACAGCTGGCCAGCACTAATGTTAAAACAGAAACCTTAAGACAAAAAGACGCTTTATAGCACTAATACCAACATGATGGGTAGCAGGCCCTAAAAGAAATCAAAGTATTTTACCCCAAAATACATTTATTTGACATATTTAAAATGGCCCTGCAAAGCTGTCTCTTGCAGGGAAAATCTGCTTTCTATAAAGAACCCCCTTCCCAGTCCAGGTCTTCTTCCTGATCCAAGAGAGAATTCACTAAGAGTCTGGTACTTTTTTAAGTCCGGTAAGAAACATTTACAATCTATTCTCTCTGAAGCCTGCTACCAGAGGCTTCATCTGCATAATAGGAACCGTGGCCTCCACAACCCTTTGTCTTAATCCAGATGCTTCCTTTTATTAATTCCAAGTCTTTAATCAGGAAATCTTTGAATCTATCTATGACCTGGAAGCCCCCACTTCGAGTTGTCCCACCTTTCCAGATTGAACCAGTGTACGTCTTACATGCATTGACTGATGCCTTATGTCTCCCTAAAATGTATAAAACCAAGCTGCACTCTGACCAAGGGTTCTCGGGATCTCCTGGGGCTGTGTCATGGGCCATTGGTCACTTGTATTTGGCTCAGACTAAATCTCTTCAAGTATGTTACTGACTTTGGCTCTTTTCATTGACAAAGTGATATGGTCATTTGTGAATGAAGTGAGCTACGGAACGTTGCCTAGCACATAACAGTGCTGTGTGTTGGCTTCACTACAGGGCAGTATGATTTGATTCTCTAGTGTTCCTCAAGACCAGATGATGCATAGACTGGTTCTAAAGGAAAGAACATCTCAGACACCTTTAGCTTAAGTTATTTTTATGTCAACAAAATACAGGCAAACCTAAAACTACATATAGATTCTATCTGACTATAGCTCTTTCAGAAATATAAATGGAAAATAAATGTGCATATCTTTGTTCTAACACCAGCTATCTGACACTAACTAGTTGTCCAATGATTCAGTTCATTTCTGACACTACCCGAGGTTAGCACAGACCCCACAGGTGAAAGGCTCAGTCCCACAAAACTGCCTGCCCCCACTTCAGACGCCAGCCACAAGTCCTGGGTGACGAGGTTACCTGCACTTCCATCTGACCTGGCTACAAATTCGGGAGTTCCCATGACCTCCCTTTAGGTTTGATACTTCGCTTAAATGACTCAGAGAAGTCGGGAAAGTGTTATGATTACCACTTTATTATAAAGGAATTGAGGGACAGCCATTGAAGAGGTGCACAGGACAAGGTCTGGAAGGATCCCAAGTGCAGGAGCTTCTGTCCCTGGGGAATCAGGGTGTACCACCCTCTCTGTGCATCCATATGTTCATGAATTTGGGGGCTCCCCAACCCTTGGTGTTCACAGTTTGTATTGGGTTTCATTATGTAGGTGTGATTGATTAAATTACTGGCTGCAGGATTGATCTCAGTCTCCAGCCCACTCCCCTCCTTGGATAGAGGTCAAATGGGGGAGCTGGCAGTTCCAACCGTCTGATCATATGTGGTTAGTTTTCCTAGGGACCAGCCCTCATCCTGAAGCTGTCCACACCCCGCCCCGTCGCCTCACAAGCATAAACTCATATATGGCCCCTAAAAGGGGCTTGTGGACAAAAGACACTCCTATCGTTGAGGAAATTCCACAGATTTTTGAAGCTCTGCTCCAGGAGCTAGGGACAAAGACTGGATATATATGTATGTTTTATTATATCATTGATCTTACATAAAAACAAAACTCCTATAGACAATAAAAACTGAAATTAGTGACCTGGTAGACAGATGGTGTCTACCGTTGAAACTCAGTTCCCAGTTCCAAGGTGAACGTGTTGCTGACTGAGAAGGCACAAGCTCCTTGAAGGCTGATGAACTCTGTGCTGACTCACTTTCTCCCCTGACTCTTTTCCATTTCACCTACCGAGGTGAAACATAACAACATCCTCTCGGGTTATTCCGTTTTTACTTGGTGTGAACACGTCATGCTGCACATCGAGTCAGCCCTCATTCTTTGATTATTACCCAAGACAGGTCAAGTGCCACACTCTCTAATTATCCAAATACTGTACCTGATGTCAAATTCTTGTTTGAAACTCAGGAAGCAAATAGGTTCAGGTAACGTGACCTCTGCCACTCTCTGCTTGCCATCTGACCTACTCTCAACTAGCCAAACTCAGACACCAGACAGGTTTGGATGGTGAGGGGTCTTGGAAGGATAGCCTGAGACCAGCATTAACATAGGCTCAGCAGTAAGCACTGCGATCCTAGGGCAGACTGATATGGGGGGATTTTAGCCCAGAGATCTGGATAAACACCTTCCCCTTGTCAAGCCCTAAAATTAATTGTGTGGCTCTTTTATTAATATTTAGGCCCTAAGGAAAAGCTCTGTTCATTCATTTGACAAATGTTTATTGGGGGCCTCTTATGAGCCAGATTCTTTTCTGGATATTGAGGATTTAGCAGTGAAGAAAACAGATAAAAACTTCTCACCTTGTGGAGCTTACATTGCATTAGGAGACAGAACAAGATCAACATGTAAAATAGATTGTATGTTAAGTAAGTACCATGGAAAAAAATTATGCAGGAAAGGAGGTAAGGGGGATGTCAGGTGGAGGAGAGTGGGTTGCTATTTTTAATAGGACAGTGTCTTGATTTGCATTTGCTAGAAGCAGAACCTGGGATGTGAATTGATTTTTAAGTGTGATTTATTGGTGGGGGCATCTTAGGAGAAGGGGAAAGAGGGAACAGGTAGGGATGGGGAGAGAGAAATTAAGCAAGCATGTGGCTCTCAGCTAAGCCTGATCCCAAGGGGTTCTCTGAAGCATGAACCATGTCTTCAAGTCAGCAGCCAGTCAGTTACTGGTGGTGATCTATGGCATGGCCTCCAGATGAGGCAGCCCCATTTTGGACAAGGGCAATTCCTTATGTGTCCAGAGTTGTTTCCTGCCAGTGGGTTCGTGGTCTTGCTGACTTCAAGAATGGAGCCATGAACCTTTGTGGTGAGTGTTATAGCTCTTAAAGATGGCACAGACCCAAAGAGTGAGCAGTAGCATGGTTTATTGTAAAGAGCAAAAGGACAAAGCTTTCACAGCTTGGAAAGGGACCTGAGGGGGCTGCCACTGCTGGCTGGACATGGCCAGCTTTTATTCCCTTATTGTCCTTTCCCATGTTCGTTTCTGTCCTATCAGAGTGCCCTTTTTTCAGTCCTCCCCGTGATTGGCTACTTTTAGGATCCTGACGATTGGTGCATTTTACAGAGCACTGATTGGTGTATTTTACAGAGTGCTGATTGGTGCATTTTACAGAGCGCTGATTGGTGTGTTATACAGAGCGCTGATTGGTACATTTTACAATCCTCTTGTGAGACAAAAATGTTCCTGATTGGTGAATTTTACAGTCCTCTTACAAGACAGGAAAGTTCCCCAAGTCCGCACTCCACCCAGGAAATCCAGTTGGCCTCACCTGTCACTTAGAGAAGGATCAGCTCTGAGATATATAAGCAGACATGTGCAGCAGCAGTAGTGGGTGTGCACTGACTGGAAAAGGGGACATGAGCCGGCCACCCACAGCATCCACCACAGATGGCCTGAGAGGGCGTTCCTGAGAAGGTAGCGTTTGAGTAAAGACCCAAGGGAGATGTGGTAAGCAGAATAATGGCCCCGAAGATGTCTAGTCTACATCCTAATCCCAGATATGTGAACAGACTAACCTCTATGCCAAAGGGGCTTGTGGGTGTGATGAAATTGAAGATCTTGGCTGGGCACCGTGGCTCATGCCTGTAATCCTAGCACTTTGGGAGGCCGAGCCAGGTGAATCACCTGAGGTCAGGCGTTCGAGTTCAGCTTAGCCAATGTGGTAAAACCCCATCTCCACTAAAAATACAAAAATTAGTGAGGCATGGTGACATGCGCCTGTAGTCCCAGCTACTTGGGAGGCTGAGGCAGGAGAATCACTTGAACCCGGGAGGCGGAGGTTGCAGTGAGCCAAGATGGTGCTATTGTACTCCAGCCTGGGCTACAGAGCGAGACTCTGTCTCAAAAAAAAGAGAAGCAGGAGACTCAGAGGCAGAGAAGGAGCTCTGACAGCAGCAGCAGAGGTCAGAGAGTAAGGATGAAAGAGGGGGCCATGGGCAAAGGAGTGCAAGTGGCCTCTAGAAGCTGGGAAAGGCAAAGAAATGGGTTTTCCCCTAGAGCCTCCAGAAGGAGTGCAGTCCTGCCAACACCTTGATATTTTTTATCCCAGTGAAACCCATTTTGGATTTCTGACCTCCAGAACTATTAATATATTTGTATCGTTTTATGACATGGACTTTGTCATCATTTGTTACAGTGGTAATGGGAAAGAAACACAGGGTGAGGGAGTGAGTCACGCAGACATATCGGGGAGGGAGTTCCATATGCGGGGTTCAGCAAGTGCCAGGTCCCCGAGGCAGGATATGCCTGGCACGGCACGGCAGGAGTGAACTGAACAAGGGAAGAATAGTAACAGTTCGCGTCAGAGAGGATGGAGGAGCCTGAATGATGTAGAACTTAGAAGCCGTTGCAAGAGATGGGGGCCCTCAGAAGGTTGTGAGCAGGTTGCTCCCTGGGATCTGACTTAGGATGTAAAGGGAACATCCACATGCCTTGAAGTAGGAACCAGGTGACCCCTGGGCTGATTACTGCAGTCACCCAGGGGAGGGGCAGTCTTGCTTGTTCCAGAGAGGTAAGTATGGGAGGAACTATACGAGACTGATATTAGTCATCACCAATCTTTTCACAAAGTTCTTTCTCTTTTCCATTAAAGATCATAGTGATCAGATATTACCAACCCGGTTGCTCAGTTCAGCCCCCTGCTTGTGAGGTTTCTAATTTTTTGTTTAAAATATCTCCACAATGAATCCAGAGACAGACAGGTTTGTTTGTCCAAGGCCAAATTTTTAAGACGCGACCTGGTCTCTCCTTCCCAAGATGGGTTGATCTGGCCCATCTTTCATGAAGAAGATAGTTAACAGCCGTAACACCCAATCACAGCTTCTCCTTTCTGAGTAGGAACATTGACCGGATTCATCTCTTTTCAAATATGAATATTTTAAAATAGCATGCATGTATAATTGTCATGACCACAAGTGAGATTTGTATGTTTTAGATTATCAGCAAGCTGAAAACAAACAAAAATTCTAAGTTCTCCTGAAGAATTCTCAGACTCATGAGAATACCCCAAATTGAGGAATATTATTCTAGCATATTAACTACAATTTACACAATTTGGTTTGGAGGATGTCCTATTAGATAGATGACATAGAGTTCTTTGTAGCTGTTATATGCAAGTTGGATGGGTACGTGAGTCACAATCTCTGTATTACGCCATTCCTTCACCAGTGAAATCATTTTGGTTTACATTACCCCTTTCAAGAATGTAAACTCTATACATGTCAGAATTTCGTATCGTAAAGGTGTGCCTCTGTGGCTAGATCCGATTCTGGAACTGTCATTGATATGACAATCCTTCACACTCTCTTGATCGGGGTGAGAGTGGATTCTTGAACCCTGTGCTACCTAGCAGTGCAAGGGTTTACTGAACGTCTTTTTATTCACTCCTTAACCTTCTGGAAGACTTAGAGTACATAATGCATTTTGATTTCCTTTTTTCTCCCCTCTATCTATTTTTGCCTGAGGCTATAGTTCCAGGATTAATACTAATGAAGACCTTTCTGGAAGTGCAAGAGAGCCTCAGTGATTTAACTACTGATTTCTCGGTCTGGTCGTACTTCAGCAAAATAACTATAGTCAGTCAGAAAGTTGAAATTTTCCAAAAGGAATCTTGATGAGAAACAAAGGGGAACTGTTAATAGAGCAAGGCGGGTTCTGCAGAGCCCTGATTTGGGGCCCTGGCATGGCTAAAGTCCAGCCTCAGAATGACCCAGTTGGTTGTTTTCAAGCAAACTTTCCTTCCCCACTTCTTCCTGCCCGCAGCGCATGCTAACCAGTGTGGCTACCGAACGTTTGAGATGTGTCTCACGTGACTGAGAGACCGAGCTCTTAATTCGATTTAATTTTGATCATTTAAATTCAGCCAACTGCAGCCAGTGGCTACTCCACTGGACAGTGCAGTTACAGAACAGAAACTGAAGGAAATTTTACTTTTAAAAGCTAAGTCTGTGTTATTGTTTTAAAAATGCACACTTAGATTATTCTCCGGTCTTCGGTATTTCTCCATATAAAACTGTTTTTTCAAACCTTTGGTTTCTTGATCACCTTGTAACACCAGACCAATGTACATTTATTTCCATCTGCAATTGTTTATTGCATTTTTTTGAATTAAAGTCATTTAATTTTTCATCAACAGAATCAGCAGAATCTGCCAAAGTAGGAGGAATAATTACTGTGTTTTTGATAGCGTTGGTCTTGATAAGCACCATAGTGACACTGAAATGGATTGGTTATATATGCTTAAGAAACAGCCTCCCCAAAGTCTTGGTAGGTAGTTTTTTTTTGTTTTTGTTTTTTTTTCTACCTTTGTTTTTTATTTTAACTTAAGAATTTGTATTTATATAAATATTTTCACAGAAGAAAATCTCATTTTCTATAAAAACCAAAATGCTTTCTCACTCTGAGTTCTTTTCCATCCCTATAAATATATATTTTGCAGTTGTAAGTGTATCTGTGCATTTTATGTTTTCTTTCTTTCTTTCTTTCTTTCTTTTTTTTGAGACAGAGTCTCACTCTGTCACCCAGGCTGGAGTACCGTGGCGTGGTCTCAGCTCACTGTAACTGCCTCCCGGGCTCAAGCAATTCTCATGCCTCAGCCTTTCAAGTAGCTGGGACTACAGGCATGCGCTACCATACCTGGCTAATTTTTGCATTTTTAGTAGAGACAGGGTTTTGCTATGTTGGCCAGGCTGATCTTGAACTCCTGACTTCAAGTGATCCACCCGCCTTGGCCTCCCAAAGTTTTGGGATTACAGGTGTGAGCCACCGTGCCCAGCAATGTTTTTTTGTTTGTGTGTTTTTGTTTGTTTTATACTTCATCACCTATAATTTATAATGACCAGGTAGAATTTCATTATTATTAACATACCATTTTTCATTTAACCATTTCTCAGCTATAGGGCATTTGGATTTCTTTTTCTTTCCCTTTTCTTTCTTTCTTTGGTCATGATGAATAGTACAATAAACATTTTTATATGGATCGTCTTTTTATTTTGGATTACGTCAGTGGAACATATACACAAAGTGGATTTATCCTATGAAAAGATTTAAAAAGGGCTGGACACGGTTGGGAGGCCGAGGCAGGCGGATCACTTGAGCCCAGGAGTTCGAGACCAGCCTGGGCAATATAGGGAAACCTCTTCTTAGAGAAAATAAAAATAAATTAGCCAGGCGTGGTGGCACATGCCTGTGGTCTCAGCTACTCAGGAGGATGTGGTGAGAGGATTGCTTGAGCCCAGGAGGTGGAGGCTGCAGTGAACTGTGATCACACCACTGCACTCCAGCCTCAGTGACAGAGTGAGACCCTAGTTCTAAAAATATATAAATAACTTAAAAATATAAAGAAGCAGCCAAAGGAGAGGAAGTTAAGAGGAGTCAGTCAGAGCAAAGTCTCTGAGGCCAGCAGCCTGCCTGGTTTGAAAGGCAGTTGCTCCCACTCACTAGTCATGAACCCTGAGCAAGTTTCCTAACCTCTGCGCCTCATTTTCTCATCTATAAAGTGGGCATAAGAATAGTAAGCCTGGCCAGGCGCAGTGGCTCACACCTATAAACCCAGCACTTTGGGAGGCCGAGGCAGGTAGATCACGAGGTCGGGAGTTCAAGACCAGCCTTGCCAACATGGTGAAACCCCGTCTCTACTAAAAATACAAAAATTAGCCGGGTGTAGTGGTGGGCACCTCTAATCCCATCTACTCAGGAGGCTGAGGCAGAGAATTGCTTGAACCTGGGAGGTGGTGGTTGCAGTGAGCTGAGATCGTGCCACTGCACTCCAGCCTGGGAAACACAGCGAGACTCCGTCTCAAAAAAAAAAAAAAAAAGAATAGTAAGTCTACTTCATAGAGCAATTGTGAGGGAAAGTAAATTATATATAAAGCACCAAGAGTCGTGCCCAGCAAATGGTGTAACTGTTAGCTGTTATTATTGCTGTTATCATCATCGTCATCTGCATCATCGTTCAGTCAATCTCATTAAGTTTATTTTTTTATTTTTTTAGAGGCAAAGTCTTGCTAAGGGCTGGAGTGCAGTGGCTATTCACAGGCGCGATCATAATGCACTACAGTCTGAAACTGCTGAGCTCAAACAGTCGTTCTGCCTAAGCTTCCCCAGTAGCTGGAATTACAAGCGTGCATCCCTGAGCCCCAGTGATTAAGTTTTATTATGTAAAAAATAAAGAGCAAACAGTCATAGCTGATATGGACTCTCTTTTTTTTTCTTTTTTTAAGAATTTTCATAACTTTTTAGCCTGCCCATTTCCTAACCTGCCACCGTTGGAAGCCATGGATATAGTGGAGGTCATTTACATCAACAGAAAGAAGAAAGTGTGGGATTATAATTATGATGATGAAAGTGACAGTGATACTGAGGCAGCACTCAGGACAAGTGGCGGTGGCTATACCATGCATGGACTGACTGTGAGGCCTCTGGGTCAGACCTCCGCCACCTCTACAGAATCCCAGTTTACAGACCCAGACTCCGAGGAGGAGCCTGACCTGCCTGAGGTTGATGTGGAGCTCCCCACGACGCCAAAGTGCAGCCCTCAGCGGTTGGAGCTCTTGAGTGCGCCCTGTGAGAGGAGAGCGAGTCCGCTCCAGGACCCCTTTCCCGAAGAGGACTACAGCTCCACTGAGGGGTCTGGGGGCAGAATTACCTTCAATGTGGATTTAAACTCTGTATTTTTGAGGGTTCTTGATGACGAGGACAGTGACGACTTAGAAGAAGCTCCTCTGATGGTATCATCTCATCCGGAAGAGATGGTTGACCCAGAAGATCCTGACAATGTGCAGTCAAGCCATTTGCTGGCCAGTGGGGAAGGGGCACAGCCAACCTTTCCCAGCCCCTCTTCAGAGGGCCTGCAATCTGAAGATGCTCCATCTGATCAAAGTGACACTTCTGAGTCAGATGTTGACCTTGGGGATGGTTATATAATGAGATGACTCCAAAACTATTGAATGAACTTGGACAGACAAGCACCTATAGGGTTCTGTCTCCCTGCACCCTAACTTGCTGCCTTATCATCTGCAAGTGTTCTCCAAGGGAAGAGGTAGGGAACTGTAGGGTACTCCATTCTTCCAGGTGGCATCACCTATGCAGATTCCCAGTATGGGGACCATAGTATCATTGAGTGCATTGTTTACATATTCAAAGTGATGGACTTTGAAGGAAGCACGTGTGCACCTCCCCTTTACACTAATGCACTTAAGATGTTTCTGCATCATGTTTACCAGGGAGCAGGGTTCTCTGTGGTTTCAGAGGTGGTCCAGGACCCTATGATATTTCTTTTCTTTTCTCTTTTTTTTTTTTTTTTGAGACAGAGTCTCATTCTGTCACCCAAGCTGGAGCGCAATGGCGTGATCTCGGCTCACTGCAACATCTGCCTCCCGGGTTCAAGTGATTCTCCTGCCTCAGCCTCCCTCGCGAGTAGCTGGAACTACAGGCGCCCACCACCACGCCTGGCAAATTATTGTATTTTTAGTAGAGACGGGATTTCACCGTGTTGGCCAGGCTGATCTCTAACTCCTGACCTCAAGTGATCCACCCTCCTCAGCCTCGAAAAGTGCTGGGATTACAGGGGTGAGCCGCTGCGCCCAGCTGGCCCTGTGATATTTCTGGGAAATAAATTGGGCCAGGGTGGGAGCAGTGAAAGAAAAGGAAAATAGTAGCAAGAGCTGCAAAGCAGGCAGGAAAGGAGGAGGAGAGCCAGGGGAGCCCCTGGAGAGAAGGGGGGCCCTGCACAAGGAAACAGGGAAGAGCCATCGAAGTTTCAGTCAGTGAGCCGTGGGCATCTCACCTATGTCACATCCTGTCTCCTGCACTTGGAATTCCACCTTGTCCAGCCCTCCCCAGTTAAAGTGGGGAAAACAGACTCTAGGATCAGGCACATGACTAATACAGAAAGGAAACGTGGCGTCGGGGAGAGGGATAAAAACCTGAGTGCCATATTTTAAGGTTAAAAAAAAGAGCAAAGGTGCTTCAGGGTCTTCAGGAGAAGATCTTGAACCTTCAAACCTTTCTCTTAGGCCCCTTCAAAAGGGGAAAACTAACAATTATACAAGTTATAGTTCAAGGACTTTAACCAGATTATTTATATGATTGTGCAAAAGAATAGGACTGTGAGGAGGGAACACCTTATTTAATACATACAAGTTTCAGAGACCCTATTTGACAATTTTCAGAGTGTTCTCTGTGCTGATTCCGAATCGAGTGTGTCAGCTGTGATTACAGTTCCTGTGAATCTAGGCCAGGTTAGGGGGGTGCGGGTGGGGGAAGGGAAGCCTGACTGGGAGCAATCTACCTGTAATCCCAGCACTTTGGGAGGCCTAAGCAGGCGTATTGCTTGAGACCAGGAATTCGAGACCAGCCTGAGCAACATGGCAAATCTGTCTCTACAGAACAAAATTACAAAAATTAACTGGGCGTAGTAGCATGTGCCTGTTGTCCCAGCTACTTGGGAGGCTGAGGAGGGAGAATGGCTTGAGCCCAGGAGGTAGAGGTTGCAGTGAGCCAAGATCGCGCCACTGCACTCCAGCCTAGGTGGCAGAGCCAGACCCTGTCATTAAAAAGGGGGTTGGGGGGAAAGGTTCTAGAATGTCATGTGGCAACCAGTTTAAAGGACTGGGACTCAAGGATCCACCTCCCACAGTTGCCCTGTGTGACCCTAGGCATTTGACTTAGCCTCTCTGAGCCTCAGGTTTTTTGTTTCTGAAACAAAAGGATTGGACTAGGTAATCTCCAGGATCCTATGAACCCAGGAGAAAGATGAGAAAATGTATAAGAATAAACACTCAGGTGGAAAGGCTGCAACCCTGAGAAACTCCCAGGTTGAATGAAAGGCACAGGACCCTCTTACCCCTTACCTCTCCCCACCCCCCAAGAGCCGGTTTCTCAAACCTTTCTCTTAGGCCCCTTCAAAAGGGGAAAACTAAAAATTATACAAGTCATAGTTCAAGGACTTTAACTAGATTATTTATATGATTGCGCAAAAGGATAGGACTGTGAGGAGGGAACACCTTATTTAATCTAATGAAATTCCATAGGAAAGCGACCTTTTGTATGTGTAATCAATTTCTCTGCCTTCTCAATGTATCTGTCATATTCTGAAAGATTTCCGGGTTGATCTTTTGGGATAAGTTCTATGGCTGTTTGTGTGTGTGTGTGTGTGTGTGTGTGTGTGTGTGTGTGTGTATTTTTAATTTTGTATAATGGTTGGAGGTTGGTAAAAAGTAATACAACAATACTTTTTAATACAAACTTGGTGTGGTCTTGAGTTGTTTTCCATTGGAGAGTGTATGTGTGCCACAGATTGGTGCACCTGCTGGCATCTCTAGAATTGCACCAACTCCCTCTAGCTCTTCCTGGTGGCCTGCAGGGGCCTAGGGCGCATTCACTTCCCTTGGCTTGACTTTACGTGGTGTCCTAGCGTCAGACATCAGGCGATGCTGTAGATTACCCAAGACATTGGACAGCTCTGGATTTTCCCATCTCACCACTCATCAAGTTAAAAAGAGGAAATTAACGTTTTCTCAGTAGTCCCTGAAAGAAACTAGTTATTTGCGTAAAAATGACTGGGCTTTGTGTTGTTTATCCCTGGAGAGGAGAAGGGTAAAGAAGACCCTCAAACTGGATTTGCTGATGGAATGCTTTTAACTCACCTATGCGGAGAGAGGACTTTAAGAGAGGGCGTGCCGGTGCTCCGGACAAAACCTGGGGAATACTGAAAGCCACCACCACCACCGTCATTCCAGCATCCAGATCTCAGTCCTGGGTTGGTGTTGTAGGGTATTTATTTCACTTGACGGCGACTTTCAAAGTTTGCGAGGCTCCCTTCCTCTTGCTCGTGTGCACCTGCCAAGCCGGTGCCCCGCGCTTCGCGGGCGGACCCGGGCTGGTGGGCGGGGCCTGCAGCGGGGTAGGAGCCCGATCGCCCGGCCCCTCCCCGCCCCGCCCCGCCCCGCCCCGCCCCGCTGATTCCCGGAAGCGACCGCGTACGAGCGCTCTCAGGCACTGGCGGGGGTCGTGTGCCTGGAGGAAGCCGAGGCACCCCCGGCGCCCGTCCATGGCGCGGAGCCTCGGGAGCTGGCTGGGCGGCTGTCTGCTGGTGTCAGGTGAGGGGTCCGCGGGGAGGGGGCGCGCTTGGGAACCGGGAGGCCCCGCGAGATGCCACCCGTAATCCCATCCCTGGGCACCATGAAAGTGACTTAAGTGCCCGGTCGGGCCATCGGGACCTCGGGACAGAAGATGCAAACGCCACGGCCGGCTGCTGAGACACAGCTAGGCTGCTGCTGCCGGAGATCTGTAACAGGAGGAAGCCCCGTCCGCACCCGGATTACAGACCGTCTGGGCCCTAAACTCAGAGGGAGACTCCGGCGTCTTTTAACTCCCAGTCCTCCTGCAGCTCTCTGCTGGCGGGCGTCTAAGTAAAGTAGCTTCCCCGAAAGACCCAGGATCCCACCGTGGCTGTCATCTGGCCCTTCTGGAGACCATCAGTTCAAGTGGAGGCCCCCACCAGCCCCCGATGCTCTGACAGCCCTCCCCGACCCCAAGTCTGCCAATCTCAGTGCCAGCCCTCCCTACAGATGTGCCTCCCATCACCCGCTGCACCTCCCCTCCTTCCGGTTCAGGCCTGAGCACCCTGAAATCTGGATTCTGCCCCCCAGAGCCCCCCATGGCTTCTAAACCTAAATCCATTGAAACCTTTTCTGTCCTCTAAATTGACTGCCTAGGTTCCAATAACACGATGGTCACCTCCCTCCTTTCTCATGAACTCTTCCCTGGCCTTCTGGGATACTCCTCCGGTTTCCCGCCTACCCGTCAGGCTGTCTCTGCTTGGGACCCTCCTGCTCTGTCGGGTGTCTATGCAGCTAATTGTGAAGCCCAAGGCCTCTTCTCTCCTTCCCCCCGGCACTGTTCCTTTGGGGGATTTCAGCCAAACCTTGGCATTAAACCCGGGCTATAGGCCCATGACTCGCACATTTATATCTCTCTTGGTATCCGTTGGGTGATGGGTGGTGGTTTATTATAGTCTTCTACTTTTCTACTTGCGTGTAGATTTCAAATTTTCTTTTCTTTTCTTTCTTTTTTTTCTTTCTTTTTTTTTTTTTTTTCGAGACAGAGTTTTGCTCTGTCACCCAGGCTGGAGTGCAATGGCTTGATCTCGGCTCACCACCACCTCCGCCTCCCGGGTTCAAGCGATTCTCCTCCCTCAGCCTCCCGAGTAGCTGGAATTACAGGTGTGCGCCACTATGCCTGGCTAATTTTTGTATTTTTAGTAGAGATGGGGTTTCACCATGTTGGCCAAGCTGGTCTTAAACTCCTGACCTCAGGTGATTCACCCACCTCGGCCTCCCAAAGAGCTGATGTCAGGCACGAGCCACTGTGCCTGGCCAGGTTTCAAATTCTCTATGAAAAGGTTTGAAAATAATTTCTGTCTCTAGCCCAAATCTGTTCTTGTTGTGACCTCTGGGCTCATTCATCTGACTGTCTCCCTGACATTCCTACTTCAGCGTCTCTCCAGCATCTCCAACCTAATGCAGCTCAAATGGGCCTCGTCAGTTCCCCAGCTGAGCTCCAATCCGGGCACCCCTGCTTAAGCCCAAAATGGACATTGACCTCAGCTTTTAGGCATCAAATGTATCAGGAAGTCTCCAGTTTGTTTTTACCTCTGGAAATATATCTGAAATCCATGTACCCCAGTCTCCCCCCTCATACCTTTCTGCCACCATGCAAATCCAGGGCTCCGTTGTCTGTCCCCACTTTACTCCTGCCTCTCCAGAAATTTCTCCTCATGGCTGTTCAAAGAAAATCTAGACTCCTCAGCACAGCCAACCTGTCTCTCTCTCCCTCCCTCACCATAGAAGAGAACCAAGTGCGGGATGTGGGCTTTTCATGGGCATCTGTTTTGAGGAAAAAGGTTGTAAATGTTTTTCTCATATTTTCATAGCATTAGGAATGGTACCACCTCCTGAAAATGTCAGAATGAATTCTGTTAATTTCAAGAACATTCTACAGTGGGAGTCACCTGCTTTTGCCAAACGGAACCTGACTTTCACAGCTCAGTACCTAAGGTGGGTCTGGCCTCACTATTGGCAGGAACGCACCAGAGGAGTCGGCCCTGGGCTGGTTACTGGGCTGGGCCACAGGAGGAAGGGAGTCTGACTACGGTCACCATGTGACTGTGACAGCCCTCAGGGAGCCTCCCTGCCAGCTTTTTCCTGTCTGGGAAATTCTGGTGGCCACCTTTCCTCTTTTAGGTTTTGTGGTTGTGATGGTTGGTGATTTGAATGTTGATCACAGGGCTGCTGGCAGATATAGACATGTTATGTGTATGTAGATAGAGTCAGCCATAGTGGTAACCTCATGCTGTGCAGATCCTAGCCTGTTTGTCACAGTTGATATATTTTAAAAGAAAAATACCACTGCTGTCATCTCCAGGTATGAGTAGTATTGCTAGAAGTCAACAATGTTGAGTGGATGCTACCCAAGAAACTGAGATATGCAAAGCAGTCAGGAAGCCCCTTGCTACCATATATCACCTGTTCCCCGACGGATTATAGCATCATGCCTCAGTGCTGTGCGATGCACATAATTTGCATAATGAGCACTCAGTTTCTCCGTGGTTTCGTCCTGAAATTAAAAGTAAGACAGCTACTGACTGTTAAAAGCCCCATTCTCTGACAACAGCAGGCGCCGTGAAGTAAGAGTGAGTGTCACCCTAGACGGTCATCTCAGCAGCGATCTGAACACCCTCTACCTCTCCTGCCTATCAGTGTTTCCCTATGCCTGGCAAAGGAAGTCAGTGCCAGCACTCCCTTGGCAGCCTGCCACCATACGCCACATGCTGGACTGCAGGTGACACACCTTTAGGCCAGGCGCAAACAGCAGCAGGAGGCCCAAGGCTGACAAGCCAACACACCTGCTTTCTATGTGACTCAGAAACATACGAAGATAGACAAGTCCTTCAATGAGGCAGGAGGATATTTGGTCCCAGATCCAGCTGTCATTTCACAAAAATCCCCAAGGTCTGCTACATCAGAGAAGAAGTAGAAGAAAGATGAATAAGATAGTCCTTGTCTATGCGTTGCTGGCTTTTGTTTTTTAACTTGTAGTTCCAAATAATTCCAGACTTACAGAACATTTCAAAATTTTAAGTAGAATACAAAGAATTTCCAGATAGCCTACAACCAGATTCACCTTTTTTTTTTTTTTTTTTTTTTTTTTTGAGATGGAGTCTCTGTCGCCCAGGCTGGAGTGCAGTGGTGTGATCTTGGCTCTCTGCAAGCTCCGCCTCCCGGGTTCATGCCATTCTCCTGCCTCAGCCTCCCGAGTAGCTGGGACTATAGTTGTCCGCCACCACACCCGGCTAATTTTTTGTATTTTTAGTAGAGACGGGGTTTCACCGAGTTAGCCAGCCTTGATCTCCTGACCTCGTGATCCGCCCGCCTCGGCCTCCCAAAGTGCTGGGATTACAGGCATGAGCCACTATGCCGGGCCCAGATTCACCAATTTTTAATGTTGGTCACATTCTCTCCCTTCCTCTTTCTCTCTCATGCCCTTTGTGCTGTAATATTTCAGTGTGTATTTCACAAGAACAAGGATCATCTCTTACATCACATAGTACAGTGAGAAGCTCAGGAACTTTTACATTCATGCAATACTTGTATCTGATTTACAGCCCATAGTCCAGTACTGTCAACTGTCCCAAGGATTGAAGGAGGGCATATTCTAAATTGATTTTTTCCTGATGTGCATTTTCGAACACTGATTGGCTTTCTCACTAGCTTTCTGTGCTTTCTCTACTCAGTCTGGATAGCCAAGAGATTTTACTGTGGAAAATTAACTTTCTTCTCTGTCTGTCTCCCCTGTAGTTTATTTATTTATTTATTTTTTTGTTCTATGCTGTGCTTTTGGGTTTGTTTGGGTTTTCTTCTTTTCCTTTTTTTTTTTTTTCGAGACAGAGTCTCGCTCTGTCGCCCAGGCTGGAGTGTACTGGCGCAATCTGGGCTCGCTACAAGCTCCACCTCCCAGGTTCACACCATTCTCCTGCCTCAGCCTGCCGAGTAGCTGGGACTACAGGCGCCCGCCACCATGCCTGGCTAATTTTTTGTATTTTTGGTAGAGATGGGGTTTCACCGTGTTAGCCAGGATGGTCTCGATCTCCTGACCTCATGATCCACCTGCCTTGGCCTCCCAAAGTGCTGGGATTACAGGTGTGAGCCACCGCACCTGGCCTTTTTTTTTTCCTTTGAGACTGGGTCTCACTGTGTCACCAAGGCTGGAGTGCAGTGGCGCGACCCCTGCTCACTGCAGCCTCTGCCTAGTGAAGGCCCAGCACTTTGGGAGACTGAGGTGGGTGGATCACCTGAGGTCAGGAGTTCGAGACCAGCGTTACCAACATGGCAAAACCCCATCTCTACTAAAAATACAAAATTAGCTGGGCATGGTGGTGCATACCTGCAATCCCAGCTACTTGGGAGGCTGAGGCAGGAGAATCACTTGAACCCAGGAGACACAGTTTGCAGCAAGCCGAGATTGTGCCATTGCACTCCAGCCTGGGCAACAGAGTGAGACTCCATCTCAAAAAATTAAAAAAAAAAAAAAAAAAAAAAAAAAAAACCTAGTGAAAAAGAAGTTATTGCAAAACAACTTTTGAAATGCTGCACATGCTGGACAGTTGATGCATTAGTTTAAAAGAAGGAAATGGGTCAGGCGTGGTGGCTCATACCAGTAATCCCAGTGCTTTGGGGGGCCAAGGTAGGATGATCACTTGAGGCCAGGAGTTCAAGACCAGCCTGTGCAACATAAGAGTCCCTTGTCTCTACAATTTTTTTTTTTTAATTAGCCGGACTTGAGTTGGAAAGAAGGAAGGCGGGAGGGAAGAAAAAAGAGAGGGAGGGAAAAAAAATATGGCCACATGTGAGAAAACCCCATTAATGAAACAACCGCTGGATTTTCCAAATGATGGGATGTTAAGCAGCCGTGAAGAAATGATTGATTGACAAATATTTGTGGTATATTAAGTGAAAAATAGCATGATCCCAATGATCTCTACCTACTTTTTGCAAGGGATTGTTCTAGGTATCACTAAGAATGCTGTAAGGTGTGGTGTGCTACCTTAGACTATGAAGTCAAACAGATCTGAGTTCAGTTGGGCAGATTTCTTAGACTCTCCACTCCTGACCCCTGTGTACTTAACAAATGTTGGCTGTTGCTATTTTTGTCACCATCACTTTCATCATCACTTCTGGGAGTAACCAAATTGGTTTTGGCACCAGAAGATACCTTGGGGGACCAATCAGATAACTCCTCACTTTTTAATTTTATTTTATAAATTTTTAAATTAAATTAAATTAAATTTTTTGAGACCGTCTCACTCTGTTGCCCAGGCTGGAGTGCAGTGGTGCGATCACGGCTCACTGCAGCCTCTACCGCCCAGGCTCAAGCGAGCTTCCCTCCTTAGCCTACTAAGTAGCTAGGACTACAGGTGCATGCCACCACACCCAAATAATTTCTTGATTTTTTATAGAGACAAGGACTCACCATATTGTCCAGGCAGTTCTCAAACTCCTGGGCTCAGGCAATCCTCTGCCTCGGCCTCCCAGAGTGCTGGGATTACAGGCATGAGCTATGAGCCCGCCCAACTCCTCACTTTTTGCAGGATGAGAGCCTGGGCTTCCTTTGATCCTGTGCAGCCAATTATACCTCCTCGGCTGTTGCAAGCTTAGATTCAAGAGATTGTATTTCCCTAGCATCCAACAGGCATTTCCAAATGTCATCTCTTCTTCCACTTCACTTTCTGTCATGCTCCCTTTAGTGGTTGTGGCCGGGGCTGGTGTTCTGATTGAGACTGATAAATTGTTTTTTTAATTTTTCCAGAGTAATTGCAATGACAGTAATTTATAGGTCGGACAGTCATGGGTCACTTAACAACTGGGGTACATTCTGAGAAGTGCATCATTAGACAGTTTTGTTGTGTGAACATCATACAGTGTACTTGCACAAACCTAGACGGTGTAGCCTAGTATACACCTAAGCTATGTGGTTTAGCCTATTACCCCAGGCTGTAAACCTGTACAGCATGTTACTGTACGGAGTACTGTAGGCAATCGTAACACAATGGTATTTGTATACAGGCATACCACAGAGTTAAGGCAGTTTTGGTTCCAGACTACCATAATAAAGTTAAAACCACAATAGAGCAAGTCATATGAATTTTTTTGTTTCCTAGTGCATATAAAAACTATGTTTATACTGTAGTCCATTAAGTGTGCGATAGCATTATGTCTAAAAAAATGTGCACAGATTAATTTTTAAATACTTGCTGAAAAATGCTGGCAATCATCAGAGCCTTCAGCAAGTCATAATCCTTTTGCAGGTGGAGCATCTTGCCTTGATATGGATGGCTGCTGACCGATCAGGGTAGTGGTTGCTGAGTTGCAGCGACTGTGGCAATTTCTTGAAATAAGATGACAATGAAGTTTGCTGCATCAATTAACTCTTCCTTTCACGACAGATTTCTCTGTAGCATGAGATGCTGTTTGGTAGCATTTTACCCACAGAAGAATTTCTTTCAAAATTAGAATCCTTTCAAACCCTGCTATGCTCTATCAACTAAGTTTATGTAATATTCTAAATCCTTTTTTGTCATTTCTACAATGTTCATAGCATCTTCACTGGAATAAATTCCATCTCAAGAAACCACTTTCTTTGCTCATTCATTAGAAACAACTCTTCATCTGTTCAAGTTTTATCATGAGATTGGAGCAATTCAGTCGCATCTTCAGGTTCTGCTTCTAATAATTCTAGTTATGTTGCTCTTTCCACCACATCTGCAGTTAAGTTCCTCCACTGAAGTCTTGAACCCCTTAAAGTAATCTATGAGGGTTGGAATCAGCTTCTTCCAAGCTCCTGTTAATATTATATTTTGACCTCCTCCTATGAATCACCAATGTTCTTAATGGCATTTTGAATGGTGAATCCTTTCTGGAGGTTTTCAATTTACCTTGCCCAGATCCATCAGAGAAATCACTATCTATGGCAGCTATAACTTTATGAAATATATTTCTTTATTTTATTTTATTTTACTTTATTTTTTAAGATGGAGTCTCACTCTGTTGCCCCGGCTGAAGTGCAGCGGCATGATCTCAGATCACTGCTGCCTCCACCTCCCAGGTTCAAGTGATTCTCCTGCCTCAGCCTCCCAAGTAGTGCCACCACACCTGGCTAATTTTTGTTATTTTTTTTTTAGTAGAGTCAGGGTTTCACCATGTTGGCTAGACTGGTCTTGAACTCCTGACCTCAAATGATTTGCCTGCCTTGGCCTCCCAAAGTGCTGGGATTACAGGCATGAGCCACTGTGCCTGGCTTCCAAATATATTTCTTAAATAATAAGACTTGAAAGTCGAAATGACTCCTTGATCCATGGGCTGCAGAATGGATGTTGTGTTAGCAGGCACGAAAACAGCATTCATCTCCTTTTAAATTTCCATCAGAGCTCTTGGGGAACCAGGTACGTTGTCAATGAGAGGTAATATTTTGAGAGAAAACTTTTTATCCTGAGCAGTAGGTCTTAATACTGGGCTTAAAATATTCAGTAAACCATGCTGTAAACAGATGTGCTGTCCTCCAGGCTTTGTTGTTCCATTTGTAGAGCACAGGCAGAGTAGATTTAGCATAATTCTTAAGAGCTCTCAAATTTTCAAAACGGTAATCCAGTGTTGGCTTCAACTTAAAAGTCACCAGCTACATTAGCCCTTAACAAGAGTCAGCCTGTTCTTTGAAGCTTTGAAGCTAGCCATTGACTTCTCCTCTGTAGCTATGAAAGTCCTGGATGATATCTTAATAGAAGGTTGTTCCATCTACATTAAAAATCTGTTTTTTAGAGTAGCCACCTTCATCATTTTAGCTAGATTTTAGCTAGATCTTCTGGATAACTTGCTGCAGCTTTTACATCAGCATTTGCCGCTTCACCTTGCACTTTTATGTTATGGAGATGACTTCTGTCTTTAAACCTTATGAACCAACCTCTGCTAACTTCCAACTTTTCTTTTTTTTTTTTTTTTTTTTTTGAAACAGAGTCTTGCTCTGTTGCCCAAGCTGGAATACAGTGGCACAATCTCGTCTCACTGCAACCTCTGCCTCCCAGGTTCAAGTGATTCTCCTGCCTCAGCCTCCTGGGTAGCTGGGATTACAGGAGTGTGCCATCACGCCTGGCTAATTTTTTTGTATTTTTAGTAGAGACGGGGTTTCACCATGTTGGTCAGGCTGGTCTCGAACTCCTGACCTTATGATCTGCCTGCCTTGGCTTCCCAAAGTGCTGGGATTACAGGTGTGAGCCACCGTGTCCAGCCCCAACTTTTCTTCTGCAGCTTCTCACCTTTTTCAGCCTTCACAGAATTGGAGTGTCAGGGTCTTGCTCTGGATTAGACTTTGGCTTAAGGGAATGGTGTGGCTGGTTTGATCTTCTATCCAGACTACTGAGACTTTCTCCATTTTATCAATAAGGCTGTTTTGCTTTCTTCTCATTAATGTGTTCACTGGAGTAGCACTTTAAACTTCCTTCAACAACTTTTCCTTTGTATTCACAACTTGGCTAACTGGCCCAAGAGGCCTGTTGTGGCCTTCAATGTGCCTTCCTCACTAAGCTTAATCATTTGCAGCTTTTGGAATAGGAAGGCCCAAGGAGAAGGAGAGAGGCAGGGGAGTGGCCAGTGGGTGGAGAAGTCAGGACACACACAACATCTATTGATTAATTTCACTTATATAGGTGTGGTTCATGGTCCCCAAAACAATTACAACAGTAACATCAAAGATCACTGATCACAGATCACCATAACAGATATAATAATGATGCAAAGGTTTGAAATATTGTGAGAATTAGCAAAATTTGACTTAGAGACATGAAGTGAGCATGTATTGTTGGGAAAATGGCACCAGTGGACTTGCTCAGTGCAGGGTTGCCGCAGACCTTCAATTTGTAAAATGCCCCATCTGTGAAGTACAATAAAGCAAATCACAATAAAACGAGGTATGGGTACATCTCAATGTATTTAAACATAGAAAAGGTACAGTAAAAATACAGTATTATCATCTTAGGGCACCATCATTGTATATGTGGTCTGTCATCTACTGAAATGTCATTATGCATGACTTTATTGAAAATCATTGTAATATCTTTATTTTGGTAAATCTTTATTCGGTGTCTCATAAATCACATGCCCCTGCTTTCAAAAATACATAATCGAGGAAGGAAGCTGTCTTGGTCAAATATGCTGAATACTCAACCCCTTGGAGAGGCATGTAGTCATTAGGATGTTCAAGTCTCTGAGAAATTCTGTTTTGAAGACACCTATTTCTATGTTTAACACAGTTTCCACTCCCGCACCCTCCCCCCAACCCCCGCGCAACCTCCAAATTAAGTACCAGTCAGCCTCAGGGAGACTGAAGCTAGAACTCTCCTGATTGACCTATCTTTTTGATTGTGTAGTTATAGGATATTCCAAGATAAATGCACGAGTACTACCTTGACGGAATGTGATTTCTCAAGTCTTTCCAAGTATGGTGACCACACCTTGAGAGTCAGGGCTGAATTTGCAGATGAGCATTCAGACTGGGTAAACATCACCTTCTGTCCTGTGGATGACAGTAAGCCATTTTGTTTTCCCTTTTTTTGTAATGTCATCATCTTGCCTTGTTTTTTTCCACATTGGTTGGTCCATCAACAAGAATTCTCTGAGGGCCCACAAATGGATGCCCTTGCACAAGGAGCTTAAGGAATATAATAAAGAGAGTTGTATCCCTAAGAAATTCATGGGAGAGACAGAAAAAGATGGGCATATCATCAATGCAGCGATTAAATATAAATCTAACACCTTCAGTGCCTCAAGGATGTGCATATGTTGGGCCCGTGCTGTTAAGAAGTTCTGGAAGGATTCTTGTGGTGAATTTTCTGGAAGAAAGTCAGTATGGAATTATGACTTAAAGAAATATAACATGATAGGCAAAAGAATGAAGGCAGGTGTAGAGATGGAAAATCTGATGCAGACAGCCAACTTGCCCAGAGCGAAGGACAGGGAGGGACAGAGCTGATGGCAGGTGGGTTGGATCAGACTGGTTGGTCAGCATCAAAAATTGTTCCCAGGTTAGGCGGAGATTGCAGTGAGCCTAGATCACGCCACTGCACTCCAGCCTGGGCAACAGAGCGAGACTTGGTCTCAAAAAAAAAAATTGTTCCCAGGTTAGATTTGGAGGGTCATGGTGACCACCAGAGCCCCTAAATATGAGATGAGCATATTTAGAATATCAGGAATTAAAAACTAATTAAACCATGTATTAGCAATTGAGAGAGTAAAGAAGATTAGAGGTTAAAAACCTGATTCACAAAATTCACATACAGCCCTTCAAAACTCACACAGAGAAAAGCACTAAAAGAATTGTTTCTGGCCAGGCACGGCGGCTCACATCTCCTAATCCCAACACTTTGGGAGGCTGAGATGGTGGATCACTTGAGCCCAGGAATTTTCTTCTTTTCTTTCTTTCTTTTTTTTTTTTTTTTCTGATACAAAGTCTTGCTCTGACACCCAGGCTGAAGTGCAGTGGCTCAATCTCAGATCACTGCAAACTCTGCCTCCAGGGTTCAAGTGATTCTTGTGCCTCAGCCTCCTGACTAACTGGGACTT
This sequence comes from Macaca fascicularis, assembly GCF_037993035.2. Lineage (NCBI taxonomy): Eukaryota > Metazoa > Chordata > Mammalia > Primates > Cercopithecidae > Macaca > Macaca fascicularis. The sequence continues at coordinate 13,649,691 of NC_088377.1, read as the reverse complement.
CAAGTGCCTGCCACCATGCCCAGCTACATTTTTTTGTATTTTTAGTAGAGACAGGGTCTCACCATGTTGGCCAGGCTGGTCTTGAACTCCTGACCTTAAGTGATCCCACCGGCCTCAGCCTCCCAAAGTGCTGGGATTACAGGAGTGAACCACCACGCTTGGCCTTAAGCCTAGGAATTTAAGACCAGCCTGGGCAACATGGGGAAACCCTGCCTCTACAAAAAAAAAAGAAAGAAAAATAGCCAGGCATAGTGAAGTGTGCTTGTGGTCCCAGCTACTTGGGAGGCTGAGGTGGGAGAGTCACCTGAGCCTGGGAAGTCAAGGCTGCAGTGAGCCATTATCACACCACTGCACTGCAGCAGCCTGGGTGACCAGAGTGAGGTCTTGTCTCAAAAAAAGAACTGTCTCTATATGGGGAGGTTCTTCATGCCAGTCCCTGCTCTGGACCCCCATGACCCCTACAATTATATCCTCCCTGATAGAGAATGAGGGCTAGGATGCCTTTCTTCCCTCCCTCAATTCCATCCCAAGCCTGGGTAAAAACGTCTTACTTTTGGAACCTTAAATTATCAAAGTTAGATTATTTTTTCTTTTTTATTTTATTTTTTTTCTTTTGAGACGGAGTCTGGCTCTGTCGCCCAGGCTGGAGTGCAATGGCCGGATCTCAGCTCACTGCAAGCTCCACCTCCCGGGTTCCCGCCATTCTCCTGCCTCAGCCTCCCGAGTAGCCGGGACTACAGGCACCCGCCACCTCGCCCGGCTAGTTTTTTTGTATTTTTTAGTAAAGACGGGGTTTCACCGTGTTAGCCAGGATGGTCTCGATCTCCTGACCTAGTGATCTGCCCGTCTCGGCCTCCCAAAGTGCTGGGATTACAGTAGATTCTCTTTTCTAACGGTACATTTACAAAAACAAAGAAAAGATGAACAGAAAAGTCAGTTTCACAGTAGTTAAAAGTACAAGTTTTTGCTCCTATAATTGCTAACTGGCTTACATGTCCTAACTTGTCCCAAATTCTGTTAGCTCCCATCCATGGAAGTTCCCTTTAGAACCTAGGTACAACACAGTTAAGCAGGTTGTCAAAAGGTCATACAGGTCATGAGTGGCTGAGCCAGGATTCAGACCCAAGCTCTTGTATCTGTGCTCTTAGCAACTACTACCCAATATTGGAGATTTGCTTCTTGAAGTCTATACATTTTAGTTATAGGAAAGTGCTTCCAGCCATCATGCATAACCTATTTATACTTGCTTTGGCAAAGTTTCCCAACAAGTTTTCTTGTCTGGTTTTCAGACGAGCACTTTAGAATGGTAGAAGCAGGTCCATTAACAGCCCTGAAAAAGTAACAGCAACCAAAGAAGAATACAGGACATAACTCAAACACCATGATTGCCCGGAACCATTTATGAACCATTCTATAGTTATTATTGAGCACATCTGTGTAACAGCTGCATTCGGAGCACTGAAGCTACAACAATGAACGAGACAAAATCCTTGCCCTCATGGAGCATATATGTGCTAATCAGGAATACAGATGATAAATAGATAGATACATATTATATGATAGGTAGTGACTGTGGTTCTCAAGAAGACTGAAGCAAGGTAATAGGACAGAAAGTAATGGGAGCTGCGCTTCTGCATAGAATGGTAAGATCCAGTTTCTCTGAGGAAATAGCATTTGAACAAAGACCCAAACGAAGTGAAGGAGCCAGCCACATGAATATCTAGTAAAAGTGCATTCAGGGCTGGGCGAGGTGGCTCAAGCCTATAATCCCAGCACTTTGGGAGGCCGAGACGGGCGGATCACGAGGTCAGGAGATCGAGACCATCTTGGCTAACACAGTGAAACCCCGTCTTTACTAAAAAAAATACAAAAAACTAGCCGGGTGTGATGGCGGGCGCCTGTAGTCCCAGCTACTCGGGAGGCTGAGGCAGGAGAATGGCGTGAACCTGGAAGGCAGAGCTTGCAGTGAGCTGAGATCCGGCCACTGCACTCCAGCCTGGGCAACAGAGCAAGACTCCGTCTCAAAAAAAAAAAAAAAAAAAGAGCATTCAGAAGGGAAACAGCTTTAGACTTTGTTGGAAATATATATGGTTAATTATATATGTTAAACATGTAAAGGTGGCCACTAAAAATAATAGAGATGCCATCTGTAGCTTCCATCCTAACAAAGAAAATAAAATTTAAGCCAACAAAAAGCAGGAAAAAGAGAGAGGAGGAGAAGACACCAAAAACATAAAATAGAAATGTAAAAAGAAATTATTATAGAAAATACAAAATAATACAGCTGGAATAATTCCAAATGTATCAGAAACCACAATAAACATAAGTGGACTAAACTTCATTAATAAAGACAAAGATTATCAGATTTTTTAAAAGCAACTAAATCCAACTATCCTCCTTAGCCATGTCAATCAATGTCATGACAATGGTATATCAAAGCAGTGTACTTCCATGGACTAATTGTTCTGCATGGTTATGAAAAATTAATATTGAAGTTTTTAAAATGTGGTTTTTGATTGTCATTTTGCTTGTTCTTATGCTTAGCCATTATTGGACCCCCTGGAATGCAAGTAGAAGTACTTGCTGATTCTTTACATATGCGTTTCTTAGCCCCTAAAATTGAAAATGAATACGAAACTTGGACTATGAAGAATGTGTATAATTCATGGACTTATAATGTGCAATATTGGAAAAATGGTACTGATGAAAAGGTAAGCTTGGCTAATTGCATTTCAGAGATAGTAGGCTTTCATGTTCTTTGCAGAATCTTGCAAGGTGGCAGCACCTTATGGACTGGTCCTCTGTAAACCAAGAGCTTCCCAGACTAAGGGGTCTCTGGCTCAAGCTTCCCAGACTCCCAAGGGATATGTGTAGAGCAGACTTTCAGGACAAAGTCTGCACAGTGACAGCAGACCTTTCCCTCCCTGAAGGGCAGTTGCAGGGGAAGGCACAGTTGAATCAGAGTTGGCTGAGGAAACTTGGAGCTGGGTGAATTAGGTGATCAGCAAATTGACAACTGTCTCATGACATCAACCCCTGTGTCCCACACACACCACAAATCAGGGACGTTCATGGTCAAGACAGCCCCTTGTTGCTCTATTCTTCAGGGGACAATTCCTTTAAAAACATGGGCTTGGAGTCAAAAGATCTGATCGGAATATCACCCCTGCCACCATGTGCCATTGGTCGCATTCTTGACCCCAGCCTCCTCAAGTATGCAAAATGGGCACAGTAACTTACTTTATTAATAAAACAAGGATAATCACCTACTTCATAAGATTGTTGGGGAATTTAATGAAATAATAGAAAATATAAACTCATCCCATTGCCTAGAATGATGTATATATGGTCAGTACATCAGTGCGTGAGGTTTCCTTCCTCTTTGCTAGACATGTTAAGGTAATTTTTATTCATCCTTGGTGAAGGTTTATTCTGATACCTAATGCTTCTGAGCTGAGTGCCATTCATGGTCCTAAACTGATATATATGGTTATATATGTCATATTACATATAGCTTATCTCTTCCACATTAAATGTTGATTTTACCACTTAATTCTCAAAGTGGGAAGAAGGGATCACCCATGTTTATTATCTTAGGAATGATGTAAATTTATATACACAACACTGCATAGCCCAAAAAATCTCAAGTTAATTTTTTTCCCCAAAAAATGTTCCATTAAATGATGCAGTTTCTTAGTCCATTCCTGCTGCCACAACAAAATACCACAGACTGGGTAACTTATAAACAATAGAAATTTATTTCTCACAGTTCTGCAGGCTGGGAAGTCCAAGATCAAGGCACCAGCAGATTCGGTGTCTGGTGAGCACCGGTGTGCTCTGCCTTCTAGATGGTGGAAGGCAAAGGGCAAGGATGTAAACAGCTCCCTTACTGCTCTCTTCTAAGGTCACCAGTGGCATTCAGGAAGGCTCTGCCCTCCTTATTTAATCACTTCCGAAAGCCTCCACCTCTGAGTCCTATCATATTGACAGTTTCGTTTCATATGAATTCTGATACTCACAATCACTGATCAAATGCAGGCATCTCTGCTAAGCCCTAGGGTATAAAGATAAAAGCAGATCCTGCCCGTCCGGGAGCTAGCAACAGACCTCAATTAAGGATCTGGTTTCACAGTAAGCAGGGTCAGGTGCCTCCTGAGGCAATGTGAATGCAAACTCCACTTACTGTTTAGCTTTTTTTCTCACACATGCCCACAACACGGGCAGCTGGTTACACATTTGTCCTCTCCCTTTGGCCAGATGTGTGGCAGCCTTCAGTGTGACTTACCAAGTGTGGAAAAGCTGCCTGCTGTACTGCTACTCTCACAGGTGCCTGTCATGCCACCAATACAGGTTTTTTTTGGGGGGGAGGGGGTTTGAGGTGGAGTCACACTCTGTCATTGCCCAGGTTGGAAAGCAGTGGTGCAATCTCAGCTCACTGCAACCTCCGCCTCCTGGGTTCAAGCGATTCTCCTGCCTCAGCCTCCCAAGTAGCTGCGATTACAGGTACCTGCCACCACACCCGGCTAATTTTTGTATCAATACAGGCTTATATGGTTCCCCTCTAGAATGCAGAGATTCCTGAGGCGGTGCCAGACTAGGTCCCTAAACTCACAGCATGAAGCGCTTTTGGGAATTCTTTCTTCCTGTTGGGAGAAAGTGAGAAGATAAAACCAGAAGTTGCCCAGATGTGAAAGGGCAGGAGAAGCCCCAGTGGGGTGGCATACTGCTATGCCACCACCTTACCTGCTTGCCTCTGAGTTTAATCTTTGAAAAAAATTCGCATTGTAAGGTTTGAGAGGCACTGGACTTCTGGGACTGCAAGTCGCCATTTTTTTCAGTTGTTGCTTTGATTTGCTTTTGTCTTTTAATTTACTTATTAGAAGTTAAACCATTTTCTTCATATATTCCATGAGTCTAATCCAATTATTGACCTCCATGGGCTTAGCTCCTCATGCAATGAAGGAATATAGGCATGCTGTCAACAACCCCAACCCCAAAAGAGAAATAACCAATTGCAGCTGAGTGCGGTGGCTCACACCTGTAATCCCAGCACTTTGGGAGGCCAAAGTGGGCAGGTCACCTGAGGTCAGGAGTTCAAGACAAGCCTGGCCAACATGGCAAAACCCCATCTTTACAAAAATACAAAAAAAAAAAAAAAATAGCTGGGTGTGGTGGTGAGCACCTGTATTCTCAGCCTACTTGGGAGGCTGGGGCAGGAGAATTGCTTGAGCCTGGGTGCAGAGGTTGCAGTGAGCCACGATAGCGCCACTGCACTCCAGCCTGGATGACAAGAGTGAAACTCTGTCTCAAAAAATAATAATAATAATATTTAAAAGACTGGTTTATCTTATTTATTTATTTATTTCTGAGACAGAGTCTCGCTCTGTTACCCAGACTGGAGTGCAGTGTGGCATGATCCTGGCTCACTGCAACTTCCACCTCCCAAGTTCAAGCAATTCTCGTACGCCACCATGCCCAGATAATTTTTTGCATCTTTAGTAGAGATGGGGTTTTGCCATGCTGGCTAGGCTGGTCTTAAACTCCTCTCTCTCCCAAAGTGCTGTGATTACAGGCATGAGCCAACACACCCGGCCTGCTTTATCTTTTTTAAAAAAGAAGTGATAGCTTGTGTGTCATTTAAGCTAGAGAATTCAGGAACCGAGATGGTTTGTGGGCATCACCGTCAGTCTTTGATGTACCCTTGAGTGGCCTCAGGGTCCCTAAACTGAGAAGAGTACCTGCTACCTGCTCCTTCGTATTTTAAGTCTAAAACAGCTATTATAACTGGTAAATGTGAAAAAGAAAAAAAAAAAGTGGTGTCCGTTCACTGCTTAGTCATGTTCTTATTTTTGTCTCCATTACTAGTTTCAAATTACTCCTCAGTATGACTTTGAGGTCCTCAGAAACCTGGAGCCATGGACAACTTATTGTGTTCAAGTTCAAGGGTTTCTTCCTGATCGGAACAAAACTGGGGAATGGAGTGAGCCTGTCTGTGAGAAAACAACCAGTGACGGTGAGTCCTGAGATGTGCCTCCGCTAAGCATCCTAAGCAGCTTTGTAGACACCTGCCCTAGACATGATTGCATCCAACTGAAACGCCAGCTCAGTTCAGAAATCTATCACCCTGACATTGTCTCTCAGCCCTGACTCATCAGCTTCATGCTGGGAAGGAGACCACGCCCGCTTCTGAGGCAGCTCATCCACTCAGATCAAAGGAGTTGCTAGAAACCTTTTCTGTCCCGTGGAGCCAGGCCTGCCTCCATGGGCCCTCCTTGGCAGTACTTATTCTGCCATCCCGGGCTCCCTAAAGCAAGGCCCATCAGTCCTCCCAAGACCACCAACAGAGCTCGAGCCCTGTCACATACCCCAGAGCTCTTTCCTTCCCAGGAGGCACATCTCCAGCCCCTGCCGACACGTGATGGGAAGCAAGTGTCAGGAAATCTGACCACCATCCTCAGCCAGTGCTGCCTGATTCAGGGCCCCTTGTTTGCAGGGAACCAGGACGTCAGCACAGTCCTTCACACCATATGGACCACTTCTAGCCTGGGGGAAGGAACGGGAGAAGGAAAGAGAGAAGGTTCCCATGGGCCTAAACACAGAATATTTATGTGCAGACACATTGCAGTTGCATGTTGGTGAAAACTGTGGCCCGGGTGTCTGCATACAAACAGCAGGTCTTCTTATAATTTAAAGATGTTGGTGAAGGGTTCAGCAAGCTCGGACAATGGACGGATGAAACATGGCATGCAGCATGCAGTTTGATAAAAAAGAAAAACATGTCTGCCGGACGTGGTGGCTCACGCCTGTAATCCCAACACTTTGAGAGGCCGAGGCAGGCGGATCACCTGAGGTCAGGAGTTCGAGACCAGCCTGGCCAACATGGCAAAACCCCATCTCTACTAAAAATGCAAAAATTAGCTGGGTGTGGTGGCATACACCTGTAATCCCAGCTACTTGGGAGGCTGAGGCAGGCAAATTGTTTGAATCCAGGAAGTGGAGGCTGCAGTGAGCTGAGATCGTGCCACTGCACTCCAGCCTAAGCAACAAGAGTGAGACCCTGCCTCAAAAAAAAAAAAAAAAACCATTTCAAATACCTTGCAAATACCAATAATCACCCATGAACTGACAAAATCCAAACATTTTACAAAACAAAAGGAAAAATATGAGCCATTGAAAACCTGCTTTCATCAAACACCATTTTCATTTTTTCTTAAAACACACCTATCCCATTTAAATCCCACAAGTTTTCAATGAGAGCGTTAGAAGGATCTTCTCCCATTTTACAAACTAGAACATGAGGTTCAGAGAGTGATATAGTTTGGATGTTGCCCTCATCCAGATCTCATGTTGAAATGTAATCCCCAGTGCTGGAGGTGGCGCCTGGTAGGAGGTGATTGGATCATGGGGGCCTATTTCTCATGAATGGCTTAGCACCATCCTCTTGGTGCTGTCCTCACTCATGATAGTGAGTGACTTCCTGTGAGATCTGGTGGTTTAAAAGGATGTGCCAGGGCCGGGCGCGGTGGCTCAAGCCTGTAATCCCAGCACTTTGGGAGGCCGAGACGGGCGGATCACGAGGTCAGGAGATCGAGACCATCCTGGCTAACACGGTGAAACCCCGTCTCTACTAAAAAATACGAAAAACTAGCTGGGTGAGGTGGCGGGCGCCTGTAGTCCTAGCTACTCGGGAGGCTGAGGCAGGAGAATGGCGTAAACCCGGGAGGCGGAGCTTGCAGTGAGCCGAGATCGCGCCACTGCACTCCAGCCTGGGTGACAGAGCCAGACTCCATCTCAAAAAAAAATTAAAAAATAAAAAAATAAAAGTATGTGCCATCTTGCTGTCTCTTGCCCCCGCTTAGCTTTCCACCATGATTGGGAACTTCCAGAGGCTTCCCCAGAAACAGATCCTGCTATGCTTCCTGTACAGCCTGCAGAATCATGAGCTAATTAAACCTCTTTTCTTTATAAATTACCCAGTTTTAGTTATTTGTTTGTTTATTTGTTTTTTGGATGGAGTCTCAGTCTGTTGCCTAGGCTGGAGTGCAGTGGCACGATCTTGGCACAACCTCCGCCTCCTGGGTTCAAGCAATTCTACTGCCTCAGCCTCCTGAGTAGCTGGGATTATAGGCGCCCACCACGATGCCCAGCTAATTTTTGTATTTTTAGTTGGGAATGGGGTTTCGCCATGTTGGCCAGGCTGGTCTCGAACTCCTGACCTCAAGTGATCCACCCACTTCAGCCTCCCAAAATGCTGGGGTTACAGGCATGAGCCACCATGCCCAGTCATCCAGTTTTAGTTATTTCTTTATAGCAGTGCAAAAACAGCCTGAAACAGGGAGGTTAAGTAACTTGCCCAAATGCTAGTAAATGAAAAGGATAAACCAGAACATAGGCTCATCTAAGCCCAGGTTATGTCCCCTGTAACTTACTACCTATAGATTAATTCCAGAGGTGAACTGAGGCACCGTGTCTCTGGATAAAGCAGGAAGGAGTAGTCTGCCTCATGGCGTGGTCGGATGGATCTGAAACAAGTTAGAGAACTTTACACAGAGGGTGTACATTGGTAGATTCTCCCACAGTTCACAACCCGTGCAGAGCAGGGTCCTCTCTCCTTCCCCTTTTGGAACTCTCCATCTGGGGTGAGGAACAAAAGCATTCCTCGAATCATGTCACCGTCACCCAGATGTGTCCTTGTCTAAGATGCTAAGATGCCCCAGTCTGAGACACCAGGAGACCCAAGCACTGCCTCAGAGGTTCATTACTCAAAATAAAATGACAGGGTGGGGGCCACGGATCCCTGTTTGAATGAGTCTCCGGGCGCCAAATGAGAGAACTACTGAAGTATTAATGGAAGGATGGATGGATGAGTAGGAACATGGAACTTCCGCAAGACCTGGGATGTCACATCCCCAGGAGACCTCACGTGTTCAGCTGTGGTGCGGACTGGGGCTGCCGTATAGCCCTGTGATCACCAAGAGCAGACTCACATGTTTGAGTTGAACATGCTGGAAGTGTGAGCCAGAAGGCACTGCTTCTGAACGTTTAAGGAGTGTCCACTGTGAGCCACGCACTGTGACAAGCACCACGTGGTGCTGGCAGATGACTGCACTTGCTGTAGCTCCAGGGTCATTGCTCTTTCAGGGCTCTTTGATGCCTGTGTCCCTTTAAAATGACATGCTCTTCACAGGCAGTGTTTGTTCTCTTGGCCCCTCTCAGAGCCAAATGCTCTGCTCATGAGGGCGGTGCTGGTTGGCAGGGGATGGGCACACAGAGATCAGGTGGCCGGGGCATCTGGAGGAGGGACCTGGGGCCAAACAAGGGGAGCTGGGACCACGAGCAACCCAGGTGACATCCTGGACTCTGTCAAAGATAAGCAAAGCAGGATGCTGGTGAAAGCGGTCAAAACATTTTATCCCGTAATGACTGGAGTAGGGAAAAGGGCCAAGTTCCATTTACTCAGAGGTGTTTTAAAGGGAGAACGAGGTCCGGGCGTGGTGGCTTATGCCTGTAATCCCAGCACTTTGGGAGGCTAAGGCAGGAGGATTGCTTGAGCCCAGGAGTTCAAGACCAGCCTGGCCAACATAGTGGAACCCCCATCTCTATAAAATATTTTAAAAATTAGCTGGGCATGGTGACACATATCTGTAGTCCCAGCTACCCAGGAGGCTGAGGTGGGAGGATCACTTGAGCCCTGGAGGTCAAGGCTGCAGTGAGCCATGTTCGCACTACTGCACTCCAACCTGGACGACAGAACAAGACTCTATCTCAAAAATGAAAATCAATAAAAGGAGAATGAGGGAGTAGAAGGAAAGAGTGCGTGGGGAGTTGAGCAGAATCAGGGAAGTGAAAAAACTTGTAAATCAGCTGAGGGGGTGGGTCCTGTGTGTGTGTGAACCGAGGCTGGGTTTATCAAGGCTGGGCTTCTACCCTCCCACAGAGACAGGGAGACAGAGGCCCTGTCCTTCCTGCTGATTTCAAAAGAATGGCTCTCAGATCGTGCAGAAAAATATCCCCGGGTTGTGGGAGATACGTATAAGTCTCAAAGGGACAGAGGAAGGATTCGCCACTGTAAGCCCTTTTGAATAAATGCTCTCTGAAAGAGAGGTCAAGGCCTCTCCTCGGGAGCTGGGAAGAACAAATGGTCAGTTCCTTAGGCAGCCTTGGATTTTTCCAGACAGGAATTCAAGGGGGTTGGATCATCCCAGGTATGTGGCCTTGGCCTGCTGAAAGCTATGCTGGGGTTTGGCCAAGTCTCTTAGTGCAGGGGTTCATTTGCTTGTTTTGGCTTTGGTTTTGGTTTTTGAGGCAGGGTTTCACTCTGTCGCCCAGGTTGGAGTGCAGTGGTACAATCATAGCTCACTGTCACAGCCTCGACCTCCCGGGCTCAAGCGACCCTCCCACCGCAGCCTTTCAAATCGCTGGGACTACAGGTGTGTGCCATCATACCCAGCTAATTTTTTTAAAAACTTATTTTGTTGTAGAGAAGCGGTCTCACTATGTTGCCCAGACTGGTCTCAAACTCCTGGGCTCAAGCGATCCTCCCGCCTCAGCCTCCCAGAGTCCTGGGATTACAGGTATGAGCCACCACACCTGGCCTAGTGCAGGGGTTCGGATAGAGTTTTTCATTCAGAGAGTTTCTGTCTTTCTCAATATAGAAGAGATGGAGCCTGTGTTTAACTCAGGCTCACGTGTCCAGGGGAGTCTCACTTGCTCCATCAAGGCAGAAGTGGTATATCCAGAGGCCCGTGGCTACACTGCCAGTAGGTACAGTGGATCAGAATTCTTGCTTGTTATTCTTTTGATGTATATCAGCAATAATTCCAGACACTAAACTTTGGAGAAGATAGGAAAAGGGTGAAACTCTTCGAAAACCTCTGGGTCCTCGAACCAGTTGCTGTGTTTCTGAGACATCTCCCAAGATGAACATACAGGCTCTATTTTCAGGGATTGTGATGGTTAAAATGCTCTTGGGATCACCGTGACCCAACCTGTGACAAGAATGTAACATACCCATTATCCCTGGCAGAGACGGTCCCCTCCTGGATGGTGGCCATCATCCTCATGGCCTCGGTCTTCGTGGTCTGCCTGGCACTCCTTGGCTGCTTCGCCTTGCTGTGGTGCATTTATAAGAAGACAAAGTACACCTTCTCCCCTGGGAATTCTCTTCCACAGCACCTGAAAGAGGTAAGTAGGGTGGAGAGAGATGCAGATTCAAAAACCTGGATTGGAAAGAGCTTTCCTTTCAAGTTAGGGCTGCCCAATTCCAGACAACATGTTTTCCAGGAGAACACACACACACACACACACACACACACGTCTTTGTGTGCTTCTCCATTCTCTTGTAACCATTTCAGGGAAGTCTGAAGTCAAGGAACAGCCCCGAGGAAAGGGGCGCAGCTTTGTCCAGTAGCCCTCCGTACACCCTAGGGTGTCGCTCCTTCTCCAGCCTTCCCTGCCCAAAGCCCCAGGTCCCTGGGGAGCAAAGGTGATGGTTCTAGGGCAGGAGAGGAAAAAGCAGCGCCTAGTGTGGAAAAAAGAAAACTCGAGGCTAAATGCCAGCAAATCGCCAGAGGGAGAGAATGGGAGGAAGGAAAGGCACATTTCCAGTTTTAGAATATGCGAGAGTGAAACTCTGGGTAGTGTTTCCTGGTCTTTAAGAAGGCTATTTTTAAAAGGGTTAGGAGAAGAAACAATGCAACTGGCTAATGATAACAGGACTGAAGAAGCCCTAAGAAATGAAACTCTGGATAGTCACTGACACTTGAAAATGAGAAGATGCCAAGCCCAGACCCAAAGGAACTCTCTTTGGTCCCATTTCCCAGGAAGCAGACTCTGAGATAGAGATTTGCTTTCAAAAGGCTGAATGGGGAACATCCTTGGGAATAATACTCTAAGGGAGTGAAGGTAGCCAGATGAGGCAGAGAGAGGTTGAACTGTCACACAGCCACAACAGAGGCCTCAGCCAATCCCATGTGACCTCTCGAGTGGGGGTGGCCCCTTAGAGATGTCCTAAGCTGAGGCAAGAGGGATGGGCATGTGAACTCCACAATGGCCATGCCCTGGATGTGGGCTACTCCCAGGAAGGGGCCCTAAGCTGGGGTGAGGGGTAAGACAGCAGCAGACAGGAGCTAGGAGCACAAGTACCTCCTTCCTGAAGGTACCACAGCATCCATTACAGTCACCCCTGGGACCACTTGGATAAACTGGAAGCAGCTCCTCCAGGATCTGAGTTGATCTCATTTCCTGGGGAAGGTTAGAGGAGGAAGATGAGTGGAATGCACTCCAGCCCCCATTGCTGCTGCTAGTCTCAGGACCACAAAAGAACGCTTGTGGGTTGGCCTGTTCCTCTGCCGGCCCTGAGGGTCCGCTCTCCTCTCCCGGGAGGAGCCTGTGCTGTAGGGGCTGCTGACTTGATTGGGTGTCCCAGCCTTCATCCCGGAGAGGACTGAGCCTCCGGTTCCCAGGCCCATCTCAGGCAATGGCCTGCCCCTGCACTTGTCAACTTGCTGTCAAAATCAGGCAGGGGAGTCCCAGGAAGTGCCCAGTGACTCTGGCGGGTGCCCACTGTGATACAGTGGTGACTTCTCTTCTTGCCTGCCAGTCTCTTGGCCTGAGGAGGTGGCTTAAAGTTTATCGGCCCTTGTTTCGTGTCCTCTGGTAGAAATGCTCCCACTCTGGGAACCTTTTAGACCAGGTATGGCAAACTTTTTCTTAAAGGGCCAGGTAAAAAATATTTTAGAAGGCCAGGCACAGTGGCTCATGCCTGTAAGCCTAGCACTTTGGGAGACCGAGGCGGGTGGATCACCTAAGATCAGGAGATGGAGACCATCCTGGCTAACATGGTGAAACCCCATCTTTACTGAAAATACAAAAAATTAGCCGGGCGCAGTGGCGGGCACCTATAGTCCCAGCTACTCGGGAGGCTGAGGCAGGAGAATTGCGTGAACCAGGGAGGCAGAGCTGGCAGTGAGCTGAGATTGCACCACTGCACTCCAGCCTGGGCGACAGAGCGAGACTCCGTCTCAAAAAAAAACAAAAACAAAAATACAAAAATTAGCCAAGCATGGTGGTGCATGCCTATAATCCCAGCTACTCGGGGGACTGAGGCAGGAGAATCGCTTGAACTCAGGAGGTGAAAGTTGCAGTGAACCCTGACACCACTGCACTCCACCCTGAGCAACAGAGCAAGACTCTGTCTCAAAATTTAAAATTTTTAAAAATTTATATATATATTTTAGGTTCTGTTGGCAAGAAATAAAAATCAAAGTTATAGATTCACTTATATAACCACTTAAATGTAATCGTTGAAAAATCCTCAAGCCGTATGAAAACACAAGTGATAGGCCAGATCTGCCTCATGGGCCTTCATTTGCTGGTCCTGCCCTAGACCCGCAGAGCCTCAAACCGCGAGGTCAGGGAGCAGCGGTTTCCCCAGTAGGTCACTGGGCATGAGGGTGAACAGGGCCACTCCTAGCCCCTGCTTGCTTCCGGACCCGGGCATTCCACCTGCTGGGGGCACAGCATCACGTGATGATTGTCGGTCCTGGGTGCGTGCCAGGTGCTGGAGGACAAGGCCCCGCTCTCAGCAGGTGTCACCTCGAAGCTGGCGCCTCCCCTGCCCTTTCAACAGGCCGCTCCGTTCTTCTTCCAGGCTGGCAGCTGCTGGGTGGTGCAGGGTGTGATATGACCGGGGGGTCCCGCCTTCACTGTCAGTGGGCCCATTGGTCTGGCACCATGTGATACGGCCTCTCTATTAGTTTGTCAGGGCTGCTGTAGCAAAGTAGCACTTGTTGCGCAGTTAAACAATGGGAATTGATTCTTTCACAGTTCTCGAGGCCAGATGTCCAAAGTCAAGGTATCACTAGGGTGGGTTCCTCGGAGGCTATGAGGGAGGATCTGTCCCAGGCCTCTCCCCTAACCTCTCAGGGTTGCTGGCAATCTTTGGCGTTCCTTGGCTTCTGGAGGCACCACCCAGTCTCCGCCTTGATCTTCACACATCCTTCTCCCTATGTGAGTGTCTGTGTCCACATTGCCCCCTCTTTACACAGACACCAGTCACGGGGGAGGCTCACCCTACGACACTGTAGCCTCATTCTAACTTAACTGATCCCCTCTGCAGCAACCCTATCTCCAAATACAGTCACATTCTGAGGTAGAGGGATTCGGACATACGAACTTCTTTTCTTTTTTTTTTGGAGACAGAGTCTCACTCTGTCACCCAGGCTGGAATGGAGTGGCATGATTTCGGCTCACTGCAATCTCCGCCTCCTGGGTTCAAGTGATTCTCCTGCCTCAGCCTCCCAAGTAGCTGGGATTACAGGCACCCACCACCACACCCAGTGAATTTTTGTGTTTTCAGTAGAGACAGGGTTTCACCATATTGGCCAGGCTGGTCTCAAAGTCCTGATCTCAAGTGATCTGCCGGCCCTGGCCTCCCAAAGTGCTGGGATTACAGGCGTGAGCCGCCGCACCTGGCCCAGGGCATATGAATTTTGTGGGAATAGAATTCAACCCCTAAAAGGATCCTCTACCAGGAGAGCAAACACCTGTGAGACCATAGTGGTCCTGACAGGCCCTGCAGGACATGAACAGCAAATCACTCCTAAACTAAAGGTCAGCTCCAGCCAGGATGCACCACTGCCCCTTCCAGAGTGGTGCGAGAGAGTCGGTGTCATCAGCTTGCTACCAGCTGGCTGGTTGGTCTCCTCGGGGGATGCCTTCATATCGGGGCTCAGCATTGATATCTGTCGCAGTCAGGTTGGACATTCTGCAGCAGTGGTGGCCACCCAGCCATGGGAGTGGGAGCCCCTTCTCTCAGGCCCACGCGCAGCCTCCATCCCTGCCACCACGGCTGCTGTGTTCATGAGCCCTGTGCCACGTACAGGTGACCAGTGGCAGAGGCTGGCTGACATCCACTGGCTGTGTCATCATGTCTCCCTGGCCATCTGCTGTCTATGACACATGCTCTCAGTGGGAGTTAATGTGGGACGCAGAAATCACCACGCTCCAGCTACTCCCTCAGGTCCATCCTTCTTCCCAGACGTCCTTGTCCCTAACTTTCCAGACTTCCTTCCCCAGAGCCCCTGACCACCAGCCTCATCACTAACCCCTGCGTGGGATCCCACAGCTGGCCTGATCTTGGGCTGCTTTTCTTTCCACGTAAAGGGGATGACCAGACCTACGGCCCAAAGCTCGGCCCGTGGGGAGGCTTTCTCCCTGGTTGGGGCTGAAGTGCAGTAGCGGGCCACTTTCAGTGTGTGCCCACGTACCATGCTAACCTTGCCATGAAACCACGCCGGCCTTTCCTCCTTCTTCAGCTGGGCATAAGTACCCATCCCCCTTTGCAGTCATCATGTGAGCAGACACAGCCACTGTGCAACAGGGATAGAGGGCACAGGAGTCCCAGCCACCTGCATGTTGCCGACATGCACCCTCTGACCCCATCTCAGGGCCTGCTGGGTCTCAGGCCTCATGATGGTCGCTTCTGGGCAGCACGATCACCTCACGTCCCTGGTCAGAAGCTCTGTCTCTGTCAGGTCCCCATAGCGTCCCAAGAGCTGCTTTTTCAAACAGGGTATAATTATCTGCTACAGATGGCCCCGCCTGACCCCAGAACTCTCGTATCTATGTTGTGATTTTCCTCTTGGAATTTGCCAGAAACTCCACCCAGCATCTTTTCCCACCCCAGACACTTCAAGGATGTGCCAAGTCACACGTTCCCCGGGTTGGATTCGCAGGCTGTCCCTGGGGATAATGCACCAGTCCTGAGGTGTGCATAGGGCTGCAGGCTCCACGGCCCATACCTTCTGCAGGGCCCTTTCCTGCCCTGGGCCCCTCAGCGCCGACAGCCTCCTGTGTCGTGTGACAAACATATTGGAGCAGTCAGTATTCCTGGGCGTGGAACGTGCTGCCTCCAGAGCCCTGAGGCCTCCACAGCACAATGCTTCCTTCCTAGTGGTGGGAGGGGCGAGACACAATAATTGATCCTTTAAAGAGGATGTGCTGGCACGCCCCACTGCAAGGGTCCCCTCAAATTTCACGGATGTGGCAGGTCCCTGAATCTCTACAGGGTGAGTTTCTCACCCTCTGCAGTGTGTGTGCCTCACCAATGCCTTGCCACTTCCTGCATGTCTGGTCCTATTAATGTATTGTTGTGATAGCTAATATCAGGCCCTTGTCCCCGCACCACCAGTCAGCTGATGCAGGCTGCCTCTGGGAAGGGCACAGAGCCTTGGCCGAGGCAACTGCCTTCTGGGAAGGGCACAGCCTAGAAAGGGACTCAGTTATGAGCCATTTCAGCCTCCAGTATTCCTGGAGGCTTGGGGAACAAGCACCTCCACCACAAAAGGGATCTGGGCAACAGAGCACTGCATCTACCCTCAATGAGAAGTGGGGCACAGGACCATAGGCAAGTGTTTCAGAGCGACTAGAACCCCCTACAAAGAGTGCCAGGCCGGGTATGGTGGCTCACACCTATAATCCCAGCATTTTGGGAGTCTGAGGCTGGCAGATCACTTGAGGTCTGAAGTTCGAGACCAGCCTGGCCAACATGGTGAAACGCTGTCTCTACCAAAAATACAAAAATTAGCCACGCCTGTAATTCCAGCTACTCAGGAGGCTGAGGCACAAGAATCGCTTGAACCTGGGAGGCCGAGGTTGCAGTGAGCAGAGATCACGCCACTGCACTCCAGCCTGGGCGACAGAGCAAGACTCGATCTCAAAAAAAAAAAAAAAAGTACCACAATGAACTAAGCACCACAATGAACTAAGAATCCTCTACGAGCTGTTGAGAAGCCACAGCTGCAGCAGGAAGAACAAAGAATGAGGGTGGGCCCTTTGTTTGGGTCAGAGGTTTTGTGTTAACTGAGAACCAAGAGGAAACAAAATTATTCACCTGCTATTTTTGCTTCTGGCTTCACCATCAAAGAAACTGGTCAGATAGGAAAGAACAGACAGAACGAACTGTAAAGGGACCTGCTGGCATGAGCTCTCACCTCCAAGGCTAGAAGACTTTGCAGACTTGACCGTGGAGCCAGCCCCTGTAAGAGCTGAGAAATCAGAGAAGGGAGTGGAGGGTGCTGGAGAGGGGTTCGGCAACTACGGAGCAGTTCAGGGTCCTCACATCACATCACGACTTTCTCCAGCTTGATTAATAAAGCATCGAATCTATTAACCAGGACCCAAAGGATCATTTAGAGTTTAGGGAGATTTGCTGGGGATGGAGACTTTGACTTAAAAAAGCACTAGGGAGGTTCATCCTACACTCATCTATTGAGCCAGCCACCAGTGTGTATGTGTGTGTGGGGGTGTGTGTGTGTGTGTCCAACCAGGAGACTCAGCTGATACTGCTTCCTTGAGATTCAATACACCTTCCTTTGATCTCTCCTGTCCCCATTATCCCAGGAAAATCCAGAGTAGCTTCCAGCCCATTCTCATTAGTCCACTGGATCCGAAGTTTAGAGGGGTTCCCCTTCCCTCCAGCCTCCTTCTTGGCCCAACAGAGGAGCACCCCACCACCCTCCATCAGCTGCTCAAAACCCACAAGGGAAAATCCCAACAGGTCCACGCCAGGAGGTAGTGCAGCCACCCTCAGGTTCCGTTAAGTCATATCAGAAGGCTGAGTGTAGAAATGACACTAAGAGGGGTTCCATCTGGAGGGGAGGGGTTCAAGATGCAAAGCTTTAGAGAAGGTTCTCCATCTAATGATGAAGATTAAGAGCACTGGTGAACCTAGGAAGATGAAGAATGGAGAGTGGGAAACCAGCAGAGATTTCAGGAAACATATAGGGGCGTCTTCATTGTTCAAAGCACTGGAGAAACAAAGATTATCAGACTGTGGTCCCTGCCCTTTAGGAGCCCTGGTTACAGGTGACACAAACTGAGAAGAATTGGTGTCCATTAAAAGTGAGAAGGCAGCTCTGTCTGATAGAACATATTGCAAGCCATGTGTATTTTAGATTTGCTAGTAACCACATTTTTTAAAAGTCCAAAGATTGGGCTGGGCACAGTGGCTCACGCCTGTAATCCCAGCACTCTGGGAGGCCGAAGCAGGGGGATCATGAAGTCAGGAGATTGAGACCATCCTGGCTAACACTGGGAAACCCCGTCTCTCCTAAAAATACAAAAAATTAGCCAGGTGAGGTGGTGGGTGCCTGTAGTCCCAGCTACTCGGGAGGCTGAGGCAGGAGAATGGCGTGAACCCGGAGGTGGAGCTTGCAGTGAGCCGAGATCACAGCACTGCACACCAGCCTGGACGACAGAGCGAGACTCCGTCTCAAAAAAAAAAAAAAAAAAAAAAGATTGGCCAGGCACAGTGGCTCACACCTGTAACCCTGGCACTTTGGAAGGCTGAGACAGGTGGATCACCTGAGATCAGGAGTTCAAGACCAGCCTGGCCAACATGGTGAAACCCCACCTCTACTAAAAATACAAAAATTAGCTGGGCATGGTGGCAGACACCTGTAGTCCCAGCTACTCAGGAGGCTGAGGCAGGAGAATCTCTGGAACCCGGGAGGAAAAGGTTTCAGTGAGCCAAAACTGTGCCACTGCACTCCAACCTGGGCGACAAAGCGAGACTCCATCTCAAAAAAAAAAAAAAAATCCTCGTTTGTATAGCAGTGAGTATCCCCACCTGTAGAAAAAAAGATAATAATAATAAATAATAAATCAAAAGAGGCCAGATGCCGTGACTTATGCCTGTAATCCCAGCACTTTGGGAGGCTGAGGTGGTAGATTACTTGAGGTCAGGAGTTCGAGACTAGCCTGGCCAACATGGTGAAACCCCCTTCTCTACTAAAATATAAAAATTAGCCAGGCATGGTCATGGGCACCTATAATCCCAGTTACCGGGGAGGCTGAGGCAGGAGAATCGCTTGAATCCAGGAGTCGGAGGTTGCAGTGAGCCGAGATCACACCACTGCACTCCAGCCTGGGCGACAGAGCAAGACTCCATTTCAAAAAAAAAAAAGTCAAAAGAAACAGGTGAAATTAACATTAATAATATATTTTATATAAGCCAGTATATCTAAAATAGCATCATTTCAATAAGTGGTCAATATTTTTAAAAATGATTGAGATATTTTACATCCTATTTTTCATACAGTCTTTGAAATCTGGTATATAATTTCCACTTACAGCAACATATCGACTCAAACTAGCCATAGTTCAGGTGGTCGGTAGTGCTGAAATCCAGGGGCCTGTGGGATGCTGGGGAGCACCAGAGGGCCCCTAACTCAGCCAGAGGACACATGGGAGATTCTGTTTGTTATTCCAAGACACATTTATCCAGGGCCTGTGACATGCCTGCTTCCTAGAGGTGTGACAGCCTCACCACATCATGATCAGAATAAAAATATTCCCTCCTGGTTGAAAAGAGGAACTATTAGAAGGTGACATGTGATCACTTAGCAAATGAGTTGCGTATTTATCGTCAACGTATGTTTTTAATCGTGGCAGAATAGACATAACATAAAATGTATCACCTTAATCCTCTTTAAGAGTACAATTCAGTGGCATTAAGCACATTCATCTGTCTGTGTAGCCATCACCACCATCCATCTCCAGACTTTTTTCATCTTTCAAAACCAAAGCTCTCTACCCATTAAACAGTAACTCCTTCTTCTCCCCACCCAAGGCCCCGGCAGCCACCACCACTCTGTGTGCCTTAACGAAATTGACTAGTCTAGGTCCCTCATATAAGTGGAATTATACAGTATTTGTCTTTTCATGTCTGGCCGACTT
Organism: Macaca fascicularis; assembly: GCF_037993035.2. Taxonomy (NCBI): domain Eukaryota; kingdom Metazoa; phylum Chordata; class Mammalia; order Primates; family Cercopithecidae; genus Macaca; species Macaca fascicularis. The sequence goes on along the minus strand of NC_088377.1, from coordinate 13,629,951 downwards.
CACTTGGCATAATGTCTTTCTTTCTTTCTTTCTTTTTTCCCGAGATGAAGTGTCTTTCTGTCACCCAGCCTGGAGTGCAGTGGCACAATCTCAGCTCACTGCAACCTCCGCCTCCAGGGTTCAAGCAATTCTCCTGCCTCAGCCTCCCAAATAGCTGGGATTACAGGTGCCCGCCACCACACCGGGCCCTTCACTTGGCATAATGTCTTTAAAGTTCATCCCTGTTTAGCAGGTGTCAGAACTATTCTGTGTAAGGCTGAATGACATTCTGCTGTGTGTATAGACCACACTCACTCCTCCATCCATTGGTGGGTGGACACTTGGGCTGCTTCTAGCCTTTCAGCTATTATGAAAATGCCTCTGTGAACAGGATGTACAAATCTCTCTTCAACACCCTGTTTTCAGTTCTTCAGAGTAAATACCTAAGAGTGGAGTTACTAGATCAGATGGTAATTCTACTTTTATTTTTTGAGGAACCATCATACTGTTGTCACTTTCTTTTTTTTTTTTTTTTTTAGGAGTCTTGCTTTGTTGCCCAGGTTGGAGTACAGTGGCACAATCTTAGCTCACTGCAACCTCCACTTCCCAGATTCAAGGGATTCTCCTGCCTCAGCCTCCTGAGTAGCTAGGATTACAGGCACTCACCACCACGCCCAGCTAATTTTTTTTTTTTTTTTTTTTTTTTTTTTTGTATTTTCAGTGGAGATGGGTTTTCACCATGTTGGTTGGCCAGGCTGGTCTCAAACTCCTGACCTCAGGTGATCCGCCCACCTCGGTCTCCCAAAGTGCTGGGATTACAAATGTGAGCCACTGCGCCTTGCCCATCACTTTTTAAAATAGCCTTTTTAGGGGGGTACAGTGGCTCACACCTGTAATCCCAGCACTTTGGGAGGCCAAGGTGGGCGGATCACCTGAGGTCAGGAATTTGAGACCAGCCTGGTCAACATGATGAAACCTTGTCTCTACTGAAAATACAAAAAATGGCCGGGCATGGTAGTGCACACCTATAGTCCCAGCTACCCGGGAGGATGAGGCACAAGAATCGCTTGAACCTGAGAGGCAGAGGTTGCAGTGAGTCAAGATCACACCACTGCACTCCAGCCTGGGCGACAGAATGCGAATCTGTCTCACATTAAAAAAATAATAATTAATTAATTTAAATAAAATAGCATTTTTGGCCAGACATGGTGGCTCATACCTGTAATCCCAGCACTTTGGGACGCTGAGATGGAAGGATCACTTGAGCCCAGGAGTTGAAGACCAGCCTGGGCAACTTGGTGAGACCTCATCTCTAATCTCTACAAAAAAAAAAAAAAAGAATTAGCTGGGCATGGTGGCACATGCCTGTAATCCCAGCTACTCAGAAGTCTTAGGTGGGAAAATCACTTGAGCCAAGAAGGTCAAGGCTGCAGTGAGCCGTGATCGCACCACTGCACTCCAGCCTGGGCGACCCAGCACGACCCTGTCTCAAAAAATAAAATAAAACAGGCTGGGTGCAGTGGCTCACACCTGTAATCCCAGCACTTTGGGAGGCCAAGGCAGGTGCATTGCCTGAGGTCAGGAGTTCAAGACCAGCCTGGCCAACATGGTGAAATCCCATCTATACTAAAAATACAAAACTCAGCCGGGTGTGGTAGCACATGCCTGTAATCTCAGCTACTTGGGAGGCTGAGGCAGGAGAATTGCTTGAACCTGGGAGGCTGAGGTTGCAGTGAGCTGAGATCGTGCCACTGCACTCCAGCCTGGGTGACAGAGCAAGACTCCATCTCAAAAAAAATGAAATAAACATTTAAAAAATAAATAAATAAAATAAATTTTCCAGCCAGGAGTTCTGTGAAAAAATATTTGTGAACCTAGAAAAAGAAATGGAGAAAATTGATCATTAACTGTCCTCTTTCCCTCCACAGTTTTTGGGCCATCCTCATCATAACACACTTCTGTTTTTCTCCTTTCCATTCTCGGATGAGAATGATGTTTTTGACAAGCTAAGTGTCATTGCAGAAGACTCTGAGAGCAGCAAGCAGAATCCTGATGACAGCTGCAGCCTCGGGACCCCGTCTGGGCAGGGACCCCAGAGCTAGGCTCTGAGAAGGAAACACACTCGGCTGGGCACAGTGACGTGCTCCATCTCACATCTGCCTCAGTGAGGGATCAGGGCGGAAAGGGCCAAGACCATCTAAGCCAGCCCCACATCTAGAACTCCCAGACCCTGGACTTACCTAAGCAACCAAAGAGCTACATTTTAAAGGTTCGCTTGGCAAAAATATTCCATTTGGGAACTCACTGCCTTATAAAGGCTCTCGCGATGTTTTTAAAAGTTGGCCACTGAAAGTGTAATTTTCAGCCCCTTATATCACTAAAATAGGATCATGTTTTAATTGTGAGAAACAGGGCTGAGCGCAGTGGCTCACGCCTGTAATACCAGCACCTTGGGAGGTTGAGGCAGGCGAATCACCTGAGGGCAGGAGTTCAAGACCAGCCTGGCCAACATGGTGAAAGCCTGTCTCTACTAAAAATGCAAAAATTAGCTGGGCGTGATGGCACATGCCTATAATCCCAGCTACTCAAGTGCCTGAGGCAGGAGAATTGCATGAATCCGGGAGGAGGAGGAGGTCGCAGTGAGCCGAGATAGCGGCAATGCATTCCAGCCTGGGTGACAAAGTGAGACTCCGTCTCAAAAAAAAACAAAAAAAAATATGAGAAACAGAAATATTTAAAAATTTTAAATGAGGAATAAGAATGGAGATGTTGTAACATTCTACCAGATTATGGATAGATTGATCTGAAAATGAACCTCAACTCAAGGGTGGTCAGCTCAATGCTTTCCAGAACACGGACTTTTGGATTCTTTGGGGTACTTTGACTGAATTTATTTTTCTACCTATATATATTTTATATGCTGCTGGTGCTCCATTAAAGTGTTACTCTGTGTGGCACTGTATGTGTTCATGATACGTGATACTACCTGTGTGTAATTGTTAGATATACACAGTGTGAAAAAGGCTCTAGTTTGCCATCTTGATGTCCACTCATTCCACAAGTACTTCCTAGACCCTGCCTGCTGTTGACCAGGCACTGTGCTAGGTACAAGGTCTGAGTCATCTGGGATCTCTCAGTCTAAAGCTTCAAAAACTAGATTTGCAGTCAAGGGCCAGATCTGTTATTTAAAAAACAAACAAACAAACAAACCCTAGAAATAAAAAGTATAGTTGTGGAAGATTGAAAAGCCAGGGGACAGGCTTAACAGCAGGTTAGACACAGCTGAGACTAATTTTGACTTTGAACTGAGCAAAAAAGGGAATCTCCAGGTACAATGGCTCACTTCTGTAATCCCAGCACTTTGGGAGGCTAAAGTGGGAGGATCACTTGGGCCCAGGAGTTGAGACCATTCCAGGCAACATGGTGAGACCCCTTCTCTATAAGAAGTTTTAACATTAGGCACGGTGGCATGTGTCTACAGTCCCAGCTCCTCAGGAGGCTGAGGTGGGAGGATAGCTTGAGCCCAGGAGGTCAAGACTACAGTGAGCTATGTTCACCCCATTGCCCTCTGGCCCTGCCTGGGTGATGGAATGAGACCCTGTCTCAAAAAGAAAAAAAAGAAAAGAAAAGGAAGGGTATTAGGGTTCTCCAGAGAAACAGAACCAATAGAATGAACACAGAGATTTATTTTAAGGAACTGTGGAGGCTGGCAAGTTCAAAAACTGCAGGGCAGACTAATAGGCTAGAGACCCAGGGAAGAGTGGATGTTTCAGCTTGAGCAAAAGCAGTCTGGAGGCAGAATTAACTCTTCCTCAAGGGACCTCAGGCTTCTGTTCTCTTAAGGCCTTCCTTCAAGTGATAGGAGTGGAACTCACCCACATTATGGAGGGTAATCTGCTTTACTCAAAAATCTATGGATTTAAATGTTAATCTCATCTTTAAAAATACCTTCACACCGACATCAAAACTAATGTTTTACCCAATCAGTCTAGCTAGGTTGACACATAAAATAACCATCACAGGGAGGGTAGATCTGTGATTGCTTTTTTGAAACTTTTTTCAATGTTTGCTGCATGTATATAGAAATAAAATTTGGCCAGGTGTAGTGGCTCACACCTGTAATCCTAGCACTTTCAGAGGCTGAGGCAGGTGGATCACCTGATGTCAGGAGTTCAAGACCAGCCTGGCCAACATGGTGAAACCCCATCTCTACTAAAAGTACAAAAATTAGCCAGGCATGGTGGTCCACACCTGTAATTCCAGCTACTTGGGAGGCTGAGGCAGGAGAATCACTTGAACCCAGGAGGTGGAGACTGCAATGAGCCAAGATCACACCACTGCACTCCAGCCTGGGTGACAGAGGGAGACTCTATCTCAAAAAAATAAATAATAAATAAAATGTAGTTTTGAAGTTGAATTTTAAGACCTTGTTACACTTTTTTAAAGAGAAAGAAGTTATTATCTAGGGCACAGTACAGAGAAACAAAAGAATGGAAAATATGAGTGGTTAGGATACAAGACGTATGAAGGGTAGAGTGAGATAACCTACCACATGTTGGTTACTAACCAGAGTCCCAGAAGGAGGTGAGAGAGAATATAGCAAAAGCAGCATGCGAGTATTTGAAAAGACAATGGCTGATAAAAGACATCAGTCTACCAATTTAGGAATCTCAACAATTCTCAAGCTGGACAAATAAGAAGAAATCATATCAGTGTGAAAATACAGAACACCAAAACCAGAAAAGGCAGGGTGAAAAACAACCAAACTTCCAGATGATTTATCAGCCCTAACAGAAGGCAAACAGTGGTAGGATTCCTTTCATGTGCATCACAAACTTTGTCAACTTAGAAGTGTATATTTTGCAAAAAACAAAAAAATCTGTCAGGAAAAGGGATAAAATAAAGACTGAAACAAAACTGTGAGAATTCGACATCAAAACATGTTTATTAGATAAAGATCTAAAGGATTATTTCAGACAGAAGGAAATTGATCCCAGATGGATGCTGCGATATTATGAAGAAATACAGGAAAGAAACTGGTAAATATTCTGGTTAATCTAAACAAACATTGACTCTATGAAACAATCGTTTTTTTCTCTTTTTTTCCTGAAGGGTATCATGTCAGATTATAGTTAGTGACACACCACATGTTGTATAATAGGTCTCGAGTTTAAATTATTGGTTTTTTTAGTTGTTGTTTTGGAGGTTTTTGCTGACACAATACCTTTGGGAAAAGTACCCCTGAGTCAGAAGGGATAACAATGTCTTTTCAAGGTTCTCCACTCCTTACTCTCTCCCTCGCATAAAGAAGCCATGGCAGAGGCACCTGAAGAAGATCTTGGATAGAGAGACCTGGGAATGAAGGAGCCACGGCTGGGAATGCAGGTGTGTGTAAGAACTTGGCAGGTCAGGGGCCTGAAACCTTGACCTCAGCTCCCTCCAGGGACTGCAGTGTCCCGGCTGTGCCAAGTCAGGTGTGGGTAGGGAGTCTCCCCGTTAGACTACCAGGCCTTGCAGTTGCTCATAGCCAGGCCTGTAAAATGACATGCAGGATTTTAACCGGAAGCTGGACTTCTCAGCTTCCTGTCTACAGAACCCACCCAGTCATATACAATCATAGTGAAATATCACCCGCCTGGAATAACCCACCCTTGACTTGCTTGCCCCACTCCAGGTACTGTCACATTTCTCTGGCAAATCACTAAGAGAGTAGCTTTTAAGTGTTTTTTAACACAAAAGATGTTAAGTATATGAGGTAATGCATATTTTAATTAGCTCAATTTACCCATTCCACAATGTATACATATTTCAAAGCATCATGTTGTACATGATAAATAAATACAAGTTTTATTTGTCAATGATACTTTTTTTTAAATTTAAACAATGAGTTTTTAAAACAGCTAAAATACAGGTGAGGGAAAACTAAAGTACTTTAAAGTTGTTGTGTTTGGGAGAAGCATAAACACACTGATTAATCTGAGACATAGATGAGTTTAAGTATGTTAAAATTTCTAGAGTAACCTCATTAACAAAGAAGTTTTTCTCAGTGGGGAGGGGGGTGAGTTTTGTCCCCCAGTGGACATTCAGCAGTGTCTGAAAACAAATCTGGCTGCCACGGCTGGAGATGTGTTGCTGGCATCTAGTAAATAGAGGTCAGGGAAGCTGCTAAGCATCCTACGATGCACAGGGAGGCCCACACAGCAAAGAATCATCCAGTCCAAAATGTTAATAGTGTAGACACTGAAAACCCCTGTGCTAGAGGAAAACGTGAAATAAAATTACCCAGTCAGCGCCGGGCACGGTGACTCATGCCTGTAATCCCAGCACTTTGGGAGACCGAGGCGGGCAGATCACTTGAGGTCAGGAGTTTGAGACCAGCCTGGCCAACATGGTGAAACCCCGTATTTACTAAAAATACAAAAATTAGCCAGGCGTGGTGGCAGGCACCTATAATCCCAGCTACTCTGGAGGCTGAGGCAGGAGAATCGCTTGAACCAGGAGATGGAGGCTGCAGTGAGCCGAGATGACGCTACTGCACTCCAGCCTGGGCACCAGAGCAAGACTCCATCTCAAAAAAAAAAAAAAAAGCCGGGCGCAGTGACTCATGCCTATAATCCCAGCACTTTGACAGGCCAAGGTGGACGAATCACGAGGTCAGGAGATCAAGACCATCCTGCTAACACGGTGAAACCCCGTTTTTACTACAAATACAGAAAATTAGCCAGATGTGGTAGCACACTCCTGTCGTCTCAGCTACTTGTGAAGCTGAGGCACACAGAGCAAGAATCGCTTGACCCCAGGAGTCAGAGGTTGCGGTGAGCTGAGATCGCGCCTCTGCATTCCAGCCTGGGCGACAGAGCAAGACTCTGTCTCAAAAGAAAAAAAAAAAAATTACGCAGTAAAAGGATTACTTGGACAAGGAAGGAGAGAAACGAACCTTAACAAAAAAAAAAAAGGAACAAATACAAAACATAAAGCAACATAATAGAAATGAATCAAAAATCAAATGGACTAAGTGATCCAGCAAAATAAAAGTTATCAGACTATATTTTTAAAAAATAATACAGCTTTAGGTTTTTATAAACACCCACAAAAAAAAAAAAGAAAACATAAGGATACAGAAAAATTTGAAGTAAAAAGAGGGCAAAAGATATACCAGGCAAATTCTAACCAAGAAAGCTAATTTCACTATATTAATATCATACAAAATAAAAGCATTACTAAAGAAGGACTGCTATATAATCATAAAAAGTTTCAGCAGGACACGGTGGCTTACACCTGTAATCCCAGCACTTTGGGAGGCCAAGGCAGGCGAATCACGAGGTCAGGAGTTCGAGACCAGCCTGACCAATATGGTGAAACCCTGTCTCTACTAAAAATACAAAAATTAGCTGGGCGTGGTAGTGCATGCCTGTAATCCTAGCTACTCAGCAGTCTGACGCAGAAGAATCGCTTGAACCAGGAAGGCAGAGGTTGCCGTGAGCCAAGATCGCACCATTGCACTCCAGCCTGAGTGACAGAGCAAGACTCCATCTCAAAAAAAAAAAAAAGAAAAAAGTTTCAGTTCACCAGGAAGGTGAAGCAGTTGTAAATGTATATGCACTTAACAACATAGCTTTGAAACAGATAAAAATGGACAAAATTATAAGAAGAATTAGACAAATTCACCATTATATTAATATAGTAATGATAGCTGGCATTTGTGTAGCATTAACAATAAGCCAGACATTATACTGAGCAGTTTCCAGGTCTGTTGTCTATTGAATCTAAGATGCCATCAATTTTAAGATTCACTGTTAATATTTGAACCACTGGGGAAAAAAGGAAAGTGTCACTTAGCTATGCCTCATTATCAACTGTAAGACACATCTAAATGTCAGAGCTGTTAAAGTGCACTTGTGTGTGTGGAGAGAGAGAGACAGAGAGAGAAAGCAAACGTGGTGAAGCATTAATAGTGATTCTAGATGAAGGTTGTCTGGGCATTAAATTTTTCTAAAGGTTTAAAGTTTTCAAAATAAAAGTTGGGGAAAATTGTAATGAATATATAAAAGCTTACAAATAGTCATCATTTGAACATGTATTCAGTCCCCATATGTGTTCAAAACACACAGCATTTTCTCAAAATGAGCTGATAATGGGTCTTTGTCTCAGAAAAAGAAATCCCTTTGGGAATCTCACTTTCATTTTGCTACTTAGCCTTAGAAGCGGTCTTGTTTCGGGATCTTTCTGTCTGATAGGGAACATTTCCACTCCAGTCTGAAAGGGAGGGTGTTACGGTGTGACATCTATAGGAGGGAACACTACCCATGCTGAGCAGTGGTTCCCAAACAGCCAGGAGCTGCTGAGCACCATGTTAGGGTGTGCAGGGTCCAGACCAGCTGATACATGAGATGGGCTGAGCCTGTGTCCCTCACCAGCCTTTGCGGGGTCTACTTGGAGAGATGCAGAGAACATCTCTGATGGCGTTCACACAGCACCACAAGGATGCTGGTGAGGACGCTGGGAAATCAGCGCCTGCTTGGTTCCTTTTTATTTGCATTCCTGAAACAGGCACTCAGAGGACTTTTCTCACCAGGAGAGTTTCTCTTTCCATATCACAGAACTATGTGAGTTCGAGGGAATTAAGACAACAGTTGTCTTCTTAAATTTACTTGATTTTTTTTTCTTTTTAGGTAAGTCATAATATGGACAAAGGTATCATGTATGAGGTGCTTACTATGTGCCAGACTTTGTGATAAAAACATATAATCTTTCATTTAGTCCTTGTGGTTTGAACCTTTCACAGGAACCTCTGAAACCACATAACAAAAGCCTGAGGCAACCATGGGGGCTGTGCTAAGAGCTCATCTCAGATGTGTGACCTATATCCTGCTGGTACTCAGGGTGGATTTCGAGTCTCTGGGCTGGAGCCCCACTGTGTTGGGAGGATGTGGGTAACACAATTAATCTGCTGAAGCTGCAAATTTTGCAGCCAGTGATATAGGAGTTAAAAAAAAAATTATTTAGGCAGTTAGTAAGGGTAAAAGAGTTCTTGGTGGAATTTTCTTTTAATAAAAAAGCAGCCCCCAAAACATTTCTAACAAAAATCAGCCTGAAAAATCAAGCTGCAAGCATAGATAAGCAAGCGGGAAGCTTGCATAGGTGAATGCAGCAGCTGTGCCAATAGAAAAGGGATACCCGGAAGCCAGATACATCCAATATGGAGGTTCCTCCTCCCTTCTCTTTGTCGTCTTGTGTGCGGGTGTCATGGCGCTGGCCAGGTAGAGACCCCATCTGCAGAATAAAAGATTAGGGTAGGATGGTCAGCCTCTTTGTGGGCTATGTAAATGGAAGAGCTGGCCTAACCAATCCCCTATGGCCTATATAAATCAAACACTGCCTCTTCAAGCTCGTCTATAAAACCAACCGTATCTTGCCCCAAACCCGGAAACCCCCTCGGACCCCCTCCCTCTGCACAAGGAAGCTCTCTCTTCTTTCTTTCACCTATTAAACTTCCACTCTTAAACCCAGTTTTTGTGTGTTCATGTCTTTGATTTCCTGTGTCTGTGTCTTCAGTTTCTTTAGCATAAGACAATGAACCTCAGGTATTTCCCCAAACAAAGGAAGTCACTTCACCAGGAAGTGACTAAGGGAAGAACTCCACCTGTGGGAAAATGTCCAAGAATTCTGGGACCAGAAGGGGTTTCAGCAGAGCATCTGTGGACCACCAATCAGACATTCTAGCAGAAAACATATGTCCAGTTGGTTTGAAAGACTCCCTGAGGAGAAGACAGTGTAAGCCATCCTCACCCCCTTCCACCCTTCCTCCTCACTCTTTCTGGCTGCCTCGCCTTGTTGAAAAGATCTCACTTCCTCATGGGGCTCCCGCTCCTCCCCAACATACCTCCCACACCCAGCCCCAGACTGGTTTAGCCTCCAGGGCACCTTTGTTCCTACCTCTCGCAACTATGGGTCTCAACTGTAGCTGCACACTGTGGCCACCAGGAGAGCTTTAGAAATGTGGGTGCCCAGGCCTTACCATGACCAATGAATTTCAGCTCTCTGGGGAGAGATTCTTGCATCAGCAATTTTTAAAGCTAGGTGATCCCAGCGTGCAGTCAAGGTGGAGAACAGCTGCCGTAGCAGAGCAGGTATGATAGACTGAAAGGACATGCTTCTCTGCACTTCTGTGTGACCTTCTGTTATCTGGCTTTCAAAGGGGTCACTTTCTTTTAATACCCAACTAACTGACTCCTCATTACCTTGTGCTTCCACAGGAAGATTTCTTTCCTGAGGGATTGTGAGTGTCTCTGGGACACGTGCCCCAGGAATGCATCCTTCCCATGCATTCAGCTTCTCGGCTGCTTACCACTGATCACCTGGGAAGCAATTCTCCAAGTTGCTACCCCTTTCTTTGTGCCTAATAGATAATCCTAAGTAGTTGGTACGAAGAAATACCTGTTTAATTAATGGATAATAAAAAATAATGGCTGGGTGCGGTGGCTTACCCCTGTAATCCCAGCACTTTGGAAGGCTGAGGCAGATGGATCACCTGAGGTCAGGAGTTTGAGACCAGCCTGGTCAACATAGTAATACCCCGTCTCTACTAAACATACAAAAAATTAGCTGGCCGTGGTGGCAGGTGCCTGTAATCCCAGCTACTCAGGAGGCTGAGGCAGAAGAATCGTTTGAACCCAGGAGGCGGAGGTTGCAGTGAGCTGAGATCGCACCACGCACTCCAGCCTGGGTGACAAGAGGGAAACTCCATCTCAAAAAAAAAAAAAAAAAAAAAAAAAGGCTGCCTTGGGATACATGACAATTATATATGCAGATTAAACAGAGAGCTGTAAGTTAACAAATCACCATAAAACATATGCAAGCGAAAAACAAAAGTAAAACAAATATGTGAGGTCAAAGAAAGCAGTTATGTTCTGTACAGGATATCTGGATGCTACAGTCTGGATGTTTGTGCGCCTCCAAAAATTCGTATGTAGGAATCTAACGCCTAATGTATTAAGAGGTGAGCTCTTTAGGAGGTGGTGAATGGGATTAATGACCTCATAAAAGAGGAGCTGCCCATCTCTTCCAACATGTGAGGACACAGAGAAGGCGCCACCTATGAGGACAGGCCCCCACCAGACACTCAAATCTGCTGGTGCCATTCTCAAATGTGTTTGAACCAGAGTGACTCCATCTTGAATAGGGGCTGAGTAAAGTAAGGCTGAAACCTACCGGGCTGCATTCCTTGGCCAATTTCTGTTGTTTTAAACCATCCAGCTTGTGTTCATTTGTTACTGCAGCCATAGGAAACTTAATCCAGCACAGAAAGGCTCCATTGTTTTATCCTGACCAGTTCTAATATCTTCTTAGTACCTAAAATGGGGAAGAAGATGGGCAGGGGGTCATTCAGGTGTATTTTATGGGAAGTTAGTAGCTTACTCTTCTCAGCGAGGCACGTACCTTAGAATGACTATTCATGCTGCCTCACTGTCCCATTTCCTGAACTCTCTAGTCCAGAAAATGCTGATGCAAATCAACTTCCTTAAAAAGCAAAAGGGAAGTAAAAAACAAAGTCTATTTTATGGACTAGAGACTCAGAGACTCAACAAGATTTTTCTCCCTGAGTCAGGTCCATGGTTCTGTCTCCTGACCACCTCACCACTCCTATTTGAAGCAAGCAGACACCAAACAATGCCTTTGTTTCCATGCCCATCAGAACTCCTAATTAAACAGTCACTGACTATTGGGCTGATACTTTATGAGGTCAAATTTATTGCTGTTGGATTGTGATAAAAAATATACCCAGAAGGTTAAAGCTGTGGGAGTAATATCACTGAGCAGGAGGAGTCGTGGCAAGGACACACTTTAAATTGGGTTGAATAATTCAACAAAAACAGGAAACACAAGCCAGCTGCAATTCCCCACCTCTTGGCCTCTACCTGGGGCCTGCCTGCTACCGGGCTGCCCCTGAGGGCTGCACTGCACACCTGCCCCATGGAACTGATGGGGTGGGAGTGATAGCCCATCCTTACTCACTGCTTCCTATGTGCAGGTCTTGTTCTAAGCACTTTTACATTTTCATTTAATTCCCACAGCAACCCAGTTAAGCAGATACTATTATCTGCCCCATTTTTCAGATAAAGAAACTATGGCACAGAGAGGTTCAATCACTTACCTAAGATCACACAGGTAAGAAGTGACAGAGCCAGGATTTGAACCCAAATGGTCTGGCTCCAGAATCTATCATCTAAGATAGCCACCCATGATCCCCACCTCCTGGTAGCCACGCCCTTGGGTAATCCCTTCCTCTTGAGTGTGGACAGTACCAATGACCTGCTTCTACCCATGGAAAGGGACACAGGTGACAGGATGCTGTCTTAGGTTCTATAGGATCGTAATTCTCATCTTGTCAGCAGACTCTGTTGCCTTCTTGGACAGCACACTTGCATGAAGCAAGCTGCCATATTGAAGAAGTCACGTGGCTAGGACCTGAGGGTGCCTCCAGCCAACAACGAACAGGGAATCGGGGTCCTCAGTCCAACAACAACAGGGGTGAGGCACTGTTCTAAAAACAAGAGGCTGGAGCTCAAGGTGGACTTTCAGCGATTACCTGCGCCTCATCCAGGGAGCTGCCAATCAGGCGTAAGTCACGCCCCCTCCGCCAGGCAGGAGACTGCTTTCATTTCTAGAGAAACGGAAGCTGGGTATTCCCCCAAGGCGGGGCCCCCTTGCGTTAACTTCAGGCAACTCTGAATCATCATCCTTCTCCAACTTCTCCCTCTGCCCAGTCCTACTTTCCTCACTCCTTACAAGTGTTGTCCCCAAGAGCATTTCCAGATGAATTTCCCACATGCAAATCTTCCTGCCCGGGTGTGTTTCCAGCGAACCCAGCCTAACCTAGAGACTTTGGGAAGACCTGTTGCAGCAGAGTGATGACAATAAAGTCTAGACTTCAGGGTATTGAGGAGTGAACGGGAGGGTATGGAGAAACTGAGGCAGCCAGCTCCTTTGAGAAGGACAGCTTTTGGACTCAGAGAAGCGTGACGGTGCCTGGAAGGGGAAAGAAGAAAGTCGAGGGGGGATATTTCAGGTGGGTGATATTACACCACCACTGTATACTGTCGCCTGAGGCCTGTAGACAGGAAATGAGTCCAGCTCCCAATTAGCATCCCGGGGTGGTTTTTCAGGACTGACCCTGGGCAACTATAAGGCTGTACCAGGCGGGCCTCACAGGGAGGCTCCCTCTCCAGACCAGATCTGGCATTGCCCGTGCACTGCAGTCCCTGGAGGGAGCTGCGGTCAAGGTCTCAGGCCCCTGCGGGCCATGCTCTTACATGCACCTGTGTTCCCACCCCTGCACCTGTGCCCAAGGCCTTCTTCAGGCACCTCAGTTAAGGCCTCCTTATTCTCAGGGAGTAGGGAAGAGGGAGCCACGAAGACACTGTTATCTACTCTGACTCAGTTCTTTCCCACTCCTGGCCCTCCCCCTCTCTCCCTCCCCCTGGTTCCTGGGACCATAAAACTGCAGAAGCCTCAACAGAGAGATGACCTTCACCGCCACATCTATACTGATTACTTGACTCTTGACTGGAGCTCTGTTGCAGGGAGGGTGGTATCCTCTTGCTTCTGCCCCTGCAGTGAGTGATGAGGGCTTCACTGTTACTTTCTTTTTTTTTTTTTTTTTTTTTTTTTTTTGAGATGCAGTCTTGCTCTGTTGCCCAGGCTGGAATACAGTGGCACAATCTAAGTTCACTTCAACCTCCACCTCCTGGGTTCAAGCGATTCTCCTGCCTCATCCTCCTGAGTAGCTGGGACTATAGTGGTGTGCCACCATGCCTAGCTAACTTTTGTATTTTTAGTAGAGACAGAGTTTCACTACGTTGGCCAGGCTGGTATCGAACTCCTGACCTCAAGTGATCCGGCCACCTTGGCCTCCCAAAGTGCTGGGATTACAGGCGCTTCTGTTATTTTCCTTTTTGGCTTATTGCTTCAATTAGCCACTCTCTCCAGCTTAGCGGAGCCCTTGACAGACACATTGCTGACACCTATGAGGGAAGGCCTGATGTCCCTGGAAAGGACACAAGAGAAGTAACCAGACCTAGAGCCCCCACTCTGGCCTTTGGCAGGAGGAGGGATACTCCCGAGGTTGTCACTGGAGAGAACACAGGCCAGGGACAGGCAGGTGATTTGACTAAGGGGGTCGGGGTTAAGGAAGCCTGGTGTCTCCTATGTTCCTGGCAAAGTATAGGTCATCAACAAAGGGAGGGAAGAGAGGGGCTTGGGAGGAAATGAGTAGGATGGAGCAGCTCCCTAGGGGAATGAGAAAGTGAGCCCACCTGACAAGGCAGAGGGCTGATGGGGCAGTGCCACAGCCAACTAGAAAACCAGTGACAGAAAAGCTGCAAGGTGCCCAGCTTGGTGACCAGCCAGTAGCAGGGTCTGCAAGATGGCTGGCTCCTCCTTCCCAGCACAATGTGCATTTCTGCCATGGCGGGGACAGCACAGCGCTGTTGGCCAGGAAGGGGGCTGAACAAGAGCCCTCCCAGGGGGAATGTTGGCATTGTTGCTATGTTTCTAGTTTCCACAGCAGTCTGGAGGAAAAAAGGACCCAGCCTGAAGATGCATCAAAAAGTGATTGATACTAGCCCAGTGGAACATCCAAAGCTTGAAGGCAGGGAAATTCAAACACCAGGTCAGCCGGCAAAGTACAAGCCATGCTGGCATGGCCTGCTGAGCCGTAAATTCTTTACTGCTGATCCAGCCGATATCCATCCAGAGAGTACACACCGGCCCTCAGGGTGCAATTGTGGTTTCTTTTTCTTCTGGTTCTTTCTTCAGCACCAGCTAACAGAGCATCACTGATACTGTTTTCCTGATAGCTGGCAAGGATCCCAAATGGGCTGCCCTGAAAGGCCCCCTACCTTTGAGTATGTGCACTCTCCTGGGGACTTTGTGAGTCCCCAAGCTCCCAAGTATACACAGAGCCAGATCTAGAGTAGCAGAGGCTTCATCATTGCAGGTCTGAATGGCCATGAAGAGCTAAAATTGCTGTTTCGGTTGACTGAATTGATTAGCACTTTCATAATCAGTTAAACCAAGCCAGGTCCTTCTTCAAACAAGCAGTTACAAAACGGCTTTTATTGGTGGCATCACAAACTTATGTAATTAGTCATTGTCTTGTCTCAGGCTCCACTATCAAGATAAGACATTCAGACAGCATTATTTTCCTGAAGATCATAAGACTAAGGACACAAAAAAAGCAAAATTGACTGGTTAGAGCCAATAACCTCCACAGTTCCTTACATAATGAGCAAAGGCTGTCCAAAAAAGGTAAAGAGCCTATTCTACTTTTCTATGTGGATAAGGTCTCATGGGAGACAGTACCGTCTCCTATCCCTGGTCCTGAGTCTTCAACTGTTTTTGTTGTTGTTGTTTTGAGATAGAGTCTTGCTGTGTTGCCCAGGCTGGAGTGGCACGATCTCAGCTCACTGCTGCTTCCACCTCCCTGGGCTCAGATGACCCTCCCACCTCAGCTTCTGGAGTAGCAGAACTACAGATGCACACCACCACAACAGGCTAATTTTTTTTCCCTTCTTTTTGTAGAGGCAGGGTTTCGCCATGTTGCCCAGGTGGGTCTCAAACTCCTAAGCTCAAGCAATCTTCCCACCTCGGCCTCTCAAAGTGCTGGGATTACAAGCATGAGCCACCACGCCTGGCTCTTCAACTGTTAACCTGTATTGATCACCCACACTGGTAAGCAAAGGTCACTCTGACTTCCTAGGTCATAATCTATCGGTAGGTCAGAGTCCTAACGGGAAACCCATGACACACTCCAACAGAGTAACTGAGAAAGGTATAATGAAGGATCTAATTGTAGCAGCGTAGGCAGGGTGAAGGGAAACCAAAAAACAATACAATAGCAATAGTGGGAACCTCACTAGCTCTAGGCCTGGGGAGAAGGAGGAGCCATTACCCTGGAGAGCACAGGGGTCAGCCACACAGCCCACTAATGGAGACCCTGAAGGAAGGGAGCACACCTCATTTTCCCCTACCCTCTGATCTTGGGCTGATGCCTCCCACTGGTGGAAGCCACCCAAAGTCAGAGGGTAAAGGACTCTGTTGATGCATTTTTTTTTTTTAATTTTTATGTTTTTGAGATGGAGTCTTGCTCTGTTGCCCAGGCTGGTGTGCAGTGGTACAATCTTGGCTCACTGCAATGTCTGCCTCCCAGGCTCAACTGATTCTCCTGCCTCAGCTTCCCAAGTAGCTGGGATTACAGGTGTCCAGGACCACACCCAGCTAATTTTTGTATTTTCAGTAGAGTAAGGGTTTTACCATGTTAGCCAGGCTGGTCTCGAACCTCTGACCTCAAGTGATCTGCCCACCTTGTCCTCCCAAAGTGCTTGGAATACAGGCATGAGCCACCACACCCAGCCTTTTGATGCATTTTATACAAGAAGTCTCCCAGGACATGGAGCAGGGAAGGCCCAGAGGAGAATGGATCTGGAGGGGCAGATAGAAGGCCTCCAGCACCCAGGGAAGCAGTATGAAAAGAGGAATATAAGAACAGAAACTGTGACAAAGCAAATTTAGACCCACAATATTGACATTTTTATAAAAAGGATTTTGGAGATTTATACTGAAAAGTTTTGTAACTATTTTATTACTGTGTATCAGACTTTTAAGGTGTTCAAACCGTTTTTAAATATCTATTTGGCTTATAATTTTCATTACATTTTTAGTTTGAAAGAGTTTACTTGATTAAATTTTTAATCATTGTTTAAATACTTGAGGAACCCTAATTTGTAAAGTTCTAGTTTTTTGATATAATAGTTATCTGAGCAGAATGTGAATTTACACTATTGGGTTTTTTTGGGGGTGGAGTTGTTTGGAGTGCAGTAGTGTGATCATGGCTCACTGCAGCCTGGACCCCACTGGAATCCAGTGATCCTCCTGCCTCAGCCTTCCAAGTAGCTGGGACTACAGGTTCGTGCCACCATACCTGGATAATTTTTTACCTTTTTTGTAGAGATGGGGGTCTCACTTTGTTGCCCAGGCTGGTCTTGAACTCCTGGGCTCAAGCAATCCTCTTGACTTTCCAAAATGCTGTGAGTCACCACACCCAGCCAAACAACAGCTGTTTAAAAACAACAATTTAGTGTGGGTTCCCTTCAGTGTGTAAAAATTATTAAAATCAGGTAAATCTAGCATCTGCGGGAGCCAGGAGGGAGCTAAGCACCTGGTAACCTTCCACTTCTTCTTTCCCTAATTTAGACATTCCTCTGCTAAAATCTTCACCATGGCTTCCTATCTGGCCCAGAATAAAGCTCAAATCCTTGCCAGAGGCTGCAGGCCCCACCGACTACTCCCCTGGCCTCCATTCCTCTGCACCCCCTCTCTCCTTGTTCTGCAGGGGCTCAGCCTCCTTGCTGTGCTTGTGTGGAGGCAAACGTGACTGCATCTTGGATGCTAATCCACCATATTGACTTCTGATTCACCCCAGTCCCTGAAGCCCTTGTTGGGGTCTGTGTGTTTCCTAAACAAAGGAATGAACACACAAGACAACACAGGATGAGACAAACATGGCGGCCGCCCCAAACGACACGCTCTGCTTTATTTTATACAGTCGGTTGTGGAATGTTGCCAAGTCACAAGTCACGTGTTGTTTTTCTGACCTTTCTTGACTTTCTGGTTTCTCAAGATGTTTACACATTAACCAGTCCCCAGGGTCTGCTGTTTGCAGCTGGCTCCTTTGTCCTCCCTGTTTGCAGGGAAGGAACGCCCTGCTTCATTTGCAAGAGCAGGACTTATCGGGAACGTCTCGTTTGCAAGCACATAGTCCTCTACAGCCCTCCTGATTCCTACTTTATTTACTGTCCTTAGTGTAAGAACATGTACTCACTACAAATCCTGCCTTGAGATCAAGGCAACCATAATACTATCACACCAAGTACAGGCTATGACACACATAGCAGTCTTGTCTGTTCTGGACAGTGGCCTTTCATTGTGTCTTTGGAATATGTACCCTCCCTCCCTCTAGTATATAATCTCTGGGTCTGAGGATAACCGTGGGAAATCCCTCTGTCTTGCAGTTGCCCAAGACCATGCTTCTGTCTGTGAGTTCCCCAAGAAACCACCCTTCACCAACAAACTGAATTTGTCTGCCTCATTCTTCCATTTCTCAGCTCCTTTGGCATTTGGAGGCCTTTTTCATATAGGGCTCTTTCATGGAACAGCCTGGGATGTGGCAGCGACACATCTGTCCCGGAGCCTGTGCATATGCTCTTCCCTAAGCCTGGAACACCTTCTATTTACACAGCCCTGTCCTTGTGTCATTGCATCCAGTGTCTCCTCCTTAGAGAGGTCCTCTCCCTCGCTGTCTCTTGTTCCTCTTTCTTTTTGTTCATAGCATGTAGCATTACTTGACGTCATAATATTTCAATTCAATTCAACAAATATTTTTTGTTCACACATTTGTCCTTGTCCACACTAGATTGCAGGCTCCAGGAGAGCAGAGACGTTGTGTATTTTGTTCACTCCTGGATCCCCAGCCCTTAGAACAGTGCTCAGTGCTTAATAGGTGGCTCAAGATCTATTTGTTGAATGCATGGATGTATGAATGAATGAATGAATGCCTGGGATCTTTCAGTAAATCCATGGCTGATGCAGGCCCAGAGTTCAGGTCTTCTATGTTCCTTTCACTGATAGCTGCATTGTATTCCAGGATTTCCCATCTTTCAGATTCCCAGAAATTATGTATACATATGTGCTATGCCCTCTCAGCTGATGGCTTCCTTTTCCTTTCTTCACAGTTCTCTGGCATCAATTTTTCCACTTCTCAGAAACACTTTGGCCCACAAATTCCCAAGGGAACCTTGCTCTTCATTCTGGAAAACACGATGCCAACACATCAGAATAAAGGACAGATAGGAGCTTCTGCTTCAAAGTGAATCACTTCATGGATGTTAAAGTGTCCTGAAAGATTCTAAACTTCACAACTTTTGATAGTAACTGTACTATGTTTGCAATATATTTGCATATATTAATTGTTATATCTGAAAAGCATGAGATTGTTGTTTTCTAAAATTAAATGAAGTAAGTTAATATTTTATTACTAGGTATAAGAACTGCTAACGTGGACAACTGCTGATGAGGACATCTATAGAAGTAGAAAATTCTAAATGTCCTACCGTCACCAACAAGAAACTTTGACAGTCAAGTAAATACAATACAATCACATGGAAAACTGTATATAGTATATTGTATGTGAAGATCCCATGAAAAGAACAGAGACTGTAGGAAATATAATCATCTAAGCTACGGGTAAGAAGAACATCAAAATTCTTTAAAGCAATGGCTCTCAAAGTGTGTTTCCTAGACCAGTAGCATCAGCACCAAGTGGAAGCTTAGGAATGCAACTCTCCAGCCCCACCTCAGACCTACTGGCTCAACAACTGTGAGGGAGAGGTCCATATTTTCATCTATGTTATAACAGGTCCTTAGGTGACTCCAATAAACATGAAAGTTGGCAAACCATTGCCTTTAATGGTGCATAAGTTGTTAATTTAGTACAAAATTTGCAGTTTTCTGTGTTGTGACTTTCTATTTTTGTAGGAGGAGAAAAGTACCCCATAGAGATAAGTGGATCTGAAACCCCAACAGCAGCTGAAGAGGTTCTTTATGACACCGGGAACCTGCACTCCAGTTGCCCTTGCACATTTGTGGTTTAACGGTCCCAGAGACAAATCTGCCACTTCTGGCTCGCATCCAACCAAAGTGCAGGTGTTCACCATTAGGAGATGTTGGCTGATGTACATAGACACGTAAGAAAGATTCAAAGGGTCGTGGATGGATCACCAATAACACCAGTATATGCAAGATCAGAGGACAGTGTGTGATCCAGGCCCTAGGACTGACAAATGGGGACTCAGTCCCTGCTTGGGATGGTGTTTTATTTTGACTTTTTTCTGAAAGAGCAGAGAAGTTTCCCAAATAATCACAAGGAGATAAGAAAGTGTTTACACTTGTTTCAGTTGCTCTTCACTGCCTCCCTATGACCAACACTCACAATTCTATGGTCTTAGCAGTTGCACTGAGAAGTCAGAAGAACCTGCTATTGTGGGTTCATAACCTTTTATTACCTCTCACTGAGAAACAATGTATACTACTAAACAAGACATCAGTTATGACGCTCAAGATTTTAAGTGCTTTTTGAACTAAAAACAAACAAAAAAATTGTGACCTGCATAAAATGTAAATGGTTTATCTTCAAGTCAAAAGCCACAGGTTTACCTCTGCAGCTTTACTCTTTCCTAAACATTGCTTTCGTGTATTGCAAACATTGCTTTCGTGTATTGCTTATGTATGCTTTCTGCATGCCAAAAAGTATATAGAGAATAACAGTTTACTCTAAGTCCTCCAGATGAGTTACTACCTTTACTATGTTTCATTCTCATTACATGTGTCATTGCTTATTAATATACATGTTTTGTAGTGGACTTCATGAGGACAGGTAATGTTACCAACTTAATTGTGTACCCCCAAAATTCATATGTTGAAACCCTAATCCCCAATGTGACTGTATTTGAAGTAGGGCCTACAGCAGGTAATTAGGGTTAAATGAGGTCATAAGGGTGGGGCCCTGAATCGATGAGATTTGTGTCCTTATAGGAAGAAACAGCAGAGAGCTTGTTCTCTCCACCATATGAGGACACAGTAAGAATGTAGCCATCTGTGAGCAGGAAGAGCGGCCTCACCGGGAACCAAATGAGCCAGAACCTTAATCTTGGACTTCTCACCCTGCAGAACTGTAAGAAAATAAATTTCTGTTGTTTAAGCCACATAGTCTGTAGTATTTTGTTACCGCAACCTGAGCAGACTAATACAGATACCATGTCTATCTTGTTCATTGTCCTATCTTCTGTGTCTAGTATGTTATAGTCTCTCAAATATATGTTTAGTAAAATGCATCCTACTTAGAAGGCACTGAACTTGGCTTTAAATAACTGCTGCATTGTGTTACATTTCCAGGATTTTTTCTCTCTTTCATGAACTCTGTGAAGAAATTTTACTTAGAAAAAACTTACACTGTCATTGGCATTACAAGAGGTGCTCTACAGGACTTGTGTGACCCACAGTAGCCCTGCAAAAAAGCCATGTCATACACTCATGGACAGATTTAAGCTTAAAATTCTTCCAGAGCTAGCAATGGGATATCTCCCTTTATCTTCCCTGTGGTACAGAGACAGTTTTCCATTAATTTCCACATAAGGGCTTTCCATGAACATGGTACACAAAAAAGGGAGAAAGCAACAAGTGAGAGCACTCTGGGTAGGCAGGTTTCATGGGAGCAGAAAGGTGATCAGGAAGGCAGAGATGTGAACAGACCAGATGTCTCAGGGGCTCGAGACCAGTAAACATGGTGTGGGAGCAAATATTAAGACTTTTATTTTTATTTTTCAAATATTTTTAAAAAGGTTTTAAGCCAGGCACAGTGGTTCGTGCCTGTAATCTCAGCTACTTAAGAGGCTGAGGTAGGGCCAGGAGCGATGGCTCATGCCTGTAATCCCAGCATTTTGGGAGGCTGAGACAGGTGGATCACTTGAGGTCAGGTGTTTGTGACCAGCCTGGCCAACATGGGGAAATTCTGTCACTACTAAAAATACAAAAATTAGCTGAGGATGGTGATGTGTACCTGTAATCCCAGACACTCAGGAGGCTGAGGCATGAGAACCACCTGAACCTAGGAGACAGTGAGCCGAGATTGTGCCACTGCACTCCAGCTTGGTTGACAGAGACTCCCTCTCAAAAAAAAAAGAAGCTGAGGTGAGAGGATTCCTTGAGCCCAGGAGTTCAAGGCTGCATGAGCTATGATCACATCACTGCACTCCAGCCTGGGCAACAGAGCAAGACCCCATGTCATAAAAAGCTTTTAAAATCCTTTTTTAAATGTCTATAAAAGGCATCCTTTTCAAATGTTTATTTTGCATGTGATTCAGGATGTGCATAAAAATATGTGCAGTAATATGTGTATTTAACTTATACATAAATAACAATACATCTATTGGGAATGCATGATCAATGTTGTTGTTGTTTTTCTATTGGAATTATGTAATAAAAAAATATCTAAAGGCCGCTGGTCTTGACTTAGGTATAGCAGGAAGGTGGAAACAAAAGGAGGAGGTCCAAACACTAATGGGTTAATTAAAAGTCAGTCAACAGAATAGCAGTGGTAAAAAGCTTCCCACACTCCTCTGGGGCCTGCCTCTCCCCTTCCTGAGGCAGTCAGGCATTTGTCTAAGTCACCCGTAGGCAAAAAATTATAGATCTGTTCTTCTTAATTGAATTAACCACCCTGGCAATATTACTGCACTCTTCAGGAGGCCAAAGTAAAGAGTTCACCATTCTGGCAGTTGCTGTCCACAATCTTGCAATGTCTCACACCCTACTTACCTACTTACCCTACAGGGATGCTTCCAGAGATAAGTTCTGCCTCAAAAACACATGCCTTCATTTGCTTGGGAAAGACTCTGTTAATACTAGCTACCTAAAAAAAAAAATCAACCTGCTGTCTCCTTTAAAATATATATTAAAAAAAAATACTCAAAAATTGCCAGACAATGAGAAAAATAAAAGGACAAACAGAACAAATTGACTCTTAAAGAAATGGAATATTGGAACAGAAGAGAATGTCACAGAAACCTAAATTCTAAAAGATCCCACATTAGTGCATCCATAAAATAAGATCATGATGCTACATATTAAAAAATCAGAATAAAGAAATGCTTTTAAAAATTAAACACATAATTATAGAAATAAATAATTCAATAGAAATCAAGTAAATCTTCCGGAACCAAGGACAAAAATATAAAGAGTTAAAAACTAGAGGAACATATTAGGAGACCTTAAGGGTCAATCCAGGAAGTACAATTTTCTAATAGGAGTTTAAGAAAGAAGAAAGAAAATGGAAGGGAGGAAGTATTAAAACACAGTGCAAGGATGAGACTTCTGCTTCTGGCCATGATGGAGTAACATGGAGCAGATTTACTCTTTTGCCTTAAACTATAAATAAACAACCAAAACAGCACAAAAGATTTAAAATACATATTTTTAGATATTTGACAATAAAAAACTCAGGACAGTGATCCCTGAGAGAAGAGAAACCATTGAGATGAGCTCTACAATTGCCCAAGCTGACTTACCGGAGAGAATTTCCAGGCCTCAGCATAGAGAGAAGGACTCCATATCCCTGGGGGTCAAGGAAATGCAGCTAGGAGTCCAAGGAGGCCACAGCAGCTAGATTTCATAGAGCAGAGAACCAGATAAGAGACAGCTGCACACACAGAAGGAGCTCCAGAGAGCTGCAAACAGTATTAGGCTAATTACTGATCAGACAATGTGTAGTAAGGAAACTTGAGGCCAGAGAAAGAATCACACACAAAAAGGGATAAATCCCCAGGGTTCGTGCTGGGCTGAAAATAGTTTCCAACCAGCGTGGAAAACCTCGTAATTCATGAAGCATCAGGTAGCATACTCAGGGGGCTGTTACTTCTCTGGTCCCCTCTGACAAAGCAAGCCTCAAAAGTACCAAACCATTTCCAAGTAGCTTAACTGGATCCCAGAATAAAACTCAAGCAATATTTATAGGAATAAAGAAATATCCAGCACCCAATAATGTAAAATTTATAATGTCTGGCACCCAATAAAAAATTACTAGACAGGCAAAAAGGTAGGAAAATACAACCCATAATGAATGAGAAGTTTTTTTTTAAATTAAACTAATTAAATTCCATAGAGTTTAATTTAGCAAAGAACAATTCATTAATTGGGCAGCCCCCAGAATAGGTTCAGAGCAACTTCAGGGCTGCCACATGGTCAATAACATTTTTAAACAGAAAAAGGAAATTGATGTACAGAAAACAGAAGTGAGATACAGAAATAGCTGGATTGGTCACAGCTGCTTTGTTGCCTTATTAAAGCTGGCTTAAACAGCTGGCCACCTGTGACTGGCCAAAACTCAGTTGCTGTGATTGGCTGAGACGCTGCTACTTGTTACAAGAGCAAGTTACAGTCTTTACACATCTAGGTAGGCTACAGTTCATAATGCACAAGGAAGCCTTTAGGCCAAACTTAAAATATGTGAAGAGGCAGCTTTAGGCTAAATTTAATTTAACAAGATGAAAAGTAAATCAATAGAAACAGTAGACAGAATTAGTAGATTGGGACATTAAAACAGTTATTGAAACCATATTTCATGTGTTCAAGGAGATGGAGGAAAGCCTTAGTATATTAAAGAGAGACATGAAATAGATTTTTAATATATTTTTAAAAGACAAAATCCAACTTCTAGAGATACAATGTCTGAGATGAAAAAATACTGAATTCAGATTAATAGCTGATTAGACACTGCAGAAGAAAAGAGCAGTGCAACTGAAGACATAGTGATAGAAACTATTCAAAATGAAAGACACAGGGGAAAGGACAAGAAAAAATGAAAGAACAGCATCAAACACAACTTTAAGGAGTCTAATATTGTATATTTTGAAGGATAGTAAAGAGAGGATAAAAAAAAAATTGAAAGAATGGCCAATAGTTTTCCAAACTTGATGAAAACTATAAACCCATTGAACCAAGAAGCTCACCAAACCCCAGCCACAAAAATAATACAAGAAAATTTTCTTCAGCTAGAGAGACACAAGTCCTCAAATAGAAAGAGTCCACCGAATGGTGTCAAGCAATCAGGTATCCAGGTAGTATTTAGGACAATGAGCTGAACTGAAAATAACAATCAAGCCTTTATTCACTAACTGCAAGCAAGAAGCAAAAAGAGGCACCAGCACCCCAGTGTTCCCTTTTCCCCTACAGAATGGCTAGGAATGCAGATATGCTTATGAGCAGGGCTGGCCAGAGGTGGTGTGGGAGGTGGGAAAGTTGAGTCCTTAACCACAAATCCTTCTAGAAAAATGCAGTGCACTGTAGTGCACATGCAAGTCTGGTATGGGGAGGGCAGTTTCTCCCCATAAGGCTTGGCAGACAAAGCTTTGAAATTTCTGTGGTCAGGACTGAAAGATCACACACAAGATTTTGGGATGGAGCCAGACTCCTCAAATGAGGAGCAGAATCATTAGGGGAATAAAAGCTCCTCCTCCTCTTTCCAATACTCTGATATGTATGAAATTTGGAGGCCAGGCATGGTGGCTCACACCTGTTATACCAGCATGTTGGGAGACGGAGGCGGACGGATCACGAGGTCAGGAGGTCGAGACCATCCTGGCTAACCTGGTGAAACCCCGTCTCTACTAAAACTAAAAAAAATTAGCTGGGCGTGATGGTGGGCACCTGTAGTCCCAGCTACTCGGGAGGCTGAGGCAGGAGAATGGCTTGAACCCGGGAGGCGGAGCTTGCAGTGAGCCAAGATGGCGCCACTGCACTCCAGCCTGGACGACAGAATGAGACTCTGTCTCAAAATAAATAAATAAATAAATAAATAATAAAAGATGTAAAATCTGAATATCAGGAAAGAAATCTAGGCAGAAGACCAATTTGGGAGCCATGAGCATAAACGACAGTCAGTGAACTCACAGAAGGGGAAGAGACCATTACAGGAGATGAGAAGAGAAGGTGAGTTAGGACAAAGCAGTGAGGCACACTAATATTTAAGTCACAAGCAGTGGAGTGGGCTGTCCTGGAGATTGAGAAGAATGGCCAGAAAGACAGATGCAACAGCAAACATGTAGGCAACCATGAGAAGAAGAGCATGAGGAATGACAGATACCAAATGCTATGGAGAAGTCAAGTAAAATCAAGGCTATAAAATATCTAATAGATCTGAATACTAGAAATTAACTGATGATCTTGGTGAGAACAGAGTAAGCAAAATGATTGGGACAGAAAGATAAACGTAGTGGGCTGAGGAATACATAAGAAGTGAGAAAACAAAGATAGTTGTGGACAAATGTAGATAGATTTGGCTACAAATAACAACAGGAAAGACAGCTTCTGGAGTGAATGCAATTTATGTGCCTTTTTAAATTGGGAGAGACTTGAGAATGTTTAACTGTTAATGAGAAGAAACTAAAGAGAGGAGATAAAGTCATGAAAAAAGGTAAAAATAATCAATGGAAAGCCATCCCTATGAAGGGGTGGCTTACAGAACCAGACAGAGAGATTTTCATTTGACTGAAAGAAGGATGTCTTCCCAATGACAGGAAAAGACAGAAAGGAGGCAGGTGCAGGTGAGTTTGAAGTTGAAACCTGAAACCTGATCTGTTGACTGTATTTTCCAAGAAAGTAGGAGTCGGTTGGAGGAACATCTGTTGAAAATGAGAAGAAAAGTTGTAGGGTAGAGATTTGAAGTGAGTGCAGGTTTTTAATTTCAGCTCAATTGAGGTTGCAGACTATGAAGTTTTGATCACTGGGTTTTCTCCAGAAAAACTAGATTTTCCCCCTAAGCCCTCCTGAAGTAGGAAAAACAACAACCACAATGGTCAGGGAAAAATAGCCAAAATTATTGAGCACAGTGTGCCAGATACTAAACTAAGCTCTTGATGTGCATTAACTGATTAAAAATTAATCACAGCACTATGATATAGATATTGTTATAGTCCCAACAAGGAAACAGGAAAAAAGATTAAGTAACTCGCCCAAGATCCCAGAGTGATGGAGCTGGGATATCAACCTAAGTCAACTTCAGAACTCAGACTCTTAACCAGTAGGCCAGTCTCTGTTTAAGAGATATTTAGTTAGCATTTGAAAAGGCATATGGCTGTATGGCTGTCTTCCATGTTACTGCTTAAAAACAGACATCTTTCTTTCCCAGTATGCAGTGAGCATGCAGCCACACTCAATCTTTCCTCAAGCTATGTGAACACAGATGAGAGCTTCAAATATGCTGTTCCCGTTGTTTAGAATGATGTATCCCTCTTCTCTTCCTATCTCCTACTTATACTCTGCCTCCCCTTGAACATCTCTTACTCCAGGTTACCTGCTGCAATCTATATCCCTCGCCACTAAACTAGTTTAGTGTTCCCACTGTTTGCTTCATCATCATCATTATTACTATTTTGAAATAGCATCTCCCTCTCTCACCCAGGCTGGAGTGCAGTGGTGTGATCATGGCTCATTGTAGCCTTGACTTCCCGGGGTTCAAGCAATTCTCCCGGCTCAGCCTCCTGAGTAGCTAGGACCACAGGCTTCTGCCACCTCATCCAGCTAATTGTATTTTTTGCAGATATGGGGGTCTCACTTTGTTGTCCAGGCTGGTCTCAAACTCCTGGGCTCAAGTGATCCTCTTGCTGCAGCCTCTCAAAGTGCTGGGATTACAGGTGTGAGCCACTGTGCCAGCTTCACTATTATCTTTTACCGAATTGCCTGCCTACTGGGATGAGGAAAGGTGTTGGATCATAAAGCACCAAGGACAAAAACATTCTGGAGATTCCAGAGTAGAACTGCTCAGATTCCTTCCTGAGCATCCCGGAGCTAGTGTTTGTACACCCTCAAAGTCTGTGCCACTGGGCTGCTACTCAGCTAGGACTCTTCTCGTTTCATCTACCAACCTCTCCTACCAGAAAGAAGTGAATTTATTCTTCTGGAAAGTTCTAAAGCAGTGATTTCTAATCCAGGGTGCACCTACCCTAGGGGTTTGTGTTGGAATACAAGGTCCACTGAAGTGCAATGAAATTCTATTTACATTTTTTAATAATAAATAAATTAAGCTTTTGATATTTGATATATAATCTAGCACGAGCACCTTCACTTGGTCCAAATGCCAGAGGATCACATGTCACATTCAGTGATGTGTGACACATTTGAGAACACAGTGAAACTCACAAGGTGGAAACGTGCAGCGATGCTTCTACTTGTACACTTTTGGAGTTGGTGACTATGTCTAGCCATTTACTTGGCCTGATGTGTGTTTACAGGTTGTTAGCTAGTTTTAACTAAATTATTGCTCACAAAATAAATGTGACAATGTTATTGCAAATAAATTGGAAATTAAAGATAGCATTATTAATACACAAGTGAATAAGGTAACAGCAGCCTTGACATACTAGCTAATCACAGTATGAAGCCATCACATTAGGAAGACATTTTCCAGAAAAGCAAACCCCCACAATTTCTTTTCAAAAGAGTTTAAAGTCATATGATACTCATTCGTTTTGGTTCTTTACAAAATTCCATAGTTGGTGACAGTGTTTAGAAACTGCTTTGGGGATTCTTAATAGCAAAAGAGAAAACGCCACATGCCCCTTGTTCTTCTTTTTACTATATGATGACAAACTAAAATACATTCCTCAGTCAGCAATAGTGTTGGACTATGTATAGCAAATACGGCTGAAGATGTGAAGAAACAAGAGTTCAATTTCAGTGTGGGAAATCTGCCATGTAATCATATGGAAACATGCTCTAAAGCACAGATGTTTCTAACATGTCTTTTTCCAAAAAGTGAAACACATAAGGAACTTTTCCTTTGTTAGCCAAAAAGGGAAAGATAAAATATATACTCAACAGTAATTTACTTCCTTAAGCAATACAAAAAGTTTTAGTGCCTATATAATGGTTTCTAAATACCATTCCCCAATAAAAAACAAAACAAACAAACAAACAACAACAAAAAAAACAGGGCCCCTTGAAGAAATGGCTTATTTTAGAGCTGAGCAGGAAAAATGTAAGAGGAACTGGGTGGGACCATCTTGTGCTAGAAAGAAGTGTTAGAAAAAATTATGAGCGTATTAGCAAAAGGAACAAGAGTCAGCTTGAAGTGACTGCCACTGGCCAAATCTGGGACAATTTGAGCATTAAAATAAATAAGGAGGGTGAATTGGTAGAGCACAGGAGATATTTAGGGCAGCGAAATGCCTCTGTATGATGCTGTAATGGTAGATACATGACATTATGTTGCAGGTGGTTAGGCATGAGAGGGGCAGGAGAGGGCTCTTCCCCCACCCACCAGGAACGTCAGGTGATGGTTCAACAATCACATTGCCTCTCTAAAAATAATTCAGCACCCAGTGCCAAGTTATCTCCTGATGGTCCACAGCTATTACATTAGAGTGTTAATTGAACGTAGGCGCCAGGGAGAAGCAAAAACAGCTTCCACTAGTATCTCCGGTATTTGGTGAGTGACCCTGTGCACGCACATTAAGAGAAAATGGCGGAGTATGACCTTCCGAGGGCACTCCATCGGAAAAGGGAAGAAATCCTCAGATGGGCATGCGCACGACTTCCTAAACACAACGTATGTGTTCACCTCCCAAGCGTAAGAAGGGCACTTCGCATGCGGACAGCGCACCCTAAGGGAAGAATGGTGGGAAAGGGATGCAAAACCACAGAAGTGGGCCAGCCTGTGAGTCCTAGAATCACAGTTAAACACTGCACTTGTCCTTCAAGTTGCACGCTTGGGTCTCTTCTAAGCGTCCTTTCCTTTCTTTCCTGTTCTAAAGTCTTTTAAAATAAACTTCCACTCCTGCTCTGAAACTTGCCTCAGTCTCTTTTTCTGCCTTTATGCCCCTCAGTTGAATTCGCTCTGCAGGTAACTGGGATGTCTTCTACCAGTAACAATTATACATTGTAAAAACCCATAGAATGTACAACACCAAGACAGAACTCTTACGTAAACTCTGGACTTTAGTTAATAATAATGTATCAGTATAGTTTCATCAGCTGTAAGAAATGTACCACCCCAACGCAAAATGTTAACAACGGGAAACTGAAAGCAGGCTTGGGATGAAGGGGTATATAAGAACTCTCCACACTGTAAACCTAACACTCCTCTAAAAATTGTATATTAATTTTAAAAATGTAAATCAAGATAGCAATGAACTATAACCAACGAAATAAGAATCTTTGAGTCTATACTAATAATAAATGGAGACCGGGCACGGTGGCTCAAGCCTGTGATCCCAGCACTTTGGGAGGCCAAGGCAGGCGGATCACCTGAGGTCAGGAGTTTGAGACCAGCCTGCCCAATATGGCGAAACCCCGTCTCTACTAAAAAATTAGCCAGGCATGGTGGCAGGCGCCTGTAATCCCAGCTACTCAAGAGGCTGAGGCAGGAGAAATGCTCGAACCCGGGAGGCAGAGGTTGCAGTGAGCCGAGATCGCACCACTGCCCTCCAGCCTGCGCGACGAGCAAAACTCCGTCTCAAAAAATAATAATAACAATAATAAATGGAGGTCAGGCGCAGTGGCTCACGCCTGTAATCCCAGCACTGTGGGAGGTCGAGGCGGGCGGATCACCTGAGTCCGGGAGTTCGAGACCACCCTAACCAACATGGAGAAACCCTGTCTCTACTAAAAATACACAATTAGCCTGGCGTGGTGGCGCATGCCCGTAATCCCAGCTACTCGGGAGGCTGAGGCAGGAGAATTGCTTGAACCCAGGAGGCAAAGGTTGAGGTGAGCTGAGATGGTGCCATTGCACTCCAGCCTGGGCAACAAGAGTGAAGCTCCATCTCAAAAAAATAAATAAATAAAAATAAAAATAAAATGGAAAGAAAGTAAAGCTCTTTCTTAAAATGTGTCAACTAATATTTGTAGTGAGAGGGTCACGGTTGAAAAGTTACCATTTCATAACTGTCACAGGTAGGACAATTCAGGCAAGGATGATTAATGGATGTTAATTCTAGAAGAAAAGTTTGATGAACAGCAGAATATTTGCAGGATCTCCGAGTGTCTTCCCACCAATTAGCTGCAGGAGGTAGGGTGGTGGGGATTTATGGGGGGCAGAATAGTAACTATACAATGGGGACTATAATATTTTGATACATAACCAAAATTAACATTACAGATGAGGGACTAATAAACTTAATGTGCCTGTGAATGCACTGAGGACACCACACAATTTATGTAGAATTACAGCCCGGTACGCATAATCTGAACTTAATCAGGAGAAACCATCAGACAAGGGCAAATTGGAGAAGCATTCTATAAAATAGTTGGCCTGTGTTTTTCAAAAAAGAAAAACAAAAATCCCCAAATCAAAAAAATGTCCATGACATGAAAGACAATGGCCAGGGAATTACTCTGGATTAAAGAAAGCTAAAGAAGTTCAGGAAAATAAGTAACATACATATATGACTTTGTATGTGTATTTAAAGAGGGAGTGCAGATACGGCAAAATATTAATGATTTGCTGAATCCGGGCAAAGGGTATGTGGGAGTTATCTTACTATTTTTGCAACTTGTCTATAATTTGAAATTATTTCCAAGCAAAAAGTAAAAAGGGGGCTGGGTGTGGTGGCTCACTCCTGTAATCCCAGCACTTTGGGAGTCTGAGGTAGGCGGATTACTTGAGGCCAGGAGCTCAAGACCAGCCTGGCCAACATGGCAAAACCCCATCTCTACTAAAAATACAAAAATTAGCCAGGCGCTGTGGCGCACACCTGTAGTCCCAGCTGCTTGGGAGGCTAAGGCAGAAGAATCGCTTGAACTGGGGAGGCAGAGGTTGCAGGGAGCCGAGATCATGCCATTACACTTCAGCCTGGGCAACAGTGCAAGACTCCCTCTCCCCTCCCCGCCAAAAAAAAAAGTAAAAAAGAACATGCTGTATGGAAAAACTCTAATGGACCGTTTTAACTAGAATTAAGGAGAGAAAGGAGGTTCTGGGTTAAGGTTATAGAGCTAGCACTACAGGGGAAATTAATTCATGTCTTATCCTTAAGTTATTATAACAAGCTGAAACTAAAGTACACAAAGTGCTTACCACAGGGTGTCACAGCTGTGGCAAATTTTATTAAAGCACAATCCAATTTTATTAAAATACAATTCAATGTTCATAACAGGTTGTATTAAGATAGGGAAGACTACGAAAATTTTAGGAAAGGAAAGCAGGAAGAAAAGGAGGGGAGGAAATTGCCAATGTGTTTAAAAATCTAATGAAACGTTTCAGTCATTTTGAGCTCATTGTTCTAAATATAAAAATGCATCCTATTCCAACTAGTTTGCCAGAACTTTTGGGCAGCAGGAAATGGACATTTTAATTTAAACAGACAGAGTCGTTTGAAAGGCTTTTAAAATGATTTTGTAATCGCAACCAGGAATTTTTCCTCTTCCATTTGGCCTGTCTTCATGGGGTGCTTTTCCACCTTTGATGTTGTTAAAACGAAGTACTGACACACTCAGAATCAAACCCCCAAATCGATGAATCATAAAGTAATAATTCAAGGTTTTTAAAACGATACCTACAACTGGATAGATTGCCTAAAAATCATTATTCATTTAAACTGGGTTACTTTAATGATACGTAAATTATACCTCTTTAAAACAGGCATATTTCCCCTGGGCGTGGTGGCTCAAGCCTGCAATCCCAGCACTTTGGGAGGCGGAGGCGGACGGATCACTTGAGGTCAGGAGTTCCAGACCAGCCTGGGTAACACAGCGGAAACCCCATCTCTACTAAATACAAAAACTAGCCAAGCGTAATAGCGCACCGCTGTAATCTCAGCTACTCCGGAGGCTGAGGCAGGAGAATCGCTTGAACCCGGAAGGCAGAGGTTGCTGTGAGCCGAGATCGCGTCACTGCACTCCAGCCCGGGCGAGACAGCAAGACTCCGACTCAAAAAAAAAAAAAAAGCAAAAAAAAAAAAAAAAAAAAAATTCCATTGTATTGTTCTTTACAAACATTCATTTAATTATGTAACCGCTAATTAATTGCTTGGTTGTTATAATAACCAATTATTTGATTATCTCATCATTTAAATTTTATTTTGCATATTTTCACAATGCACTTGATCTATTACTGAGTAATTTAATTAAATAATCATTCGAACGGTGGGCTCGAATTGTTTACGGATAAAGCTCGACGACCAAAGCCTAGCGACCGCTGTTCTGGAGCCCCTCGGCCCAGGGCCCGTGGCGGTTCTCTCCAAGGGACCATCTCGCCCCTCAGCCAAGTCGCCCCGAAAACGAGTGCCTCTGCCCCGCTCTGGCTCTGCACACAGGAACAGTCTGGTCGCTCAGCCACTTCCTCCTTCCAGCCTCATCTGGTTCCCAGGCCGCTGGGGACTCCCAACGCCACTACCCAAGGCTCTAGGGTCAGCAAGCGCTCCGGGCGGAGAAGGGCAAGGACGAAGAGCGCACGGCCACGACCCGGACCCCACCCACGCCCTCCGACTGCAGACATGGGGAAGACACGCAGGAACTCCAAAGTCGCTGGGTCTGCGCACGTGTGTGCCGCGATCCTGTGAAGGTCAAGGCCTCCCGTGAGACGGGGTCTTCCTGGAATGCGATGGTGAACTGCGCCAGATCGGCCCCTGGCCGGAAAGAGTTTGGAAGAAGACAAGGCAGGAGGCCTACCATTTCTAAGGCGCTCGTGCACAGGCGTGGCGCAACTAGAGGGGGCAATGGGAGCTTGCAGAGGAGGTGCTAGCTAGGAGGAAAGGCGCGTGCGCGGAGGAATGGCGCGTGCGCGGAGAGGCGGTGCGAGCCATGGGGAAAGGCGCGTGCGCAGAGGGGCGATGAGAGCTAGGAGGGGCAGCGCGTGCGCAGAGGAGCGGTGTGGCTTAGGAGGGGGCAATGTAAGCTAAGAGGAGTGTTGCGTTCGCGGAGATGTGAGTGGTGGGACCTGCGGCGGCTCCCATATGATGGTCACCCTCCTGGGCGCGACGACCCTAGTGCTGGTCACCTTGGCGCCATGGGTGTTGTCCGCAGCCGCAGGTGAGAGGCCGGGAGGAGAATCTCGGCGCAGGGCCGGAGGTAGGGCGAGCAGCTGGGCTACCGGGGCGGCGATGGTGTTGGGGGCGACAGACCCCCAACCCTCGATCCTCTTTGCCGCGGCAAAGATTAAACCCGACTTGGGCTCGAAAATCAATCAGGAGAAAGTGGTGTTCTGGGTCCTCTGTCGCCGCTTGCCTGTGACGCGTGTACCGGTCCTTGGGCGCGCCCGGGTCCCCATCCCCGTGAAGTGGCAGTGCCAGAGCCTTGTGTCGAGATTGCTTCTTTCCGGGAAAGTACTGCGGCTCAGCTGGCCTGTTTGATAATAAACAAAACATTTCCCGAAATGCATTTCCTCAATCTGGTAAAAACTAGGCGGCCAGTCCCACGGGGGAGTGAGCTAAGCGTGACCAGGATTTCTCTGCCCTCAGGATTCATACAGGCCAATAAGAAATGACAGTCGGAGTGACTGAGGCATAATTCTCAGTCCTCGAGGTTTACTAATCCTGCTTCAGGGCGCATCCGAGAAAAACATGAGCCACAGACACATCTGTGACTGGTTTTCCAGAGGTTTTCAGGAGGTGGGGCAGTGAGGCAGTGAGGCAGATAGTTCTGTGACACTTCAGTTAGTGCCCAAGAAATCTGTATTTTAAGATACCATGAGTGTGTTGAAGAGAAAAAGAGAGTAAAGGGAGTCCGTTATGCAGATGCCTCTGAGTAGGCGGAGTCTTGACTTTGTTTTGCACCTGAGAAGATAAGCTTGTAATTGACACTGTCAGTGTGGAAGGCCTGAATTAGTTTTTCAGGTTAACTTTGGAATGCCATTTGTTGAGAGGAGGGGTCCGTTCAGATGGTTGGGGGGCTTAGAATTTTATTTTTGGTTTACATAACTACCTACTTTTTCCCCAAAGAGATAATCATGTTCAAAACTCAATGAAATGTTTTCTCAGTGAGATAGTAATATTGCTCAGTCTTTCAGAAGTCATAAAAATATTCACACTTTTTAAACTAGTAAATGCAATTCTAGGACCCAGGACTAAGAAAACTGTCCAAAATATGGGAAGACGTTTTTATTTATACTTTTTTTTGTTTTGTTTTGAGAAGACAGCCTGTTGCCCAGGCTGGTGTGCAGAGGTGTGATCTCAGCTCACTGCAACCTCTGCCTCCTGGGTTCAGGTGATTCTCCTGCCTCAGCCTCTTGAGTAGCTGGAATTACAGGTGTACACCACCACATCTGGCTATTTTTTGTATTTTTAGTAGAGATGGGGTTTTGCCATGTTGGCCAGGCTGGTTTCGAACTCCTGACCTCAAACGATCCACTTCAGCCTCCCAAAGTGCTGGGATTACAGGCGTGAGCCACCGCACCCAGTCTGTTTATACTTTAGACTTTAGTTTTAGGAACTAGACTTAGGTTGTAGACTTGAAGTTACAGTTGGCATCCCCTTGTTTATGGGAAACCAGCAAAGAATTGACTCACGAATGATCTGTGGGGGTAGTCCTTCGCAGATGGCTGAGTCTTTTTATCTTTCCTTGGGGATTTGGCTGAAGCATTGTGCTAGTAACAGCCATTCATTTGGAAGAGGGTGTTGCAGTCACTTGGCCTGTGGGCTTAACTATCTTCCCTTTTGTGTAAGAAAGTTGGGAGAGGTCCTGAGATTTTTTTTTTTTTTTTTTTTTTTCCTTTTACAAAAATAGTAAAAGAAAAATACAAAGGCAGGGCGTCACCAGGCTAATTTGCTGAAATTCTTCATACTTGCCTGGGATGCATGGGGAAATGGCAACTATTATAAGGTTGATAAGAGACTGAGAGGTAATTTTGTAGTGAGGAGGGGTACCCAGAGAGAATCAGGGCTAGCATCCCAGTGCAGGAGTCCAGGTGGTCTGTGAGCCTGCGAGTGAGTTCAAAATACTTACCTGTTGTCTTAGGAAACCATATACCTGTGTGGTACATGATATACTATTTCTCAAACTTTTCCACAAATATGTAGTATATTTTTCCTAGGATGTGGGTACTAGGGTCCCGGTGCATCCCATAGTAATTTCTTTGAAGTCTTTTGTTTATGAAAAATTTGCATTAAACTCATGTTTCGTTTGATGTGAAAAGAGCTTTCCCAGAATTTTCATATAAAATTGACATTCCAGGAGGGTATGCATTAAGAAATTAATTTAAAATTAGGTTAGAGGACAGGTGGCAAGATATAATTTATAGGCATTTAGCATTTCTTAAGCTCTTAACTGTGTGCCAGGCACTAATCTAAGTGTTTTAACAGTATAAACTCATTAAGCTTTCAGAGCCACACAGATACTGTTATCCTTATTTAACAGACAGGGAAACTGAGCAACTGAGAGATCAAGTGACTTGCCTGAGGCTGTATAGGCCAGTCCGTGGCTGAGTGGGGAAGTCAACCCTGGGTCTGGCCTAAGAGTCCTGGGGCTTAACCAGACTAGACTATTTTCCTAAAGGCCAAACAATTTAAATTCCTGATTGTCCACTTGTATGTTAAGGGCCTAATTATCAGTATCTTTCAGTTAACTGTGAGCCCAAAAATATCTGAGACAGGTCTCAAATCAGCTTAGAAAATTTATTTTGCCAAGGTTAAGGATGCATCCATGACACAGCCTCAAGAGGTCCTGGCTGCATGTGCCCAAGGCCCAGCTTGCTTTTATACATTTTAGGGAGACATAATATATCAGTCAGTACATCGAAGATGTGCATTT
This sequence comes from Macaca fascicularis, assembly GCF_037993035.2. Classification (NCBI taxonomy): domain Eukaryota; kingdom Metazoa; phylum Chordata; class Mammalia; order Primates; family Cercopithecidae; genus Macaca; species Macaca fascicularis. The sequence goes on along the minus strand of NC_088377.1, from coordinate 13,593,624 downwards.
GATTGGTTCGATCTGGAAAGGCAGGACAAAAAGCAAGGCTTCCAGGTCATAGATTTAAAGATTTTCTGATTGATAATTGCTTGAAAGAGTTATTATCTAAAAACCTGGAATCAATAGAAAGGAATGTCTGGGATGTCCCAACGGGTTGTGGAGACCAAAATTTTATCATGCAGATCAAGCTTGTCCAACTCACAGCCCACTGGCTGCATGCAGCCTGTGACGGCTTTGAATCCAGCCCAACACAAATTTGTAAAACTTTCTTAAAATATGAGGGGTTTTGTCTGTTTGTTTGTTTTCTTTTCCTTTTTTTTTTTTCTTTTTTCTTTTTTTTCTTTTTTTAGCTCATCAGATAGTGTATTTTATGTTTGGCCCAAGACAATTGTTCTTCCATTGTGGCCCAAGGAAGCCAAAAGAGTGAACACCCTTGATGCAGATGAGGCCTGCAGATAGCAGGCTTCAGAGAGAATAGATTGTAACTGTTTCTTGTGAAACTTAAGGTCTGTGTTGATGTTAATGGTGGTTGGCTTTTTCTGAATTCCAGAAGAGAGGAGGGTATAATGAGGCATAGCCAAACCTGCCTTCCCTATCTTGGCCTGAAGTAGTTTTTCAGGTTAATTTTGGAATGCCCTTGGTCAAGAGAAGGGGTCCATTCTGATGGTTAAGGGACTTAGAATTTTATTTTTGGTTTACACAACTACCTACTTTTTCCCCAAAGAAATAATCATGTTCAAAACGGAATGTTCAAAACTCAAGACCTTAAGTTTACAGCTCAAGCTGATCCTGAAAGTTAACTCAGTGAGATTATAATGTTGCTCATTCTTTCAGAAGTTGTATAAATATACCTTTTAGCCTAGTAAATGCAATTCTAGGACCCTAGATTAAGAAAACTATAAAAAATATGGGAAGACATTTACTTACATATTTGTACAGATACCTATATTTGGATTTATGTCAGACTTAAAAATATAGTACACCATTTTGGTCATCAAGATGAATGTGAAAAGTTGAAAGCAACTAAAATTATAAATACATTTATGTATATTAGATTAAATGTCCATTTATACATTTACATGTGGGGTAATAATTGTTAATATGCTAATATAAAACACATTAATATACTAGTAAATTAATATATTGTATGTTAATGTTACATAACAATAATTTTATGAAAAAATTATTAAAAGGAGATTGCCAATACTAACAGAGCAAAATCTGTGAAAACTAAAATCCTGTTTAATAACTTTATTTCCAAGCCCCTGTCCATTTATCAGTCAGTTATTCGTTGGTCTTCCAAATGCCAACATGCCTTCATGAAGTTACCCATGTAACTTCAGGGTCTCCTTCCTTTAGCAGTAAAGGATTTTTTTTCTCCCTGAGGAATCGCTAGCTGTACCCTATAACATTTTCTATTCTTGTCTCAAGGCCCAAAATTACTAGAATTATAATATTCTGCCCAAGATATTGTAAATACTACAGATGCCATCAGATCTTTTGTTAAAGTCTGTAAACCCAGTTGCTACCCTTTGGCTGAATAGAATCTATAAATTCTAACAAATGGATAAGAAGCAAGTTAAGAATTCTAGAGTGGGATAAGGGGATGTGATGTATTCTATTCAGGGATGAAGTTTTAGAGACTCCAAGTATGAAACAGAAAATTGAGGATGGGGAGACCTGATGGGTATCACCTTAAATTAAAAAAAAAAAAAAAAAATCAGAAAGTGTTTTCTCAGATGTCTACCCTTTTGACCCCATACTATAAGATCTAACTGGAAAGTGCAAGAAGCTGTCTCAATTAAGAAAGTTCTGTAAGGGAGCCCCTGTGGTAGAACAAGTCTACAATGAGATAACATGATTGCCCCAAGGCAGAAGTAAAAGAAATATTGTAGGAACGAGAAATAAATTTAAAAGCTGGTCTTTTAAAAAATATATAGCTTATCAAAGTGAAAGATCAGTCCTTTGTGATATTAAAGGAGTTCCTGTGAGCCCACCATTATGCTGGATACTCTGAAAAAATGCAAATCAACTATGAAACGATATAGATTCTGCCCTTAAGGAACTTGCAATCTAGTTTGAGATTTGTGTTTAACACAAAGAAGCAGTTTTTACAAATACTTCTTTTGAGGATTCTGGAAAGATGGCAGGGTAGAAAGCACCAGGAATCTGTCTCCTCACCTAGACAAGAACTGTACTGGCAGAATCTGATGTAACTATTTTGGAACTCTGGAGTCTATTGAAGGCTTGCAACTTCCAGGGGGCAGGGCAGGCTTAGATGGTAAGTTGCAGTTAATTTTGGTCTATTTGAGCTCTTAGTACAATAGCAGCTACCCATCTTCCACCTCTCAACCCTTGGCAGACAGCTATGCACGTTATTAGAGCAACCTGCACACAACTTACAGGAATCAGGTGAGCAAAAAGAAACCCACCATCTAGATCTCTGGGATCTGTGCTCTGATTACTCATTGCTCCTTCTCATCACAAAAGTGCAAAGAGATGGACGGTTGTTGTTGCCCTTACTCATTGTTACAACCCCCACCCCACTCACTCCCCTGCCGCATGGATTTAAAGGGCTAGAAATCCCCCTCTGCTTCATTTTTCTCTTTCACTTTTGGGAGTCAGATACTAAAGACTAGGACATATAAAAACAACTGCATTTATGGGGAAAATTAGAAAGTCACTGTACATACCTAGGGAAAGGCTCAGGAGAGACCTTAAGTTTATAGTTCAAGCTGATCCTTGGCACAGGATTAACAACAATTAAACAGCAATTAAACAAAGCAAAACACACAGACACACATACACACACACACACAATGTTGTCTGGGAGAGTGATGTTAGCAAGATGGCCAACTAGAAGCCTCTACTGCTCATCCCCTCATAAGACAGCCAGAAGAACAAATAACTACATTTTAGCAAACTTAACTAAGAGTGCTAGAGTACATCAAAGAAGTAACAGAAATCCTAGTGAGCAGAAGAAAGTGGGATGTCCACATGGAGAATGGGAGGAAATACCAGGATTCCTAGGATCATCTGGGAACCAGGAGGAGCTTCTTCCTATGGCAAGGAGATAAGAAGATCCCAGTAACCCCCAGCTACACCATGGGCACCAACAGATCTCACCACTGGGGTTCCTTAGAGTCTGGACAGCAACTAAGCCAAGCTGAGGAAGCTGCCTAGAGTCTGCATAGCTGCGTTCCCTCCAGAGAAGGAACCAACACTGTGCTCTGCCTGCTGTGGCCCTCACAGCTACTGTGCCACTCCATCTTAGAACTGGAACTACTTCTGGAGTGTGTCTTGCTTCAGAGACTTGTAGACATGGCTTCCTTTCATCTGAACCACCCCAGGCTGATGGCTTAACATCCTTAAGCTAAACTTTAAGCAGCTATTACACCCTTCCCTGTGGGGCCAAGTAGAGGTGGAACTACTCCACCTACTTCTACCCCACCTCCCTTGGGCTAGAGCTGAAGCAGCATCCTATTTCCTGGGAGTAGGAAGGGAACAGTACCTTGGCCACCCAGAGCAGTCATGCACCCCTGTGCCTAAGCTGAAGTGGTATACTGTATTCCAGGGAAACAGGGCCTGAACCACCAGAACAGTCACATTCCCCGGGCCTCAGCTGAAGGAGCACATCGCTCCCTGCAGAATCAGTGTCCTGTCCAAGCCAAGCAGCTATGCATCCCAGGGCTGAGCTGATGTAGTACGCTATGTCTTAGGGAAACAGAGCAGTGGCTCAGCTGAGACACCCTGTTCTACAGGCCAAACAACTGTAGTACCCGGCTTCCTTGGAGCTGGACTAGTCTAGAGTCTGAGCTGCTGAGTAAGAGTCATCACTGTACTGTTCCCTAACCCCCATTCCCAGCCCAAATAATAGCTATGCTTCACTATTTTGTAGTACTTGCTGCTGCAGCTACACCTGGTCTCACAGTCTGGGGTACTGCTCATCCCCAGCTAGTCCAAGATTTAAAGTCATGACTTCATGGTGCCTCATCCTTTGGGACCTGTGTTGCCACTGAGCCCTATTAGCTCATGTTCCCAAATTAAAACCATACCCTGCTCCCCAGGCCCAAACCTCCAGGGAACCCCTTCTTTATAGTCAGGCCATTGCTATGCCCTGACCTCCAGAGGGGTAGAATCAAAGCTATAACCCATTCTCTGGGCCTGAGCTGCCAGGAAGCACCTCCAGGTCACAAATCCTGGCTCTGTGAGCAATCTACATCCAACCCCTGCCACAGAGAGCAAACCCACCTCAGGAACCAAGTGTCTCAATAGGTTTGTGAGATCCTGAGCCTAGGACCTTTGCCCAGTAGCCACTCTGAGCACATTCACCTGGAATCAAGAGCTGCTGCAGCTGCATATATATAGCCCCTGTCAGACCTGACACCAAGAGGTATCCCCTTGCCTAAGTCTCCCCATTGTGGGGAAGACAAGAATAGGAGGATCCTAAAAGCCTTTGACACTGAGGACATTAACAACCTACACTACCACTGCCACAAACTTCTGCAGCCTAGGCCCCTGAGGCACCCATTTACTACTGACATTGAACACAGGTACAGCAGCTGCATGCAGACCATATCACTGCATCTGTCAGGAAACAGTCACCACACCTTTTGAAACCAGCATACTGAAACCCAACTGCTAATAAAAGACTTTGTCTTTGAAAGCCATTGTTTGTAGAGTTTGGAAGAGGTAATTATCTTATCAATGCAGAGACACAAAAACATGAAAAAGCAAGGAAATATGACACCACCAAAGGAAAGTAAGAACTCTCTAATGGTGGCCCAATGAAAAGAAGATCAACAGATTGCTGGAAAAGGAATTAAAACTAATGATCTTAAGGAAACTCAACAAGATACAAGAAAATACAGGCTGGGTGTGGTGGCTCAAGCCTGTAATCCCAGCACTTTGGGAGGCTGAGACAGGCGGATCACGAGGTCAGGATATCGAGACTATCCTGGCTAACACGGTGAAACCCCATCTCTACTAAAAAATACAAAAAAACTAGCCAGGCGAGGTGGTGGGCGCCTGTAGTCCCAGCTACTCAGGAGGCTGAGGCAGGAGAATGGTGTAAACCTGGGAGGCGGAGCTTCCAGTGAGCTGAGATCCAGCCACTGCACTCCAGCCTGGGTGACAGAGCGAGACTCCATCTCAAAAAAAAAAAAGAAAAAGAAAAAGAAAATACAGATAGTTCAACAAATCAGGAAAACAATTCACAATACAAAAAATTGAACAAAAAAATCAAAACATGATGAAGAAGAACCAAACAAATCCTGCAGTTGAAGAATTCAATGAATTACATTTAAAAAATACAATAAACAGCTTCAACAACAGACTTGGTAAAGCAGAAGAAATAATCTCTGAACTTGAAGATATATCATTTGATATTACTCAGTTATAGAAAAAACAAGTGAAACCCTACGAGACTTATGGGATATCATTAAAGGAACAAATATTCATACTATGTAAGTTACAGAAAGAGGAGAAAAGGTAAAAGACGTATACAAACTATTTAATGAAATGATAGCTGAAAACTTCCCAAGTCTGGAGAGACAGACATCCAGATCCAGAAAGCTCAATGATTCCCAAATAGATTTAACCCAAAAAGGTTCTCTCCAAAGCACATTATTGTCTGTTGTCAAAAGTCAAAGACAGAGAGAATTCTAAAAACAGCGAGAGAAAGGCATCAAGTCACATTTAAGAAAATCCTTGTTCAGCTAACAGCAGATTTCTTCACAGAAACCTTACAGTACAGGAGAGGATGGGATGATATCCTCAAACAGCCAAGAATGCTATTCCCAGCAAAACTATCCTTCAGAAATGAGGGAGAAATACAGTTTTTCCCAGACAAGCAAAATCTGAGGGAATTCATCACTGCTAGACCAGCCTTATGAGAAATGCTCCAGGGAGTCCTACATCTGGAAGTGAAAAGAAAGTAGTCAGTACAATTAAAACATGGAAAAGTATAAAACTCACTGATAGAGCAGATACACAAAGGAGAAAGAGAAAAGAATTAAACCTTATCACTAGACAAAACCATCAAACCACAATGATAAATAATAAGAGAGGAAGAAAGGAGCAAAGGATATTATTAGAACACTATTAACAAAATGACAAAAGTAAGTGCTCAAATATCAATAATAATCTTGAATGTAAATGGATTAAATTCTGTACTTAAAGAGACTGGCTAAATGAATATTTTTTAAATGACTCAATTATATGCTTTCTATAAGAAACCCACTTCACCTATAAAGACACATATAAACTGAAATTGAAGGGATGGAAAAAGTTATTCCAAGCAAATGGAAACCAAAAGCTGTCAGGAATTGCTATACTTATGTCAGATTAAAAAGACATTAAGTTAAAAACTGTAAAAACAGATGAAGAAGGTTATAATATAATGATAAAGGGACCAATTCAGCAAGAGGATATAACAATTCTAAACATACATGTACCCAACACCAAAGCACCCAGATATATAAAGTAAATATTATTCTACATAAAAGGAAAGATAGACTCCAATATGATAGTAGTTGGTGACTTAAACACCCCACTGTCAGCACTGGACAGATCAGCAAACTCCAAGTACAGTGATCTCAAAGAGACCACACTAAGAAACATAGTCAAACTTTTGAAAGCCAAAGACAGAGAAGTGACTTGTCATACACAAGGGATCTTTGATAACATAATCAGCAGATTTCTTATCTGATACTTTGGAGACCAGTATATTCAAAGTGCTAAAAAAAACCAAAACAAAACTCAAAACCCTGTATACGACAAAATTGCCCTCCAAAAGCATAAGGAAATTAAGATGTTCCTAGATAGACAAAAGCTGAAGGAGTTCATTACCACTAGACCTCCCCTGCAAGAAATGCTTAAGGAAGTCCTGAAAGGTGAAATGAAAGGGCACTAGACAGAGGGGACAGTGCAGATTCAGGCACGTGCAATGGCTACTGGGGAAGACCCAGCCAGTGGGGCTATTGCCAGCATCCAGTCAGCTGCCGCCTTCCCTGACCCCAGCGTCAAGTGATGCGCAGGGTGATCCAGGTGTGTGAGGGGCAGCTGGATGTCCAGACTGAGGGCACTGGTGCCATCAGTGGCTATCCTGCCACTCAATCCATGACCCAGGTGGTGATCCAGGGTGCTTACACCAGTTATGATGCAGTTAACACAGAGGGGACAGCTGCTGAGATACACTATACTTTCCCACTCCTGCAGTGGGAGATGGGGCAGGGGGTACGACATCAGGGAGTACAGCTGCTGTTGGTACTACCCAGGGCTCAGAGGCACTGCTTGGGCAGGTGACTCCTGGCACTGGTCAGTTATTTGTGACAGTGTTACCACAAGGAGTACTGCAGGGAGGAAGCCAGCACTTGATTGCCCCTAGGACTCACCCTTACTTATCAGGACATAACACCATTGTAAATCAAGAAGCATCTCTATCTATCTCTGAACATACAATGTGAAATCACACTGAGGCCATAAAACAGTTGAACCTCATCATAAGAGTGACTCATCAGTGTCACTAATAAGGCCAAGAAAAATTCTATTTTCATGCAGAGACCAATTCGTTTTTTAATTAAAAGACAACTCTTTTTCAAAAAGGAAAAAAAATAAACTCTTTTTCCAGCTCTCTCAGATGCAGAAATGTAATTACCAGCATCCCTGTGCTGGGAGCAATCATTAGATTTTTTTAGATTTTTAAAATATACTTCATTATATTTTACTGTATTCATTCTTTAATCAGGGATGTGAGGGATAGAGTAACATTTAGAATATCTGTAGAGTTTATATATAATGTTCTTATTTCTTGTTGCCTTTATAGGTGGAAAAAATCTAAAATCTCCTCAAAAAGTAGAGGTTGACGTCATAGATGACAACTTTATCCTGAGGTGGAACAGGAGTGAAGAATCTGTCGGGAATGTGACTTTTTCATTCGATTATCAAAAGTATGTGACTCTACTTACTGATTTGTCAGAATGACCTGAATCATTTTTACAAGTTTAGCACCATAATTTTCAGATTTGGAAAGTATTTGGTTCTTCTATTTTTTAGAAATGTTATGCCTATTTTACATAGTATTTTTAACTTTGTTTCTGTAGAGACTTAGTCAAACACATCTTTGGGTGTTGAAGCAAAAAAATTGGGGATGAAGGTGGTAGACAGCATCTCTAAGCCATAGCCATTCCTTCTTTCCTCTGGGTGTTCCAGCTTCTTTCAATATAAGTTGGGATCTGAACTAGGGTGTATCTTGAGGATACGGCATAGTACTCCAAAAGGCCCATCCAAGACCTTGGAATAGGCCACGAGGTTTCCTGTGATCAGGCTTTCCTATTATCTCCATGATATATTTAGTAGAGATGGGGTTTCTCCATGTTTTCCAGACTGGTCTCGAACTCCTGACCTCAGATGATGCACCCGCCTCCACCTCCCAAAGTGCTGGGATTACAGGTGTGAGCCACTGCACCCAGCCAATAATGATTTTTTTAAGAAACTATAAAAGTAGCTTCTGCTGCAATATCTTGATTAGATGTGAAACAGTTTTAATGGAGCATGCATCAGCATCTCCTGAAATAGGAAAGACAGATGTGAACAGTGAGGTTGGGTTGAAATTATATTAAGTTTCAAGTTTTTGATAAGGTTTTCTGTTTATAACAAGAGTTTCTGGATTTTTAGAAATAGTTTCTGATGTGGAACCTTTTCAAGAATGTTTAAGATATTTTTAATGCCAGCTCTAATCTCAGGCCTCAGATATGTAAAGTGGAAGTGAAAACTGACCAAGAATGAAGTATTTCATATGCTAGTGTATATTTTTGGTAATTTCTTTAAAATGTTTCCGTTTTGAAAAATAAGGTAGACTAGTATTTGGTTCAGCAGCAAAATTATTTTGGTATTATTTCTAGTTTCTAGTATCTAAATCATCTTTAAAATGGCATCTGTGATATTATTAAAAATAAATAAATCAGCTAATGAATTAGGCTTGACAAAAATGCCTTCCCAGAAGATAGTTTCCCTGCTACTTTTACAGTTGATGGGCTTAACATAGGTAAAAGCTTTGAAATCTGCTAAATTGGCCAGGCATGGTGGCCCACGCCTGTAATCCCAGCACTTTGGGAGGCTCAGGTGGGCAGGTCACCTGAGGTGAGGAGTTGAAGATCAGTCTAGCCGACATGGCAAAACCCCATCTCTACTAAAAAAAAAAAAAAGAAAAAATACAAAAATTAGCCAGACGTGGTGGCACATGCCTGTAATCACAGCTACTTGAGAGGCTGAGGCAGGAGAATTGCTTGAACCTAGGAAGTGGAGGTTGCAGTGGGCCAAGATTGCTCCACTGCACTCCAGCCTGGGCAGCAGAGTGAGACTCTGTCTCAAAAAAAAAAAAAAAAAAAAAAAAAGAAAGCTACTAAGTTCATTTCTATCCCTCACTTTCCCTGCAAGCTCTTCCCCTTTCTGAGCAACATGTCCTTTTCTGCTTTAGGCACCCCCTGCGCACTTGATTTCTTCATGTTTGCCCCTTTTTCAAAAGGTAATATCAATCACTTCAGCTTTTTGATTGGCCAGTTCCACTTCCAAAAATTAATTTGTTTATGTAAACGTTTTAAGTGGTTTCTGATGATGTAATAGAAGAAATTACGGAGACAGGCAAGCAGAAGGGATGGTCTTTGAGAGGGCTGTGGAAACCCTGAAACCATACTGATTCCGAGGTCTTTCTTAGGGAAGTCTATTCATAGGAGGAGGTCAGAAAGGAATCATCCAATCCAATTCTCCAATTTCTATTTAATTTTATTTTATTAGAGACAGGGTCTTACTCGGTTGCTGAGGCTGGATTGCAGTGATAGGATCATAGCCTATGGCAGCCTGCAGCCTTGAACCCCTGTGCTCAAATGACCCTCTCACCTCAGCCTTCCTAGTAGCTAGGACTATGAGCACATGCCACCATACCCTGCTTTGCCTTTTTTTTTTTTCTCATAGAGACAGGAGTTAAGAAATAACTCTTAAACCAGTAAATATAAAGTATTTGACACTTATACTTATACATTTGCTCACTCATTCATTTGTTTTATTTTACTTTAAAGACCTGAGATGGATAATTGGATAAAATTGCCTGGATGTCAGAATATGACTAGTACCAAATGCAACTTTTCTTCGCTGAAGCTGAACATTTATGATGAAATTAAATTGCGTATAAGAGCAGAAAAAGAAAACACTTCTTCGTGGTGTGAGGTTGACTCGTTTACACCATTTCGCAAAGGTAAGAAGAAGGTGCTGAATTATATTCCTCAGTAAATATCGCCGGAGCAGTTCACTTTCCAAGCCATTCATTTGCATGATGCAAAATCTAACATCTTTGAAAAAGAACAAAAATTCCCTTAAACCTGTATCTTCTTCCTGCTACGGCTCTATTTTTCCTGCTTTCCCTGTAGTAGTGGTTCTCAAAGAGTGGTCCTCAAGGCCCTTTCAGGGGGCTGTAAAGACAAAGCTATATTTATGAAAAATCTAAGACTTACTTGCCCTTTTTATTTTGGTTCTTTCTTGTATTTACAGTGGAGTTTTCCAGAGGAGGCTGTTTGATGTGTGATGTGGTGGTATGGTCACTGATTAACATAGAACTCAATGTGAAATTTATCTGCCTTCTTTATTAATCCCAACATTCAAAAGATTTGGAAAAAAATGTAAAACAGCACCACTCTGAAGTTTTATGTTCCTTGTGGCAAATGTTTGTTACCATAAAATAGGTTTATCATTGTTATTTCTTTTTCCTTTTTTTTTTTTTTTTTTTTTGAGACAAAGTTTTGCTCTTGTTGCCCAGGCTGGAGTGCAATGGCACGATCTTGGCTCACTACAGCCTCTGTCTCCTGGGTTCAAGTGACTCTCGCGCCTCAGCCTCCCAAGTAGCTGGGATTACAGGCATGTGCCACCATGCCCGGCTAATTTTGTACTTTTAGACAAGGTTTCTCCACGTTGGTCAGGCTGACCTCGAACTCCCAACCTCAGGCGATCTGCCCACCTCAACCTCCCAAAGTGCTGGGATTGCAGGCGAGAGAGAACCACGCCCAGTCCATTGTTATTTCTTAATGGATTAGTTAAAATGGATTGAAAACTTTACCAGTTTTAATGTTTAATATGCTAATATAAAAAGATACAGCCCACATAAATAACGGCTGTTTTGGATTCTCAGTAATTCCTTTAAGAATGTAAAGGAGCCGAGTGTAGTGGCTCACACCTGTAATTCCAACACTTTGGGAGGCTGAGGTGGGAGGATCACTTGAGGCCAGAAGTTAAAGACCAACCTAGGCAACATAGTGAGACCCCATCTCTACAAAAAATATATAAAAATTAACCAGGCATGGTGGTACACAGCTGTAGTCCCAGTTATTCAGGAAGCTGAAGAGGGAGGATCACTTGAGCCTGGGAGATCAAGGTTGCAGTAAGCCGTGTTTGTGCCACTGCACTCCAGCCTAAGCAACAGAGCTAGACCATATCTCAAAAAAAGATGAGGATCCTGAGACCAAAAGGCTTGAGAACCACTGCCCTTTACCAAGAATGATCTGTACTCCGTTTCTATACTACTTACCTTCCCATTCCCTCTCAGTCCGCTCCATTCAAACGCTGTTCCTCATCACTATTAAAACCACTCTTTTCGGCCGGGTGCGGTGGCTCACGCCTGTAATCCCAGCACTTGGGGAGGCCGAGGCGGGTGGATCACGAAGTCAGGAGATCGAGACCATTCTGGCTAACATGGTGAAACCGTCTCTACTAAAAATACAAAAATAAATGAAAAAAACTAACTGGGCTTGGTGGTGGATGCCTGTAGTCCCAGCTACTCGGGAGGCTGAGGCAGGAGAATGGCATGAACCCGGGAGGCGGAGCTTGCAGTGAGCTGAGATCGTGCCACTGCACTCCAACTTGGGCAACAGAGCAAGACTCCATCTCAAAAAAAAAAAAAACAAAAAAAAAACACTGTTCTCAAGGTCACAGCAGCCTCCACAATGCCAAGCAAATTCCCAGTCCTCTTCTGGCTTCATCCCTCAGTAGCACAGATGTGGTCATCACTCAGTTTTTCCTTTACTGGATCTCTAGGGCACTGCTCGTTCTTGGTTCTCCTCCTGCTCATTGATTGCTTCATCTTCCCGACTTTTCAGTGTTAGACTGCTGCTGGGCTCAGTCGTTGAACCTCTTCTCTTTCTGTATCACTCCACTGGTGATCTTACAGCTTTCTATGCTATCTGTGTGCTCTTAACTCCCAGAAGTGGCAGGCACATAGTAAGTGCTCAGAATTATTTGTCAAATGAAGGTTTTGGCATTATATTAATAAAGTTCCAAAGTAACTGTTTAGATTTTTTTTTTTTGCAGCTCAAATTGGTCCTCCAGAAGTACATTTAGAAGCTGAAGATAAGGCAATAGTGATATACATCTCTCCTCCTGGAACAGAAGATAGTGTCATGTGGGCTTTGGATCGTTCAAGCTTTACATATAGCTTAGTTATCTGGAAAAACTCTTCAAGTGTAGAAGTAAGCATTGTTTTTACCTTTGTTTAATCGATGTGAGAGAAGAATTAGGTGAATTAATCCTAAAATTTGACTTTATACTTTTTTAAAGAAGCAACTTATATTTTTATTATAGGAAAGGATTGAAAATATTTATTCCAGACATAAAATTTCTAAACTCTCACCAGAGACTACTTATTGTTTAAAAGTTAAAGCAGCACTACTTACGTCACGGAAAATTGGTGTCTATGGTCCAGTGCATTGTATAAAGACCACAGGTAAGGAAGGTGTTTTGTTTTCGTTTCAATAAGTATATATACAAATTGTCAATTTTGGCATCTTTCCCATATTGCTGAAGTTTACATGATAGGTTGATACATGTTTAAAACATTGTAACATTTACATAAGCAAAATAAATGTTATTTGGGATTTTTGTCTCAAAGAGTAATGAAAATTAATTCTACTTAAAAGTTCAGGCTGGGCGTAGTGGCCCACGCCTGTAATCCCAACACTTTGGGAGACTGAGGTAGACAGATCACTTGAAGCCAGAAGTTCGAGAACAGCCTGACCAACATGGGAAAACCCCGTGTCTACTAAAAATAAAAAATTAGCTGGGCGTGATGGCATCCACCTGTCGTCGTAGCTACTTGGAGGCTGAGGCACAAGAATCCCTTGAACCTGGGAGGTGGAAGTTACAGTGAGCCAAAATCGCACCATTGCACTCCAGTGGGGAGCAAGTTGGACAAAGAGTAAGACTCCTTCTTAGAAAAAAAAAATTCAAATATTTTGTAATGACAAAACTTTTCATTTGTTCAGAATCCACATAAAGCAGGAGGTAGCTGAATATGAGCTCTGCAAATGGGAAGAAAAGGAGGGGAAGTAGTTGCTGGTAGACAAGTTATTCTTCCAGCAAGCATACCTTTGTACGTGGGATGTTAAAATAGGAAAGCATCCTGATATATTTAGTCAGTAACATCTTTCCAATAATTAAGGTCGGGGACAGGAGCTGGGATTTGTTTATTTTAATTGTAAATTTCATCTGCTTTATTTTTTTAATCAAACATTACAGAAGGGTTTAAAGTGAAGTCTTTTCCCCCTCCCTTCTTATCCCCAATTCCACTCACCAGAGGTAAGCATTGCTTGGCAGTTTGTGTATATCCTTTCACAACTTTTTTTCAGGGCTTATGTAAGCATATATACAGACCCACAGTTTCTTGGGTTTTGTTTTTTAAATTACAAAATAAAATCTTACTAGTTGTACTTTACAGCTTGCTTACTTAACCCAGTTTGTTGGGGATATCATTCTATATCAGTCAATACAGATCTGTTACATTCTTCATTTGATCTTAGCCATCTGTTGCATTCTTTTTTTTTCTTTTTTTTTTTTTTTTTTTGAGACAGGGTCTCACTCTGTTGCCCAGACTGGAGTGCAGTGGCTCAATCTCGGCTCACTGCAACCTCTGCCTCCCAGGTTCACGCGATTCTCCTGCCTCAGCCTCCCGAGTAGCTGGGGTGTGCCATCATGCCCGGCTAATTTTTGTATTTTTAGTAGAAACGGGGTTTCACCATGTTGACCAGGCGGGTCTTGAACTCCTAACCTCAGGTAATCCATCCACCTCAGCCTCCCAAATTGCTGGGATTACAGGCGTGAGCCACTGCGCCTGGCCTGTCGTCTTTCAAATGGCTGCATAGTATTACAGTGTGAATACAAACCGTCCTTAACTATTACCTTATAATGATAAAATGTGAGCCTTTATCTTCTTGCCAGTTATCTCACTTGAGTAAAAATGTATGCTTTTTTTTAATCTGTTCTTTGGCTTCTAGTTGAAAATGAACTACCTCCACCAGAAAATATAGAAGTCATTGTTCAAAATCAGAACTATGTTCTTAAGTGGGATTATACGTATGCAAACATGACCTTTCAAGTTCAGTGGCTCCAGTAAGTTCTATTCTGTAAATTTCCTTTTGCCCAGTTTGTTTTGATTATGCTTCTTTTCACTCTGCTTCAGTCACCAGGTCCTTGCACACAGAATGACCAACTGGGAGGTGGGTATGATATATTGGAAACATGAGGAATCTCATTTCTAACCCCAGTTCAGCCAGTAACTAACTGGATGACATTGAGCTAATCGCTTAACCTCCATGGGCCTCAATTTCTTCACTTGTAAAACAGATGGATTCTAATATCTGGGGTTCTTACTGGCTTAAGAAAAAAAAAAATGTGATTAGTTGCGTGTGTTATTTCCACAATCTGGAACACTTGACCCTTGACCCTGATGTTTTTCTTAAGAACTCTCTTCTTCCATGAGTCCTTAAAATGATCTCAGTCCACTCACTTGTTCCATTCAAAAAATTAGCCTTCCTCATTTATTACTTTAGTGGTTTTGACAAAATTTTGTAGTAGTTACTTTGGTGGGAAAGAAAGTTGGAAAAAACTGTGTTCTATGTGGTTGAGCAGAGGCTAGCTAAACATGGATGAAGTCTAGGCACTGCATAAAAGAAAGAGAACTGGCCTGGTGCAGTGGCGCATGCCTATAGTCCCAGCTACTCAGTGGGCTGAGGCAGGAGGATTACTTGAGGCCAGGGATTGAGGCTGCAGTGTGCTATGATCACACCTGCAAGTAGCCGCTGCACTGCAGCCTGGGCAACATAGTGAGACCCCCATCTCTAAAGATTAAAATTTTTTAAAAACTGATAAAAGAGAACGGCATGTAGTTTATACTGATTGGGAAATTGTAGGAGATGAATAGAGAGAAAAAAGAGAAGAGGAAAATTAAGTAGAAGGAAAAGTGGGTTATGGGGAGAAAAGAAATGGAAAGAAAGATATACATTGGTGGCAGAGGAGTAGAGAGCAAAGGCAAGTATAGCTAAGACAGGAAAGGAAAAGTCAGAAGAAACTGGAAAGAAACAGAAAAAATGAGGGAGAAGGGAAGTGTGAGTACTGCTATGATCAATTTCTCTCTCTCTTTTAGTGTTCATTTTGAACCAAGGGTGACCAGTAGAATGGAAATGCATTTATGTGCATATGTGCCCTACAGTGCATATATAACCTCACAAACCAATCAGGAGACTGTTCAGTAATCTTTTGTGTATACCTCACTTTCAGAAGTGAATAAATAATAGGGTCACCAAATAGATAATGAGCAGTATTTCTGATGGCTGATCTCTAAGCTGCTTTGGGGCACTTAGCATATTGTACAAAGCACTGAAGAAATGGGGAAAGAGTCAACAGAATCAAACATGGTTCTAGAAGTCGAAAGCAGTGAGCGGACATTGCAAAGTGTTGTATGGTTTCAGACTAAAGAGTGGTATACAAATTATAAGGGTTGCAGAAATTGAAAATGTAAAGGTGAATAGGGGCTGAAGAGACCAAAGAAGCCATAAGAAAAGAGATGAGGTAGGAACAAGGCCTTGATTGTTAATTCCGATTTTTTTCAGATAGACAAGTATTAGATGTTTTCTGTTTCTGTAACAAATTACCACAGACTTAGCAACTTAAACAGCTATTTATTGTCTCAAAGTTTCTGTGAGTCAGGAGTCCAAGCGTGGCTTAGCTGGGTCTTCTGCCAAGCAGTCGAGGAGTCAGTCAGTCATACAAGACTCGGGGGCTGCTCCCAAGCTCACATGTTGTTGGCAGAATTTATTTCTAGAACTCATAGTGGCTCACTTCGTAAGAGACTATCAGGGAGGGAGAGTCTGACCTCTAGATCCTTTTTTTTTTTTTTTTTTTGAGAGGGAGTCTCACCCTGTCACCCAGACTGGAATGCAGGGGCACGATCTCAGCTCCCTGCAACCTCCGCCTCCCGGGTTCAAGTGATTCTTCTGTCTGCCTCAGCCTCCCGAGTAGCTGGGACTACAGGTGTGCGCCACTACACCCAGCTAATTTTTGTAGTTTTAGTAGAAACGGGGTTTTACCATGTTGTCCAGGGTGGTCTCGAACTCCTGACTTCAGGTGATCCACCCGCCTCAGCCTCCCAAAATTCTGGGATTACAGGCATGAGGCACCGCGCTCAGCCAGTTTTTTTGTATCTTTAGTAGTGACAGGGTTTCTCCATGTTGGCCAGGCTGTTTGAAAACTCCTGGCCTCGAGTGATCCGCCCACCTCAGCCTCCCAAAGTGCCGGGATCAGAGGTGTGAGCCGCCGCGCCCACCTCAGCCTCCCAAAGTGCTGGGATCAGAGGTGTGAGCCGCCGCGCCCGGCTAAATCCTCTTTGAAGGGGCTCATCTCATTAGGTCAGGCCCACCCAGAATAGTCTCTCGTTTGATTCAACTGATTTGGGACCTGTATTACATCTGTGAAATGGCTTTTCTTCTGCCACTCAATGTAACCTCATTATGAGAGGAGGGCCTCCATCCTATTTACAGGTCCTGCCCACAGTCAAGAGGAGGGGATTATACAGGATGTGTACACCAGGGGGCAGGAATCTTGGGGGCCATCTCGGAATTTTGCCTTCTTCAGTGGGAAGGATGTCCTTCTAGAGTAGCAGAACATTTGGACACCAGGTTGCAATGGGAAGAAAGCTGAATAAGTAGAATGGGACAAGATTAGGGTCAACCTCAGGTTGTCCTGCAGGCTTTTGGGGATTTTGTGTTGGGGTGATGAGTAACCTGCGCTCTGGATTTGAGGAAGGTGTGCACGGCAATGTGGTATATGGGAGAGTGGACTAAGAAGAAGACACTAGAGAGAGACAAGGAAACCAGTCAGGAGGCTGTTAGAGTTCTGGGCTTGAACTGAGGTGCTTTTAGCTCCTGGTTCCTGGGCAAGTTACTGAACCTCTTTAGTCTCGTACTTATACTTGCTCTCATAACCCTGCAGTGTGTCTCTATTTTGGTACTTATCCTCTGGTATGCTGGCGCATGTTTAGCAACTGGCTTTCCAGAAAGAAGAAGTCCTATTTTGTAGTGTTTGCTGATTTTCGTGATATAAATATTCCCACCATGGCCACTTTCAAGCCACCAGCCTGATGTCCCTGAACATGGAGTTGAGAAGATATGCACAGTAGCACACCACTGTCGTATACCCCCAAGAGCTTAGACAATAAAATGTAGTAAAATAGTTAGGACAAGATGAATTTATTTATCACCTCTGTCTTTAAAACAATTTTTATTTGCAAATTTTTATAACTTAATTTTTAATAATGATTTTTGTTTAAAAACCAGTTTGCACTTTGGGAGGCCGAGGTAGGTGGATCACCTGAGGTCAGGAGTTCGAGACCAGCCTGGCCAACATGGCGAAACCCCGTCTCTACTAAAAATACAAAAATTAGGCAGGCCTGGTGGCATGCGCTTGTAATCCCAGCTACTCAGGGGGACAGAGGCAGGAGAATTGCTTGAACCCAGGAGGCGGAGGTTGCAGTGAGTCAAGATCCTACCACTCCACTCCAGCCTGGGTGACAGAGCGAGACTCGTTCTCAAAAAAAAAACAAAAAAACAAAAAAACCCCAGCTTGCAGCATTCCTGGAAATTCTAACTAACAGATATTCTTGCACATTGACATAAGCCACCTGCAGCAGAGCACAGCGTGATCACAGTGTGGAACAATGTTTGGCTTTCTTTTATGTTAGATGCATATCTCCGCCATTGTTTGTGAGTTTCCTGAGGGTGGCTACTATTTATTTCTGTAACCTGAGCCCCCAACACAGTGTCTGGCATATTGTACATACTTAATAAATATCTATTGAATTAATGTGTGGTTGAGTTTAAAAATTGTTTGTCTTAAAAGTGCCTTTTTAAAAAGGAAACCTGGAAACCATTTGTATAAATGGAAACAAATACCTGACTGCGAAAATGTCACAACTACCCAGTGTGTCTTTCCTCCAAACACTTTCCAAAAAGGAATTTACCTTCTCCGCGTACAAGCATCTGATGGAAATAACACGTCTTTTTGGTCTGAAGAGATAAAGTTTGATACTGAAATACAAGGTAAGGCAGTAGTTTTTACTGGAGATTGTAATTCTCTGATTTGGTACAAGTTCTTAAAATTGTTTTTCTAATTGAACATTATTTCTTTACAAATTTTTCTAGCTTCCCTGCTTCCTCCAGTCTTTAACATTAGATCCCTTAGTGATTCATTACATATCTCTATCGGTGCTCCAAAATGGTCTGAAAACAAGCCTGTGATCCAGGATTATCCACTGATTTATGAAATTCTTTTTTGGGAAAACACTTCAAAGGCTGAGGTAAAAAGACTATAGTATAATTTTGTAGCTTAGAGTTATAACTGTGATTTAGGTAAATAAAGCTTGAATTTAAAATTTGGGGGAAATTTTTAAACTTTTATGTGGGCTGAGTGCAGTGGCCTGTAATCCCAGCACTTCAGGAGGCCAAGGCGAGAGGATCACTTGAGCCCAAGGGTTTGAGACCAGCCTGGGCAAAATAGGGAGACCCTGTCTCAAATAAAAATTTTTAAAAATTAGCCTGGTGTGATGGCGTGCACCTAATATTCCCAGCTACTTGGGGTGGGAGGATCGCTTGAGCTTCAGAGGTCAAGCTTGCAATGAGCCATGATCGTGCCACTGCACTCCAGCCTGGGTGACAGAGTGACTGACAGCCTGTCTTAAAAAAGAAAAAAAAAGGCCGGGCGCGGTAGCTCACGCCTGTAATCCCAGCACTTCGGGAGGCTGAGGCGGGCGGATCACGAGGTCAGGGGATCGAGACCATCCTGGCTAACACATGAAACCCCATCTCTACTAAAAATGCAAAAAATTAGCTGGGCATGGCGGCGGCCGCCTGTAGTCCCAGCTGCTTGGGAGGCTAAGGCAGAGCTTGCAGTGAGCCGAGATCGTGCCACTGCACTACAGCCTGGGCAACTGAGCAAGACTCCATCTCAAAAAAAAAAAATAAAGAGTGATTAACTCAGATATTTACAGAATGAAGAACATGAGCATTTTTCATGTTTTGTACTATAGAGTTATGGGTGAGCTACATCTGGGCGCAGTTTACTTTTAAAATACAGATTCCTGAGCCTGTTGTTACTGAATCATTATCTCTGGGGATGGAGCTCATGAATTTGCATTTTTTTTTAACATGATTCCTATGTATTCATCTAAACCCGGGTTTCTTAGCACTACTGACGTTTGGGCTGGATAGTTCCTTGTGGGGCAGGGGGGACTGACCTGTGCAGTGCAAGATGCCTGGCAGCATTCTGGCTTCTGCCTACTAGATGCCAGTAGTGTTCCTTCCTAGTTGTGACAACCAAAAATATCTCCAAATATTGTCAAATGTCCTCTGGTGGCTCCTCCAAGGGGACAAAAATTGATTCTCATGGGACAAAAGAATCGATAGTACAGTTGTTTTTATTCCTCCAAAACCATTGGAAAACATTCTTCCAAAGTTCAGCTTTGCCCAACAAAATGTTATTCCTTAGTCTTTAATTTTTTGATGGGGGAAGGATTAGAAAAAAATTGCCCAAAAAGTAATGAAAAAAGGGTTGACAAACACTGGTCTAAACCCTAAAATTCAGGTACCACTGACAAAGATAATATACACCATCAGATAATATACATGTTTCCCAGATCACTTCTTCCTTGTGGAGTGTTAGTCAAGGATCTACCTTTAAAACTCCTGTCCAGGCAGGCTGGTGAATTCTTTCACTTTGCTTCATTTTCTATTGGAAATCTAAGCAAATTCCATTGATTTGGCTGCTTCCCTTTTTCACTGTCTAACAACACTGTAACCATAGCATAATGTAGCCCATTGAGAATTATGGTCAGTTTTCAGATGTCTGTAGATCAGACAAACCTAAATTTCTATCTCACACTACTAAATTGTGTAACGTTACTCAAGGTGCTTTATCTCTTGGAGACTTTGCTTCCTCTTCTCTGAAGTGGTGGTAATCATAACAACTAAATTTTTCAAAAGGATGTTTATAAGTTTAAAAGGAAGTAACAGATAGCAAATACCTAGCACATGGCTGGACAAGTAGTAGAGATTCAATAGATTGTAGTTGCCATCTTATCCTATACTGGATCATATATCAGTAATTATTATTATAGAAACTCTTATTGAATACTTATATGTAAGGTACTATGCTAAGTATTGCACATGAATTGTCTGAATCATTCTTCAAAACAACGCTGCCAAATGATGTGATTGGTTAAATTGCTGTTTGGCAAATACTTGGGATGGTGCCTTCATCCCGGCATCACCAGACTGTAGATGCTGGAGCCCGAGTAGATGTGCTGAGAGCAGAGGCCTTAAGTGTGCTTGCAGAGTTTGGCTTGGCTCTTGCGCTGCTCCTGTTTGCCAGGGAGAAAGCGTATTCCACATAGTCTCTGGTCCAAGGAGGATTAAAGGCTGTTGGAGCTGACCTAAACCCGATGCAATGCACAGCCTCCATGGGAGCTCCCCAGCCAGTCTGTAGACTTGTGAGTGAGAAACTACATAATCATGTTGTGAGCCACTGAATGTTAAGGCAGTTTTGTTATATCTTTTTTTTTTTTTTTTTTGAGACAGGGTCTCATTCTGTCACCCAGGCTGGAGTGCACTCATGTGATGTCAGCTCACTGCAGCCTCGACTTCCTGGGCTTAAGCGATCCTCCCACCTCAGCTTCCCAAGTAGCTGGGACTACAGGCACATGCCAACATGCCCAGCTAATTTTTTTGTATTTTTGCTAGAGATGGGGTTTTACCATGTTGCCCAGGCTTTGTTTGTTTGTTTGTTTGTTTTGGAAATAGGGATTTCCTCAACCTCCCAAGTAACAGAGACTACAGGCTCACACTACCATGCCTGGCTAATTTTTTTGAAATTTCTTGTAGAGACAGAGTCTTGCTATGTTGTCCAGGCTAGTCTTGAACTCCTGGGCTTCAATGATCCTCCTGCTTGGCCTCCCAGAGTGCTGGGATTACAGGTGTGAGCCACAGGCTTGTTAGACATTATTCTGCAATAGCTGACTAATACAGATAGGAGCAATAACTGTCCCAATTTTACAGGTCAGGGAATCAGGCAGAGAGAAATTAAATAACGATTGCAAGACCACACAGCTGTAAGTGATACCTCTTCATAAGGCAGTTTGAGGCCCAAACCCGTACTCTTAACCATTCTGTCACTAATCAGAGGTAATACAATGGCAATTACCCCAGACTTGGCATGTACTTATAAATCAATTAGAATTCTCTTAGGAATAGATCATATGCTTTTTGGCAGCAGCATTTTTAACTTTCTGATTTGGATATAGTGGTTTGTCTAAAACAAATTTATATTTCTTACACATATACCCTGTAATCCCAGTGCTTTGAGAGGCTGAGGTGGGTGGATCACGTGAGGCCAGGAGTTCAAGACCAGCCTGAACAACATGGTGAAACCCCATCTCTACCAAAAAAAAAAAAAAAAAAATAGGCGTGGTGGCATCTTTACCTGTAATCCCAACTACTCAGGAGGGTGAGGCAGGAGAATCACTTGAACCCAGGAGGCGGAGGTTGCAGTGAGCCCAGATTGCACCACTGCACTCTAGCCTGGGTGACAGAGCGAGACTGTCTAGAAAAAAAAAACAAACACGTACCAACTACGTGGGAGAGGCCAATGTTAGACTGAACATAAAAGAATTGAGAAAGTACATATTCTCTGATTTCATGAGGTGACTAAATTTTATCAATGATTTAATTATATTTTCTAGAGAAAAATTATCAAGAAAAAAACTGATGTTACTATTCCTAATTTGAAACCACTGACTGTATATTGTGTGAAAGCCAGAGCACACAGCATGGATGAAAAGCTGAATAAAAGCAGTGTTTTTAGTGATGTTGTGTGTGAGGAAACAAAATCAGGTCAGAATCTTTTATTATCTCTTTTAAAAATGTGACTAGACAGAATAAAAGTAATTCTATACTGAACACTGAAAATTGTAAAACATTTTCTCTTTACTGCAAAAAAATATATAGAATGTTTTCTTCTTGAACTACATAAATCAAAAGTAGACTTTCTAGAAAATATTTGTAAATGCATAACTCTCAAGTTGGTGTTGTTTGATGCTTTATATTTCGTCCAGTAGCCCTATAATTAATTTCCTTAATTTATTGCTCTTTAACATTTAATAAGACTATTAGTTTAAAATTTTTAAAATATCCTTAACATAATTATCATGTAGAAATCACTTAGTTCCATTTTGAATTTTTTTAATGTGGGAACTGGTTTAGTCTCATTTTCTATTTTACAGTTTCTAGTGTTGACTGGTAGAGGCTTAGTCACAGAATATCTATTAAATTTTGCTAGTTGTATGACATACGTGTAAGTGCTGAAGGATACTTGCATGTTTGGCCTGTATGTCAATATTGTATTTCTCCCTGAGGATCTCTTCAGTTCCCACGCCAATCTTTAAATGTAAATGTCATTGTCTATGGTTGGTGTGGACTCAGTGCTACCAGAAATATTTTTAAGAGTATTATTTAATAGATTTTATATTTCCTTTCATATGGCTTGTCTTTCACACAGCTGTCAGCACTGTTAGGGCATTTGTATGTCAAAACATATAAATATCATGTATATCTTTTTAGGAAATACATCTAAAATTTGGCTTATAATTGGAATTTTTACTGTATTACTTGCTCTCCCGTTTGTCATTTATGCTGTGAAAGTCCTCTTGAGATGCATCAATTATGTCTTCTTTCCATCACTTAAACCTTCTTCCAATATAGATGAGGTATGTTACTTTCTTTATATTTTTTTTTGTCAACAGCTAGGAAATGAACAGGAAATGTGTTTGATTTCAACAGGATATATATAGGTTTTCTTGATATCCGGAAAATAATAGAGACTGATTTGGGTATTTTCTTCAAAGTTTTAGCCAATTAACTTTAAAAACAGTAATTTAATATAAATAATAACATAGCATGGGATAGTAATGATTGTCCTTAATTTCATATTTTTCTGGCAATTCCTAGATTCACTGTGGCATTTGTTTTACCGTTTAAAGCCTGTGATTCTTGGCCAGGCGTGGTGGCTCATTCCTGTAATCCCAGCACTTTGGGAAGTTGAGGCGGGTGGGTCACTTGAGGTCAGGAGTTTGAGACCAGCCGGCCAACATGGAGAAACCTTGTCTCTACTAAAAATATAAAATTAGCTGGGCGTGTTGGCACACACTTGTAATCCCAGCTAGTCGGGAGGCTGAGGCAGGAGGATCGCTTGAACCCAGGAGGTGGAGGTTGCAGTGAGCCGAGGTCGTGCCACTGCACTCCAGCCTGGGTGACAGAGCAAGACTCTGTCTCTAAATAAGTAAATAAATAAAGTCTGTGATGTAATTCTTTTCAGTGCAGACAGTCCCCAACTTACGCCGTTGGAATTATGTCCCGCATTTGTCAGGACATAATTCCGTTGTAAGTTGGGAGCATCTGTATATATCCAGAAGACTGAAATATTCTATCAGTGTAGAAAGCATATTATATAGGTGAAATCACACAAAATGAAATAAAACATGAGACTTTTTTTTTATGACACATCACAGTTTTTTGTTTGGCACTTCTGTGAAGTTAGCATATTAAATGAAAGCACTAAATGGTGAAGGCCTAAGCATAGAATCTGTTCCTGGGAAATGATGCACTCATCTAGGGTGGCTTTTATGAATTTGAGCGAGTCACTAAGGGCAGGTAAGCAAGTACCCTTGGCTGTAAACTACCCCGTAGAGGTGTGAGGAACAAAGGAGATAAACCTTAAGAGCCTTACCACTCTAAAAATGCTCAGTAAATATTAACAATTTTACTGTTACACCCCTGAGCACAAGAATGTCATTCTGTGTACTCTAATATTCATAGCTATTATTTAAAATAGACTAAAAGCTAGTTACAATAGCTAATAATTTCTCACTTGTGCTTCTTTTGGATATCTATGGGTTAGATACAAACATTTTTATTATTTCAAAAAAAAAAATGTCATGATCCCAGAGCCCTCCCACTCCTGTCCTTTCCCGTGTTCTTCCCCACCTACCCCTGATGGCACAGTGTACCTTTCTTAGGTACTTTTCAAAGACTCCCACAAAAGGTACTAAGATAAGAGTGACCTCACTAATGATTTTAAACATTATAAGGCAATTAGTATGTTCTTAGGTGACTTTTTAATATGCAGACCAGAAGATAGGTTTTCTCAGTAATGGACATAAGAAACTAAAGCTATTATAACTAGAAAAGGAATTTTTATTATTTTAAATAATTGATTTCTACTCTTTCCCTTTTTTTTAATTAGTATTTCTCTGAACAGTCATTGAAGAATCTTCTGCTTTCAACTTCTGAGGAACAAATCGAAAAATGTCTTATAATTGAAAATATAAGCACAATTGCTACAGTAGAAGAAACTAATCAGACTGATGAAGATCATAAAAAATACAGTTCCCAAACTAGCGAAGATTCAGGAAATTATTCTAATGAAGATGAAAGTGAAAATAAAACAAGTGAAGAACTACAGCAGGACTTTATATGACCAGAAATGAACTCTGTCAAGTATAAGGTTTTTCTGCAGGAGTTACACTGGGATCCTGAGCTCCTTGCCTTCCTCTCAGTAACTACAAAGAGAACATTTCCCTGTTTCGGGGAAGAAAAAACATCTTCAGATCATAGGTCCTAAAAATACAGGCAAGCACTTTACTATTTAAAAATGAAATTACAGGCTCAGGCACAGTGGCTCATGCCTGTATCCCAGCACTTTGGGAGGCCAAGGCAGGCAGATCATGAGGTCAAAAGATTGAGACCATCCTGGCCAACATGGTGAAACCCCATCTCAACTAAAAGTATAAAAATTAGCTGGGCATGGTGGCATGTGCCTGTAGTCTCAGCTACTCAGGAGACTGAGGCAGGAGAATCACTTGAACCCAGGAGGTGGAGGTTGCAGTGAGCCGAGATAGCGCCACTGCACTCCAGCCTGGCAACAAAGTGAGACTCTCTTTAAAAAAAAAAAAAAAAGAAAAGAAAGAAAGCAATTATAAGAGTTGAGACAAACGTTTCCTACATTATTTTCCACGTGTAAAATCTTGAAAAAGCCTGTCATTGGACCTGCATTGGATGAGATGAGTCAGATCAAAACGATGGCCACCCGTCTCCCTCTTGCGAGCCTAAGTGCAACTGTGCTCGCTGTGCACTGTGGCTAAGGATGGTGTGTGTGTTCCTGTCCGTCACTGATGCTGCTGGTTACTGCATGTGCCACACCTATCTGTTCGCCATTCCTAGCATTCTATTTCATTCCTCCTCTGGAGATATTTCAAACATTTGGTCTTTTAACACTGAGGTTAGGCCCTCAGGAAATTTATTTAGGAAAGTCTGAACACGTTATCACCTGGTTTTCTGGAAAGTAGCTTAGCCTAGAAAATAGCTGCAGATGCCAGAAAGATGATCCCTAAAAATGTTCAGGGACTTCTGTTCATTTATCCCAAGAACATTGGCTTCTACATCACAGTATCTACCCTTACGTGATTTAGGATTAAAGCCAGGCAATTTTTTACTGCACAGTAAGACTTCTGATTCAAAACTTACTAGAACAATAGTTTCTGGCTGGAATTTGCAATCCCTGAAGTCATAGAAAATAAGTAACTATCTAATTAGAGAAATAATTGTTGTATTTTAAGATCTGAGAGTGCGTACAAGTTTTAATATACATGCCATGCCAGAAGATAGTGTATGCAAGAAGTCTTGGGACCAGAAAATGGCCATGATGGGAGACTGACACAGAAGAAGAATGCTTCCATAGGAAAGAGGTCGCTGGCCTTGGTGCAAGAGGAAGAAGAATGTTCCACTGGGAGCCTGAGCGCCTAATCAGCTCTCAGTGATTAACCCACTCTGTTGTTATGGGTGGTCTCTGTCACTTTGAGTACCAGGCTGGCTTCTCTGCACTGTCTAGCAGTATTCAGATACCCCTGCTGCTCAGCCTGCTTGGCCTTAAAATACAAATCATTGAACTGAGGGGGAAAAAAATGTAACTAGGACGAAAAACCTAATTTAAGAAATCACATAATGCTTTCCAAAGGCATCTACAACTTATTTTTAAATTACTTGCTACTGGGGATTACCCATGGATATCCTTAATAGGCAGGAAGTCTGGGAATTCTGGTGGCCTCTAGGGCAGAGTTCTCAGAGCACCGTTCCGGCAAGGACCAGTGAAAGAGAAAAGAGACAAAGTTAGAGCGTGCTGGGAAGCGGCCATTGCTAAGGCCAGTCTGATTTAAGTAGTCATTTCTGCTGAAAAAACAGATCATCCTGTTGGAAGAAGAGGTTGAAGGCAGCTGCCCTCGGGAGGGCTGTGGTGCTCAGCACATCCTGGGCACGTAACGTGTCTGCAGGCCACACCATGCGTGTCCCCGGACCTGCCACCTGGCTTCTGGAGTGGTTCAAGCAGAGCATAGTGAGCCATTGAGGAGACCCAGGAATCTCCTCTGAGACCCAGCTCTCTGCCGGAGAACCCCACACTGACACATTTTCATCTTTCAGACCAGAGGCTGTGTTTTTGAGATTGTCTCACTCTGTTGCCCAGGCTGGAGTGCAGTGGCTTGATCTCGGCTCACTGCAACCTCCGCCTCCCGGGTTCAAGTGATTCTCTGCCTCAGCCTCCCGAGTAGCTGGGATTACAGGTATCCACCAACACACCCCGTTAGTTTTTGTATTTTAGTAGAGACCGGGTTTCACCATGTTGGCCAGGCTGGTCTTGGACTCCTGACCTCGTGCTCCACCCACCTCGGCCTCCCAAAGTGCTGGGATTACGGGTGTGAGCCACCATGCATGGCTGGCCTGACCTTTGGAAAAGCCCTGTCACTTTGGAAGTTTGTGTCTTTAAAGAGGCGGTTGGAAACATATCCTGACTGCCTGCCACCATTGCTTATCAGACTACTGCAATTCAATGATCCTGCCCAGGACTTCTGGCCCTGGGTTCACCACTGGGAAAACGTGCTTCAGACTGGATAGCCTAAAAAGGAGTAATAATGCCCTTGTAGGTTGTGGAGAAGGGAAAATACGACACCAGTGAAATTGTTAGATCTCTAGGAAGTTGGAGCACAAGGCTTCACGTTTTGAGACCATCTGTGGTTTTCAGTGAACAAGCACTGAGCACCAGCAGCAAACAACAACAACAACAAAAAAAAAACCTCGTTTTTACCTCGTCTTCTAGACATTAAAAGGCAGTTGCATTCCACTCTTCATTATGTTCTACATGTTGCTTCATCAGCATATGCTTAGCTGTAAGTGACAAGTATATTTTCTGAACAGAAATTTACTTAGAAATACCATGTACTTGGGTGTACCAATTAACTGCCTTAAAATTAGCATATTGGTAGTTCTTGGAGAGACCAAGTATAATCTAAGAATTTATATGAAAGATTTGTATCATTAGAGCCAGAAATAATTTTGTATTAATATATAATACAGATTAACATATATGTACCTGTGTAACTTTTGACATGAGCCTGTAAACATACTCATATATGTACCTGCACATGTACCCACGTGGTGTGGGTGTTATTCCTTTAGTATGGACTTAAAGTACTTATTCGTATAGCTTGTAACTAAAAATTAGAACAGCTCCCTAGAATTACGAACTTTAAGAGTCTGACCAGAAATTTGCAACTTACAAAAAAGTTACTTTTAAAAATATAAGTTAGGGCTAGGCACTGTGGCTCATGCCTATAATCTCAGCCCTTTTGGGAGGCAAAGACGGGAGGATCACCTCAGGCCAGGAGTTCAAGAACAACCAACCTGGGTAACATGGCCAGACCCCATCTCTAAAATATATATATACACACACACACACACACACACACACACACATATATATGAGTTATATCTAGAGAGAGATATATATGATATATTGTATATATCATATATATATATTGTATGTATCTCATATATATATATAACTTAGAGTTTGTATCTTCCCCCAAAAGAGGCTGTAATATTTACAGCAGCCTCAAATTGCTCTTAAGGGGTTTGGGTGTGCAGAAGCTTTCCTTTCCCTACCCAGGGCCCTGTGACTACCTAACATGTGTACTGATCTGTTTGCTGGCTGTCTCCCCTGCCCCACTGCTACAACAGAGGCTCCAAGAGAGCAGGGACTTTATTATTCATTACTGCATCCCCAGTAATGAAGGTACTTAGAAAATAATTATTGAATGAATGAAATCTAAACTGAATCTGAGGGTGTTTGCGGCAGTGTTTGTTTTATTGAATTGTAGAAGGACATAACCGTGTGTTCAGTGTTTTTGTGCAACAAACTTGTACATTTTATTTCACTTGTGTTTTGTCTTAAACCCTACTGCTGGAAACAACTTTATATAATAAGCAATGGGCCCAAAAGTCTGGGGGTTTTTTTGTACTTAGTGCGTTTGTATGCAACAGAGATGCTGCAGCTGATGCCTTTAAACGGTATTCATCATGGAAGGGCTGAGGCCTGTGCTTGGTGTTCCACAGCCCAGGGTTGGGCATCCTGAAGGAGCCAGTGCAGCCGTCACTGTCCCCAGAGCCTGTGGAGATAGAGCCCGTTTGCTGCTTTTTCTTCCCGCTCTCGAGACATGGCTGGAGCACAGTCTTCATTGAATGAAAGTCTGCTGTGGTATTGCATAGCCTTGCTTTCTTAAACTAATCTGTTTGCCCTTCACAAGTATTTCTTCTGTCAGGATTAGTTCGTTCCAAGGAGGCTCGTCAGTCTCACAGGTAAGTAGATCTCTGCTGCCGTCTGGACACGTTTCACTCGGAAGTTGAATACAATTTGTATTCAGGCTGGGAACCTGAGCACACATTTGTGTTTCTAAGCTTCCCTTTTTTACAGTGGACAAGGACACAAATAATACATAAATCATCCCTAATGCCCAAGAAATGCCCTGTTACTTAGTAATGACAAAATACCGGTAACTTCCAGTTGTTTCTCACTACCTTTTTTCTTGAGTAGGATGATAGCAGAATTACAACTCTTGAGGGCAACATATAGGTGGATATTTGTGGTGTGATATTGATGGAAAAATAGCGATATTTTTCTTTACCTGAGGGAAACAAAGGCAAGAGGGGAATTTGATAGTGCCTCGTAACAAAGGATTTCTGAGTTTTCCTCCCCTTTGTGTGATCTGTCTCCACCTGGAACTCATGTTCTAGCAAAAGACATTTTGTGGGTGAAGAAGTGATTGATGATGAGCATGAAGAAAATGTTGGCAGTTCCAGCCTGGCCAACATGGTGAAACCCCGTCTCTACTGAAAATACAAAATCTAGCCAGGCATGGTGGCACACGCCTATAATCCCAGCTACTGGGGAGGCTGAAGCAGGAAAATCGCTTGAACCTGGGAGGTGGAGGTTTCAGTGAACTGAGATCGTGCCACTGCACTCCAGGCTGGGCGACAGAGGGAGACTCCATTTCAAAAGAAAAAAAAAATGTTGGCAGATAAGATATTCTGTTGGTTTTTTGTTGTTGTTGTTAAGGTCTTGGGAAAAGGGAGGAAGTTGAAAAAGTATACCACTCAATAGCTGGATTAAATTAAACATTACTTCTCACAGTGACTCACCACCCTTGGGCCTCCCTCCCAGATTTTCTGGATCCATAAAGTTAAGAAGAAAAACCTATTTTCCTATCTCTCCAGTAAAAGGACCCTTTTTTCTAAGCATAGTCCTTAAATATAGGCTTTTTGTGTACTTGACTCTGTCTATTCCCAAATTTTATAATATTTTTAATATTCTGGAATTGTACTTAGAGGAAGAGATGATTCTGAATGTTGTAGTATAAAAGTACATCCTCCACTCTGAAATCTCCCTGAAAGACCTCCCCTGCATACATGTGTAGAATTCATGCCCTGTCTGTGCCTGCACCTGCGGGTGTGTCTAGCGTGCTCCCTAGGGAAGGGATTTTTATACCATTTGCCTATATTTGGCAAGCTCCATGGAAGCAAGGACTGTTTTTTAACTTTGTGACTGACACTTGGTTATGTAAGTGTTTCACAGTGATTGAGTGGGGACATTGACGGTACAGACACTGAGTACCACTAGGGGGCAACAAGTCACCCTGTTGAGGCTGACAATCGGTTACTATTCAATAATTCGATTCCCCGAAGATGTTTATACAGGTGGTTTCTTAAAGTTCTGTTTGTGATTATCTCGAGCAAATGAGGAAAGGAAGCTAGATGTGAAGAATCCTGTGTCCCCATGCTCTCACCCAGAAATGGTTTGGTAGTTACAAAGCAAGATAGAGCAGTTGAGCAAATAGCCCACCAGGTCCTCTACCGCTACCACCTTCGCCTTTGAATGAGCAGGACTTTGTAGTAAGCGAGTTGTTGAAAAGGAGCTCCACATCCTTAGTACCGGCCTTGGGGCGGGTGGGAAGAAGTAGGCATTGCTGCAGAGCTGAGATGAACCTGCAAGGAGATCATTTCCTCTGGGAATGATCACTGCACTGCGCCTGGCTGAGAGGACTCATTAGCTGTGATTCCCTTCCTTGGTCTCACCTGTTGAAGATGGCGCAGAACAGTTAGAGCCATGATCAAAAAAGATAATACTTTAGGGTCTCCTGTCCTATGCGCCCCCAGGGAGAGGCCAGACCATTCAGGGTACCAGCTGGAGGTTATAACTAGGGTGGAGTGTGGAGACAGTGTTTTGTATCACTACTTCCTTTTTGTTTTCTTTTAGGCAGTTTCCCTCTCGTCACCCAGGCTGGAGTGCCGTGGGGGGATGTCGGCTCACTGGCTCACTCCAACTTTCACCTCCCAGGTTCAAGCAATTCTCCTGCCTTGGCCTGCCGAGTAGCTGGAATTACAGGTGCCTGCCACCATGCCCAATTAATTTTTGTATTTTTAGTAGAGAGGGGGTTTCACCAGTTTGGCCAGGCTGGTCTCCTAACCTCAGGTGATCCACCCTCCTCGGCCTCCGAAAGTGCTGGAATTACAGGCATGAGCCACCGGGCGCCCAGCCACTGCTTCCTTTGTCCACTGTACCCAAGAAATAGCCTATTATAAATGGCCTATACATTTTCCTTTTTCTACAGGGCATTGTGTAAAATGTTTAGTTCAATTAACTCACATGGGAAGGACGGACTAGAATGCTTTCCTTTCGTCTTAATTCAACTAGTTAGCTCAGGGCCATATAAAATGATAGTTAATCGCTTTTAGAAAATGCAAGGGAGCAAATACAACTTTTCCCAAAATGATAGGCAAATTAGTTTGTTAGGTATACTCTGAAATTCTCTCCCAAATTTCTCTACAAACCATGAAACAGTATCTTCATACATTTTACTCAGAGGGTTCATCTTAAGTGCAACTTTTGTATTACTGAAAATTACTTGCATCTCACTGAAAATCTGTTCCGAGTTATATTGACTTTTTGCAATATTTACAATCTTTTTGACTGCATACATGATAGGAGGAACATGGAATGGCTTTCTAATAAAGGAAGAACAGGTGTCAGGTCCTTAATTTCACCATCTGGCACTTCTTCCTCCCAGTCACACATCTATAGTTCAGACACTCCCCAAAGGGCTCAGCTGAGAAGAACTGCTCTCCATCTTGTCTATGGTTGAGAAAGTGTGGCGGAGTTGGAGAGAGCTCACTTAACTTGCCGCTTCTCTGAATGTAGAAAGTAGCACAGCACACTGGCCTCGATATGCCCGATGGCTGTTCTTTTGCTAAACTGTTAGGGGTGGAAGGTATTCCTAGATACCTTCTAGGTAGGTAGAAGGGGTAGAAGAGTTACTGGCAGCAAATCTGTATGAGTCTGCAGCAACCTCAATTCTTGCCTCTTCAGAAGAAATAATTTGAGGGACTTAAGGTAGAAAAAGAGACTGAGGCAAGTTTCAGAGCAGGGGTGGAAATTTATTTAAAAAGGCTTTAGAACAGGAAAGAAAGGAAAGTACACTTGGAAGAGACTCAAGCTGGCGACTTGAAGGACAAGCTCAGTGTTTAACCTTGGACTAAACCTAGGGCTTTATAGGGTGGCCCACCTCCGGCATCTTCCACCCCTTTCCCCTCATTCTTCCCTTAGGGTGGGCTGCCCACATGCACAGCGCCCTCCTTAGGCTTGGGAGGTGAGTATGTGCAGTGTGATTAGGAAGTTGTGCGCATGCCCATCTGAGACTTTCTTCGTTTTCCAGTGGAGTGCCCCCAGAAGGTCATACTCTGCCATTTTGTCTCTTACTGCACATGCCCGGGCTCACTCATCCAATTCCTTGAGATTTTGTTAGAAGTCGATTACCAATCTCAAGGTTTTTATCTGTTTGGGGAGTTGCCTCTCCCTGGCGCCTGCATTCAATTAACCCTTCAGTGTGACAGCTGTGGACCATCAGGAGATTGTTTCTTTCTGGGACCAAATTTGCCGTTGCCAAATTATCAGTTTTAGAGAGGCAATGTGATAACTGCACACACATCACCTGATGATCGCCTGACATTCCTGGTGGGGCTCAGGGAGAGTCCTCTCCTGCCCGGCTCATGCGTGTCTAACTACCTGTGACAAAACTGCAATTCAATATGATTCCACAGGCTGCCCACGTGGCCTGGCCTGACCTCTACCTGCCTCTCCCACCCTCACCTCTTGCCTTTTGCCTCCTTACCTACTACACTTGAGCTATATTGGCCTCTTTTTTGTTTATCGAAACTCTTTCCCACCTCAAGGCCTTGACAGACAGGGGCATCTCCCTCAGTGGTGGCCCCACTGCCCCTCCCCGTTCATTCTCACCTGGCAGTCTCCTTTTTGAAGTCCCAGCTTTCATGTCACCTTCCCAAAGAGATCTTTCTGCTAATCCCCGATCCCACTCCTAGACCATTTTCTTCACAGTCCTTACCAAAATTTGTCATTGTTTTTCTTTGTTTGGTTACTAGTTTATTTTCTATTTCCCCCACTAGAATCTAGACTCAAAGAGACAGAGATCAAGTATGCTTTATCCACTAATATATACCCAGATCCAAGCATGGTTCCTGGAACGTGTGGGTGCTTAATTCATATCTGTTAACAAAAGAATAAGTAAAATAAATGACAACCAAAAAAGTTTCTATATTTTCTGCAGAATCGTGGTTAAGGATGTCATCTATCATATTACCCAATGATGTTCTAGCAAAGATTAATAAAATAAAATTCTTTATGAAAAAAAAGTTTGTATTTCCAGAGTGCTAAATTGAAGACAAACTAACAAGTTCAGCAAAGTTAGTATCAACACACAAAAATCAGTTGCATTTCTATGTACTAACAATGAACAATTTCAAAAGGAAATGTTTAAAGCAATCCAATTTATAATAGCATCAAAAAGAATAAAATGGAAATAAGCTTAACCAAGGAGATGAAGAACTTGTATGCAGAAAAGTGTAAGACATTGATGAAAGAAATTAAAGAGGAATAAAGAAGACCCAAATAAATGGAAATATATCCCATGTTCATGCATTGGAAGACTAAATATTGGTAAAATGTCCATACTACCCAAAAGAACCTACAGATTTAGTGCAATCCTATTAAATTCCTAGTGACATTTTTTGCAGGAATAGAAAACTATTCTAAAATCCATGTGGAATTTGAAGGGGCCCTAAATAACCAAAACAATCTTGATAAAGAAGAAAGTTGGAGGCCCCACATTTCCTGATTTTAAAACATATTATAAAGCTATAGTAATCAAAAAGGTGTCTTACTGACATAATAGTCATACAGTTCAATGGTACAAATTAGCCCAAAAGTAAACCTTCACCTATATGGTCAAATGATCTTTGACAAGGATGCCAAGACCACACAATGGGTAGAGAACAGCCTCTTAAACAAATGGTATTGGAAAAACTGGGTATCCACATGCAAAAAATGAATTGGATTCTTATATTACAATATATTTAAAAATTAAACTGAAAATGTATTAAAGGCTTAAATATAGGAACTAAAACTATAAAACTCTCAGAAGAAAATTGAGAGACTGTAAAAATATATATTTGATCTTCAACCTGTTTCCTAACATACAACTCCTAAAATCTTTAAAATCTCCAAAGTGATTTTTTTGTACACTAATGAGCTTATTGGTTGTTGGCAGCCCCTGCATAGCTTCAGGGTCGGGGATGGTCACTGGAAAGACCAAGGCATGATTAGAGGGTTGGGACTTTCAGCCCACCCCTCAACCTCGAGAGATGGGAGGGGGGCTGAAGGTTAAGTTGATCACCAATGGCTAACGGTGTAATCAATCATGCCCACACAGTGAAACTCCCATAATAACCCAAAGGCTTAGGTTTGGAGAGCTTCCTGATAGCTGAACATGCAGAGGCTGCTGGAGAGGGCATAGAATCTCTGCAGTCCTTCTCACATACCTTACCCTACATATCTCTTCATCTGTATCCTTTGTAATAGTCTTCGTAATAAACCAGTAAATGGAAGTTAGTGTTTCCTCTAGTTCTGTTAGGCAATCTAGCAAATCAGTTGAACACAAGGAGGGGGCCATGGGACCCTCAGTTTATAGTCGTTCAGTCAGCACAGGTAAAACCTGGGGCTTGCAATTGGCATTGGAAGGGGGCAGTCTTGTGGGAATGAGCTCTCGACCTGTGGGATGGAAGTGGCATGGTTTGTCTGGGGTTATACCTGAGGTTCGTTGCCCCACACCAGGGAAATCGAGGATGGGGACACACAAGGAATGGATTTAAGAGCAGAAGTTTAGCAGGCAAAAGAAAGAAGAGAGAGCTTCCCCGTGCAGAGGGAGGGGTGCCGAGCAGGTTTCCAGGTTTATGGCGAGATGCGGTTGCTTTTATAGATGAGCTTGAGGAAGTGGTGTTTGATTTACGTAGGGCACAGAGTATTGGTTGGACCAGGTGTCCCATTTACACAGCACAGGAAGAGGCTGGCCATCCCACCCTCATCTGTTATGGCAAATGGCATCTCTACCTATCCAAGGCCATGTTGCCTGCTTTTTTTACTGCACACGTGGCAACAAAGAAAAGGGAAAAGGGAACTTACATGTTGCATATACCTGACTTCCAGGTATCCCTTTTCTATTGGCACAGCGGCTGGCATTTGCCTATGCAAGCTTCCAGTTTGCATATCTGTGTTTGCAGCTTGATTTTTCAGGCTCTTTTTGTTAGAAAATAAATGATTTGGGGCTTCTTTTTATTTAAAGGGAAACCTTACTGAGGACTCTCTTATCCTCACTAAATGCCTCAGTAAATTTTGTTTAGTTCTTGTATCACGATCTGATGCTATCTCCAGGTAGACAGTGTCAGAATTAAATAGGAGTGTCTGCTGCGGAACTGATTGCCTTCTTGTTAGTGGAGATAGATCACTACACATTTGGTCACAGAAGTCTTCTGTGTTGATTGTTGTGGCATGAGAGCAGAGGAAAAACGGTGTGAATTTTTTCCCCTCAAAAACATAGGGGAAATCTTCATGATATTGGACTTGGCAATGATTTACTGGCTATTAGACCAAAAGCACAAACAACAAAAGCAAAAGTAGACAAATGGGACTACATCAAACTTAAAAACTTCTGCATATAAAAGGAAATAATCAATGGAAAAGACAACCTTTGGAATTGGGAAAAGTATTTGCAAAATATTTGCTTTCATAGATTAGCAGATAAAATATGGTATTCACATCCTGCGGAATATTATTTAGCCTTTAAAAAGAAAGAAATTCTGTCATGTGCTACAACGTAGGTGAAGCTTGAGGACATCATGCTATGTGAAATAGGCCAGCAACAAAAATATAAATGCCATGTGATTCTACTTATATGAGGTGTCTAAAGCAATCAAATTTATAGAGACAGAAATTAGACCGGTGATTGCCAGGGGCTCGAGGAAGGGGAAAATGGAGAATTGTTCAATGGCTATAAAGTTTCAGTTTTGCAAGATGAAAAAGTTCTGTAAATAGGTAACACTACTGAATTGTACATGTAAAATGGTTAAGATAGTAATTTTTTTTTTTTTTTTTAAGAGACAGGGTTTCACTCTGTTGTCCAGACTGGCCTCAAACTTCTAGGCTCAAGCGATCCTTCGGCCTCAGCATCTGGAGTAGCTGGGACTATAGGTGTGTACCACCACACCCAGCTTTAAAAAGGTCACTATTTTATTTATTTATTTTTAATTAGGGCAGACTTAACAGTAAATGATTCATTCTTGGTTTCTGATACATTATTTCCTCCTTTCTCTAAAGGAAGTCTGCTGTCTACCATTATTTTATCTGCCCAGAATATAAGTATAGTAATGTCTTATTACAAGCTACACAAATCCTTTTCCAAAGTGAGTGTGCAGACTGGGCGTGGCAGCTCACACTTGTAATCCCAGCAATTTGGGGGCTGAGGTGGGCGAATCACTTGAGGCCAGGAGTTTGAGACCAGCCTGGCCAATATGATGAAACTCTATCTCTACTAAAACTACAAAAAGTAGTGGGGCATGGTGGCACACACCTATAATCCTAGTTACTCAGGAGGCTGAGGCAGGAGACTCAGTTGAACCCGGGAGGCAGAGGTTGCGGTGAGCCGGAATTGCACCACTGCACTCCAGCCTGGGCAACAGCGTGAAACTCTGTCGTGAGTGTGCAGTTAATCACGTAGGCTTGTGTTGATGTCAGTATAAAGCAAGTACTTCCTCATTGCTCTACATCAGTAAAGAAATGTGAACGCCAAGGTTTAGACTGAGAAGTAGGGCTGGGAGATTGGATGGAGGCAAACTTTAAACATTTCATGTCTTAATTTCTGCTGGTTTACCCCCAAGAGAATTTTATAAATCAGTTTACTTCTTCATGTTTTAATCGACATCTAAAATATTTCCTGACACATTTAAATAGTTGCAAAGGATATACCTTACAGTAGGTTGTAAATATTCACATTTTAAAATAAACTTGCTTTATAACTCTTATAAATGCATTCAATGGAATCTAATATCAAAGCAATTTGATACCCATCATTGTCTACTTTGAAATTACAGAAACTCGGCCAGACCTGGTTGCTCACTCCTATAATCCCAGCACTTGGGAGGCCGAGGCGAGAGGATCGCTTGAGTCCAAGAGTTCAAAATCATTCTGGGCAACATAGTGAGATGACCTTGTCTCTACGAAAAAATGAACAGAATTAGCCAGGTGTGGTGGCACACCAGTGGTCCCAGCTACTTGGGAATCTGAGGTAGGAGGATCTCTTGAGCCCTGGAAGTCAAGGCTACAGTGAGCCAAGATTGTGCCATGGCACACCAGCCTGGGCAACAGAGCGAGACCCTGTCTCAGAAAAAATTTTTTAAAAATTTTTTACAAAGAAACTCCAGAAACTCTTCTTTATG
Organism: Macaca fascicularis; assembly: GCF_037993035.2. Classification (NCBI taxonomy): domain Eukaryota; kingdom Metazoa; phylum Chordata; class Mammalia; order Primates; family Cercopithecidae; genus Macaca; species Macaca fascicularis. The sequence goes on along the minus strand of NC_088377.1, from coordinate 13,555,993 downwards.
GGTTCTGAAACTTTACATCATTTCCTTTTCTCCTTGAATTCATATTCTTATCCCCACAAAAGTTTATCTTCATGCAGTAGATTTATTGATCATCTGTCGTATATCTCACGCCTATAATCCCAGCACTTTGGGAGGCTGAGGCAGGCGGATCACTTGAGGCCAGGAGTTTAAGACCAGCCTGGCCAACATGGTGAAACCCCGTCTCTACTGAAAGTACAAAAATTAGCTGGGCACGGTGGCAGGAGCCTGTAATCCCAGCTACTCGGGAGACTGAGGCAGAAGAATCACTTGAATCCCGGCGACAGAGGTTGCAGTGAGCCGAGATCGAGTCACTGCACTCTAGCCTGGGGGACAGAGTGAGACTCCATCTGGAAAAAAAAAAAAAAAAGAAAAATAGCTTTTCTGGATTATTATTGCAATTATTAGTACACAATTGATCAAAACAAATATTTCATAACCTTTGATAAATAATTTTTGAGCATAAAAAGTCCAGTTTCACTGGAAATGTGTAGCAGGACGAGCCGCAGACAAAACTCTTTAGACACTGGATTAAAGAAAGAAGAGGTTTTTATTCGGCTGGGAGCGTCAGCAGACTTGCGTCTTAAGAGCCGAGCTTCTTGAAAAAGAAATTCTTGGCCGTTTTAAAGGCTTACAGCTTTAAGGGGTCCATTTGAAAGCGTCATGATAAATCCAGCAAGGGTGGGAAACGTGACTGGGGGCTGCATGCCTCAGCTAACAGAGCAAAAAGTTTTACAATGCTTTTTTCATACAGTGTCTGGAATTTACATATAACACTAGTTTAGGTCAGGGATTGATGTTATTATTGTTACTTTTTTTAACTCTAAGGGCCGGGTGGTGGTGCCAAAGTTGTCTGGCTATTTATCTTACTTTTGTTTCTTTCTAACTTTTTGCTTTCTCTTTTTCCTCCTGTCTTGTGAACTAGGCAAGGTCGGGGAAGGAGGGCAGCAGGAGTAGTAGTGGTCTCCTTCCTTAAATGCATCTCTTTGATTTGTTTATTTACTTATTTATTTATTTTGAGACAGAGTCTCACTCTGTCACCCAGGGCTGGAGTGCAGTGGTGCTATCTCAGCCCACTGCAACCTCCACCTCCCGGGTTCATGCGATTCTCCTGCCTCAGCCTCTCAAACAGGTGGGATCACAGGTGCACGCCACCATGCCCAGCTAATTTTTTGGATTTTTAGTAGAGACAGGGTTTCACCATATCGGCCAGGCTGGTCTCGAACGCCTGGCCTCAAGTGATCCGTCTGCCTCAGCCTCCCAAAGTGCTGGGATTACAGGCATGAGCCACCACACCCAGCCTGGAAATGCATCTGGATGGAGCTTCTTCCCTCTTCCTTCAATGACTGCAGGTGTCTGCAGATGAACATGCGTCTTGCTACGTGGAGACAGGACCTAGTGCCTCTGCTGCTCCTGTTTTCCATGCTTTGGGGTGAGGCTTTGTGATGGGCCTGGAAGGAATCCCAAAGCGTCACCTCCACTCCAGTCTTTGGATTCTTTCTGATTTATAGGTCAAAAGCTATTTAGTGAACATTTATCAAAAATTATCTCTATCTAGTTACTGAGCATGATGTGAAAGGAAAATAAAATCTTGGGACTCCAAGTCACTCTGCCAAAAGAAAAAAATTAAGCTGAAAGCTGAGTCGTGCAAGAAGCTGCCTTTCCTTTTGTTCCTAAGCAGAGAGCTACAGGTAAAAGTAAGTATCCTGGGGGGATATTTAACCTACTCTGTGTTCACCTTATCTTCTGTAAAGTGCTGATTTTCTGAACATCCAAGGAATAAATAATTGACTATTCCCCTACCTGCTCCTTTTCTCTTGCACAACTTGTGGATTCAATAATGTGACCATACCCTCCTTCTTTCTGCTCCAGCCTGTTCTTTCCCTTATACTGAAGCCCTCAAAATCATCTTTGGAGAAAGGCACAGACCTGTCTCCTGGGCATTGTCCTTAACCTTGGCAAAATAAACTTCCCAATTGAGAACTGTCTCAGATACTTTTCAGTTTACAATCAACAGTAGCTAACATTGACTGGGCATGGTGGCTCACTCCTGTAATCTCAACACTTTGGGAGGCCAAGGCAGGTGGATTGCTTGAGCCCAGGAGTTTGAGACCAGACTGGGCAACATGGTAAAAAACCCTCTCTACAAAAAATACAAAAAAGTAGCTGGGCGTGGTGGTGCACACCTGAGTCCCAGCTACTCAGGAGGCTGAGGTGGGAGGATCACTTGAGCTCACGAGGTGCAGGATGCAGTGAGCCAAGATTGAGCCACTGCATTCCAGCCTGGGTGACAGATTGAGACCCCGTCTCAAAAAAGAGAAAAGAAAAGAAAAAACCCAGCCGCTAACATTATAAAAATAGAAACTGCCAAACATTATACGTCTCCTGAGGGACAGATCAGGAGTAGTCTTGAAAAAACCCATTGTTAGGAATGATAAATTCCTCTTCAAAGGGTTTAATTGTGTAAAGTTCTTGTTCTTTGTTCAGAAGCCCAACCTCCTTGTACTCTCTTGTTTCTAGGCTGCAAACAACTCTCCCACTCTGGTTGCGCCCTGACATGCCCAGACATGTCCAGACATGCCTTGTACTCTAACAGACAAACTATCCCTACCCCCTCCTTCTCTTAGCTGCACGTTTACCATATTTAGAGAAAGTTTAAGTCTTATCCAATCGGGTTAGTTTAGATCGTGCGGTCCAACTCTAACCAATGGGGAAAGGACACAGGAACAGAAGCTGCGTGAGGGGTTAAAAACCCTTCTCTCGTTTGTTCAGTGTGCTCTTGCGAGTGGGCGGACACAGGCAGCACCCTTCTGCAGAAGTAAATGTGCCTTGCTGAGAAACTTTCTGTCTAAGTGCTGGTTTTTCTTTGCGGCACTGAGCACTTGTTTCTAACACCATACTGACCTGGCCTTAGATTGAATTGCCAACTTATAGAAAATACAGGGGACAAAGAAACAGGTTACATGACACTGTACCGATGCTAACTCCAGACTGTGAGCAAGTCTCTATGACAAAAGATCCAGTTTCATTGACAAATAAATTGCAAGGAAAAAGAGGGAGAGCTTCTCTCTTTTCTTTTCTTTTCTTTTCTTTTCTTTTTTCTCTTCTCTTCTCTTCTTTTCTCTTTTCTTTTTTGGGACAGAGTTTCACTCTGTCACCCAGGCTGGAGTGCAGTGGCACAGTCTCAGCTCACTGCAATCTCTGCCTCTCAGGTTCAAGCAATTCTCCTGCCTCAGCCTCCCGAGTAGCTGGGATTACAGGTGCCCGCCACCACACCTAACTAATTTTTGTATTTTAGTAGAAACTGGGTTTGCCATGTTGGCCAGCCTAGTCTTGAACTCCTGACCTCAGGTGATCCTCCCACTTCAGCCTCCCAAAGTGTTTGGATTACAGGCATGAGCCACCGCACCCAGCCAAGCTTATCTATGTTCAATTTTGTGTGTGTGTGTGTGTGTGTGTGTGTGCATGTGACAGAGAAAGAGAGAGGAAATCACATTTATGAGATGGATAGTGGCAAGAGGCAGGCAAATGCCTAGGGGGATAGCAGCGGGTCCCTGGTGAAACCCCACTGCTAAGCCAAAGACAGTTTAAAGCCTGACAGTCAAGCTACAAGTCAAATCCATGGACTGGATTGAGAACCTGTCTTCCCATTTGGTGCACTTTCCTCTGATTGATCCCCACCCTTCACCCGTTTTATATATACCTCCTAATTGGTTTTCTACACTATCATGCCTTCCTTTGAGTGATGTCTTTGCTTTAGCGTTTTTTGCATACTCACAAACCAATCAGCATGCACTCCCCTATTCTGAGCCCATAAAGGCCCCAGGACTCAGCCACACTGGGAGAGAGAAACCACCTGACTGTGGGGGTCAGGGACCAGCCCCACGTCCACTCTCCACTGAGAGCTGTTCTGCTCAATAAAATTCTTCTCTGCCCATCCTCCCCCTTCGAATTGGCAGCGTATCCTCATTCTTCTTGGACAAGAGCTTGGGAACTGGGTACAAGCCATAACGCAGGTGGGGCCGAGTGGTCAGGATGTCTCCAGGAGTAGGCCTGGGGCTGAGCAAAGCCCAGGCAAGGTAGGGGGTGGGGGTGTGTGTCCCCAGTCATGGAGGTCCCTGGTTGGCAAAGTGGTAGAGAAAAATCCTGTGTCAAGACAATTAAAACTTTTAACACCAACAATTTTTTGTTTTGATATGGAGTCTGACTCTGTTGCCCAGGCTGGAGTGCAAGGGTGCAATTTCAGCCCACTGCAACCTTCACCTCCTGGATTCAAGGGATTCTCCTGCCTCAGCCTCCAGAGTAGCTGGGACTACAGGTGCACACCACCACACCTGGCTAATTTTGTATTTTTAGTAAAGATGGGGTTTTGTCATGCTGGCCTGGCTGGTCTTGAACTCCTGACCTCAGGTGATTCACCCACCTCAGTCTCCCAGAGTGCTGGGATTACAGGCATGAGCCACCACACCCAGCTAAATTTTTTTGTTTTATTTTGTTACATAGATGAGGGCTTCCTATGTTGCCCAGGCTAGTCTCGAACACCTGACCTCCCCTCATTATGTGATTATGTGCTAGGACAACAGTCCTGAGCCACTGCACATCCCACAATTTTTTGTAACATGAATTACTAACTTATTTTGTGCCAGGTAATAATATTATGGTATCTTGTGCTTTAAATAAGATGCATCTGAAATGTTTGTAAATGAGGTAAGATCGTATTTGAAATTTACTTCAAAGGAACACTGGAGGAAGGGTACAGAAATTCAGGGCAGTGCAATGGCTGTAATGCACCATGCACAAGGGAAGGCCTTATTCCTCCATCTGCTGAAGCATTGCCAAGAGACAGCCTGACTCTGTCAGTATCTTCAAGAAGCACCTCACTGAGGAGTACCAGCCTGTGCTGAGCCCTTCTCTGTGAGAGTCCACATCCAGTGTCTTCTCCATCAGGGCTTGCCCCACTGGGTCAACTCCCAGGGCCATCCCCTAGAGCTCACTCTTCCCAGCCCTGCTTCCTTCTCTCCCTTGCATAGATTTGATCTTGGGAGCACTCCCTATTCAACTTCCTGCAAGCTAACCTGGATCTCAGAGCCTGCTCCTTGGGAACTCATCCTGTACAAGTTGAAACAAAACTGGCCGTGAATGGATAATTCTTAAAGTTGAGTGTGGTAGGTAGAATTCAAAGATGGTCCCCAAGGTCCCCACCTCTGGTGTAAACATGCTGTATCATCCCCAGTACTGTCTGCCAATAGATTTTACACCTGTAACTAGGTTCTATGGCACAGTTGACCTCTAGCCAGGGAGAGTATTCTGGTGGGCCTGACTCAAATCACATGAGCTCTCCAAAAGTAGAGTTTTCTCTGGCTCCTCCCAGATAGCAATTCAAAGCACAGGGATTCAACAGGCCTCTGATGGCTTTAGGATGGAGGGAGCCACAGTGCATGGGATGCAAGTGACTGGTAGCAGCTGGGGCATACACTGTGGGCAGTCAGCATGGAAACAGGGTCCTAGGTCCTACAGCTGCAAGGAATGGAATTCTGCCAACAGGAGCAGACTTCAAGGAGAATTCTCCCCAACAGAGCCTTCGAATGAGAACACAGCCCAGCCAACACCTTGACTTCAACTTTACAATATGCTGAGCAGAGAGCCTACCCATGCTGGACTTCTGACTGCAGGGTGTGAGCTAGTCCATGGATATTGTTCTAAGCTGTTAAGTTTGCAGGAATTTGTTGCACAGCAACAGAAACCTAATATACTAGGCGACAGGCACAGGGAGGTTCATAACCCTAGTCTCTCTATTTTTGTACAAGTTTCAAATTTTCCATAGTGAAGAAAACCAAAATATTTCACCCCTAAATATATTTCCTTGACATAGTTCAAGATGGCAATTCAGAAAGGCTAGAAATACAAGAGTAACTAAAACGCTTTCTTTTGTCAGTGAGATTTACATCTGTCGAGAAAATCTGCACTGATGCAACCAGGCTTCCTCTCAGGCCCTCCCTTGTCCTATCCAGGAAAGATTAACTGAGAGTCAGATGTCTTTAAAGGTCCAAAAAGCATTCATCATCTATTCTCTCTGAGTGCTGCTATCTGTGAAGTTTCATCTATCTAACAAGACCACCTTTGCTAACCAGACCTCATCTTCTCCCCCTCTCATACCTGTTTTGCCATGATTCAAGTCCCCATTCTGTCTGTATACTCATGAAGGCATGGAAGCTACTGAGCCCCACTGGGGAGTTGGAGTCTTCACTCTGGGGTTCTCCTGTATGCACATTAATACATTTGAATGCCTTCTATCCTTTTAATATGCCCTCTTTTTTTTTTTCTTTTTTCTGAGATGGAGTCTCACTCTGTTGCTCAGGCTGGAGTGCAGTGGCATGATCTCGGCTCACTGCAGCCCCCATTTCCCGGGTTCAAGTGATTCTCCTGCCTCAGCCTCCCAAGTAGCTGGGATTATAGGCATGCCCCACCACACCTGGCTAACTTTTGTATTTTTAGTAGAGACAGGGTTTCGCCACGTTGGTCAGGCTGGTCTCAAACTCCTGGGCTCAAGCAATCCACCCACCTCGGCCTCCCAAAGTGCTGGGATTATAAGTGTGAGCCACCAGGCCCAGCGTTAATCAGCCTTTTGTCCATTGATTTTTCAGCAAAACTTCAGAGGGTGAAAAGGAAGTTTTCCCTTGATCCCCATAACAGTCATCATAAATGTTTAACATTCTGATTTTCATGTTGCTAATCAATGCTGAGTGATGGGAACTCAGCTGAGTGGCTCATTATACTTCTCTGTAATTTCAGGAGCATATAAAATTTCCCATAATAAAACCTACAAAAATTTGTTTAATGATTGATTGGTCAGCAGGCAATTTGAGTAGTTCCTACTTACATTATTTTTGTAAGCAAATATTAATGAGTGCCAGCCTTCTTAAAGGGCTTGTCACCCAGTCACTGGAATCATTCTGTTTCTCAACTGAGTTGTTTCTTAGCTTGTGCCCCAGAGATTTTCACACCCAGGTCATCCTAGTGAGAGTCCGGGGTGGGAGAGAAGAGCATGCTTTTCTTTATGAAGTGAAGGAAGGGTGATTGTGGAAGGGAAGGTGGAGAAGAATCTCAGAACATGGGCCCTGAAGATGAATTGTAGGCAAAAGCACTTATGGAAGTTGAGAGATTGCAAATTAATTACATGAAAGCAGTGGTGGCAGTTTTACCCTCAGAGGAATTTCGCATTGTCTGGAGACATTTTTGGTTGTCACAACTGGAGGGTGAGGGTAGGTGCTACCAGCATCTGGTGGGTACATGCACAGAGCAGTCCCTTTTTCCCCACCCAAGTATCATCTAGCCCAAAACGTCAACAGTGACCAGGTGGAGAGATTATGCCTTAAACACGTCTGTGTCTGCACTTCTGGAAAATGACCAGGAACCCCTAGGATTGCGCATACTCTTTTTCTTTTCTTTTTTTTTTTTTTGAGGCAGAGGCTCACTCTGTCACCCAGGCTGGAATGCATGGTGCAATCTCAGCTCACTGCAAGCTCCACCTCCCAGGTTCACACCATTCTTCTGTGTCAGCCTCCCGAGTAGCTGGGACCACAGGTGCCCACCACCACACCTGGCTAATTTTTATTTTTTTAATTTTTTTAGTAGAGATGGGGTTTCAGCATATTAGCCAGGATGGTCTCAATCTCCTGACCTTGTGATCCTCCCAAAGTGCTGGAATTGCAGTCGGGAGCCACCACACCCGGCCGAAGCGTGCATACTCTTGGCTTTGTTGCTTTGAGAGACATATTTCGATTTTTCTGCTACTAAAAATGATTGCTTCTTCTTGGGGAGGTATGAGTATGTGATGTTGCATTTGTCACTGTAGAGAGGCCAGCAGCCCCTAGGTCTGTAGCAAGACATTCGTGCCCTCACTTAATGCTGAAGGAGACCATTTGACTGGCTCCAGAGGGCATCGCCCAGGTGCTGTGGGTGTGGTAGGACTGTTTTTGGGGAACCCTGAGGCCAAGCCTCACCTTGTGGGTGGAGTAAAGATATTGCTCCTAAAAGAAATGAGAATGGGCTGGGCACAGTGGCTCACACCTGTAATCCCAGCACTTTGGGAGGCCAAGATGGGCGGATGACGAGGTCAAGAGATTGAGACCATCCTGGCCAACATGGTGAAACCCCGTCTCTACTAAAAATACAAAAATTAGCTGGACGTGGTGGCACGCACCTGTAGTCCCAGCTACTTGGGAGCCTGAGGCAGGAGAATTGCTTGAATCTGGGAGGCGGAGGTTGCAGTGAGCCGAGATCACGCCACTGCACTCCAGCCTACCAATAGAGTGAGACTCGGTTAAAAAAAAAAAAAAAAAAAAAAAAAAAAAAAAAAGTCCTCCTGGGAAGCAATGAACTTCAGGTCAGGAAATGAAGACTCGAAGGAATCCATAACCCCTGATTCAGGGAGGTGCCTCTCCCTCCCTCTGATCTCAAGGCACGTGGGCACCTACCAGGGTGAGAGATTTGCCTGACGGCACCGTGATTCTGAAGAGGTTGGCCTGGCTCCTTAGCAGACAGGAGGCCCTTCGAGGCCCTGAGTTCATTCCTGTGGGTTCCAAGCACGGCCCCAGCATGGCAGCGTTAACAAGTGACTGCCTGGGTAGGAATTCCCTTCCTTTACCCGTAAACCTTCAGGGAAGTCACATTAAAGCTGTAATCTTGTCACCACTATCTCTTTGCAAAATGAAGGGAGGAAGTGCCCAGAGTTGACTGAACCAGTAGAGAGAAAAGCAAAAGGCAGGAGGTGCCAGTGTGGTGAGCAGAGCCCTTGGGGAGTAGCCAGCAGGCTCTGCTGCCAGGTGACGAGTTGCTTCGAAACTGGGATAATTCATCTGAAATGATTATTTATGAAGTTCAAGTATATATTCACCCTGAGCAAGAAGAGTTTATCTGATTTCATTAAAATCATAACTGCATGGAAAACAGTACATGACTTTGTTTTTCTTTTTAAAGAGATAAGTTGGTAAAATAAGGCATTTCTGTTGCACGTATGTGTTTTCCCCTGAAATTAAACTGGAGTTGTACCCAAAAGCTTCCTTCTGTAACCAGCTCTGTACCAGCTTTGGCTGGTATCTACTTCCTGTGACTCACATCTTTATGACAATAATCATCAAGAATAAATACATGGGCCAGGCGTGGTGGATCACGCCTGTAATCCCAGCACTTTGGGAGGCCGAGACGGGCGGATCATGAGGTCAGGAGATCGAGACCATCCTGGCTAACACGGTGAAACCCCGTCTCTACTAAAAAAAATACAAAAAACTAGCCGGGCGAGGTGGCGGGCACCTGTAGTCCCAGCTACTCGGGAGGCTGAGGCAGGAGAATGGTATGAACCTGGGAGGTGGAGCTTGCAGGGAGCCGAGATCGCACCACTGCACTCCAGTCTGGGCAACAGAGTGAGACTCCATCTCAAAAAAAAAAAAAAAAAAAAAAGAATAAATACATGAACCAAAGCTGGGTCTTCAGTTCTGTTGCTGTTTGTTACTTTAGGGAAAGGAAGCTGAAAGAAAGAAGACCGAGTGTATTTGTTCATCCTACAAACTGTGCACATGTATTGTATACCCTATACGGTACACATCTACTCATTGCCAGGTTCAAGGATCTTTGACTTAGACAAAGTAGAAATTTAGAATGTGTACTGCTTTGGGGACTTTCCTTCGATTGTAAACAATTATTACGGAGAAGCATACATTTCTCTGATTCTTTGTTGGCCTTTTGGCTTCTTGACCTACTTCCTCAAATGTATAGTGGTTTCTATATTAAATTTTCCCCTTGACTAAGCAAAGCATGTAGTGTCTAGTTACACTTCCTCTTCAATAGGGAAATGCTTATTTTTTCTATTTGTAGAACTTAAAAGCAAACAGTTCCCATAGGAAAAAAATTACTTAGTTCACCCTCCTAGAGTGTGGAAATAGATGATTCCAAATTATTATCAAGTATTTCTTTTGGAGGTTGTACAAAGTTCAGATTCGCAATTAGGCACAAAACAATATCTTGAAGGGATAGGGACTCCAGGGTACAGTAACCCAGTTTGAATCCCAACCCTGCCACCTACTGACCATGTGACTTTGGGCAAATAACTTTATGTCTCTGTACCTAAAACCCCAAGAAGTGCTTGGTGAGTATTATATAATAATTATAGTAATAAACATAAAATTGCCATGCTCATGCTCACATCGGTGTCACGGGGACGTTGTAAAGAGAAGTGATGATGAGCATACAGCTTCTAGCAAGTTCATAGTTGCAGTATTATCTAGATAACAGGTCATGTGCTTCAGTCATATATATTTTTTTTTTCCATGGAGACAGGTTCTTGCTATGTTGCCCAGATTGGTCTTGAACTCCCAGGCTCAAGCAATCCTCCTGTCTCAGCTTCCCAAAGTGCTAGGATTACAGGCATGAGCCACTGCACTCAACCAAGACACATTTTCTTTCACGCATACACAAAAGTCTTCCATTATAAAATGGGAGGTACTGATGCTGATTTCAAACTAAATCAAACAGTCCCACTCTTCAGTCTTTTCCCATCAACATAAGTAGCCGCTCCTTTCTTCCAGTTGCTAACATCAAAAACCTTATGCCACGCCTGACTCCTGCCTGTCTTATGACCCGAGTTCTATCTGTCAGGAAATTGCACCCATGCTACCAAAATACCTCCAATCTGACCACTTTTACCACCTCCACTGCTACTACCCTGGTCCAAGCCACCATTCAGAAAAATTAGGACACATCTAAAGAACACCTTCACAGAAACATCTAGAATAATGTCTGACCGAATGCCTGGGTACCGTAACCTAGTCAAATTGACACATAACATTAACTATCACATGATGTTCAGTAAATGATCAAATAGTTGATCCATTAAAATAAGAGTTCAAATGGCTTAGTTTAAGCTAGTGTCATTGAAAGAAAAAAACACACCATTTAAAAAATATATTCAGGCTGGGCATGGTGGCTCACGCTTGTAATCCCAACACTTTGAGAGGCTGAGGTGAGTGGATCACCTGAGGTCAGGAGTTTGAAACCAGCCTGGCCAACATGGCGAAACTGTCTGTACTAAAAATACAAAAATTAGGGAGGCTGAGGAAGGAGAATTGCTTAAACCCAGGAGGCAGAGGTTGCAGTGAGCTGAGATCGTGCCACTGCACTCCAGTCTGGGAAACAGAGCACTACTCCATCAAAAAAAAAAAGTTCAAATTTTAGGGTTTTTAAAATAGACATATTTTTTCTCTAATGCTAATTGTATTTAAGGTGTTTTTGAAAAGTTAAACAAAAATTTTTTCTAAAATTAGATTGTGGTAGTATTTCTATAACTCTGTGAAGTTAATAAGAATTATTGATGTATACACTTAAGATGGATGAGTTTGTGGCAGGTAAATTATATCGAGATAAGGCTTTTTTTTAAATTGGGCAACAAATGAGCTGTTAATTATGTAAAAACATTCTATTTTAGGAAGAACATTTAAACAGAAAATTCCAGGACTGAGACAAAACTACACTTGATAGTATGCAATTATAAGTAGGATAAAATCGGGAAGCACTTGAAAAATAGTATTACAGACAAAATCCTGAGTAGACACAAGAAAATAATCTTTTAAAAATAATCTTTGGCCGAGTGCGGTGGCTCACACCTGTAATCCCAAGTCTTTGGGAGGCCGAGGCGTGTGGATCACCTGAGGTCAGGAATTCAAGACCAGCCTGTCCAACAAGATGAAATACCAGCTCTCCTAAAATTACAAAAATTAGCCAGGCATGGTGGCACGAGCTGGTAATTCCAGCTATTTGGGAGGCTGAGGCAGGAGAATGGCTTGAACCCAGAAGGTGGAGGATACAGTGAACCGAGATTGTGCCACTGCAATCCAGCCTGGGTGACAGAGCGAGACTCTGTCTCAAAACAATAATAATAATTAATGATTTTTTAAAGGGTAATAAGTTTTTTTCTTATAAATTTGAATGACACTGAAAATATTAACTGCTTTTGAAAAGAAAGGGCTAAAATGCACCCTTTGGATTTAGCCACAAAGAAGCCACTGGTGCCGTGACAGTGACACTGTCCCTTCATGTTCAGCAGCATCCGCACTGGGCTTCCGGAGACAGCTGGAGGAGGGAGCTTCCTTCCCGCCTTGTCTTCCTCCAGGCCCACTCACCCTGCGTAGGGAACAAACAAAACCTTCCAGAGGTGGACATTGCTCACCTCTGGGTCCCTCATTTTCTCCCACCAAACACACTGTGCTCAGCCTGCCTTTTTCTTTCTTTACTCTCCTTCTTTTTTTTTTGAGACAGAGTCTTGCACTCTCGCCCAGGCTGGAGTGCAGTGGCACAATCTCGGTTCACTGCAACCTCCACTCCCGGGTTCATGCCATTCTCCTGCCTCAGCCTCCCGACTAGCTGGGACTACAGGCGCCCACCACCACGCCCAGCTAATTTTTTGTATTTTTAGTAGAGACGGGGTTTCACCGTGTTAGCCAGGATGGTCTTGAACTCCCGGACTCAGGTGATCTGCCCGCCTCGGCCTCCCAAAGTGCTGGGATTACAGGTGTGAGCCACCGCACCCGGCCTTTTTTTAAATATATACTTCAAGTTCTAGGGTACATGTGCACAACATGCAGGTTTGTTACATATGTATACATGTGCCATGTTGGTGTGCTGCACCCATTAACTCCTAATGCTATCCCTCCCCTCTCCCCCCGTACTCTCCTTTCTTTTTTTTTTTTTTTTTTTTTTTGAGACGGAGTCTCGCTCTGTCGCCCAGGCTGGAGTGCAGTGGGACGATCTCTGCTCACTGCAAGCTCTGCCTCCCAGGTTTACGCCATTCTCCTGCCTCAGCCTCCCGAGGAGCTGGGACTACAGGCGCCCGCCACCACGCCCGGCTAGTTTTTTTTATGTTTTTTAGTAGAGACGGGGTTTCACCGTGTTAGGCAGGATGGTCTCGATCTCCTGACCTCGTGATCACCCGTCACGGCCTCCCAAAGTGCTGGGATTACAGACTTGAGCCACCGCGCCCGGCCCCGTACTCTCCTTTCTATCTAGCACAGTCGCCTTCTTTACTTTCTCCAATTTGCCAGTTTTTCTGGGATTTTTTTTTTCCATGCTCTTAAAAATTTCCCATCCTCATGGCAGTGACAGCAGTCACCGCAGCATTTTGACAGGTATTAAATGAGACTCATAGTTAGCCACTGTGTGCTCATCTGCCCTGAATGTGGTACCCTTCTGAAAGTCCCTGAACTGTGTAAGTTCACAGACACAGATGACTGGTCACCTCCTGATTCACATGAGGTCCAGAAACCCATCCGTACAGCTCCCTTCTTGCAAGGGAGCTTAACTGGAGGAAGAGAAAACACAGCCCCTTTTGATAAATGTCTCATGAATGTAAAGGCTGGCTGGTGATAGAAAGGGTGGCAGAATTTGAAGACATACCCCACCTAATTACCCCTTGGCCCAACCTCTATCATTCACTTGCTTCTCCAGTGCCCAGGAGCGATGGGACTATCCAGGCAGTGCTGAAAGAACTGTGAGGACCATGTCTGAAAGGCCTGGCAAGAGAGCCGGAGCAGTCAGCAGCAGTGTCGCAGCACAGAGAAGGCTTAGCCAACAGCATCGTAGCAGAGAAGGCATGGCACAGCCAACAGTAGGGCTGCTTGCAGCAGGTGCCATCTCTGAGAATATGTAGGAGCCCTTCTTCTCTGCCTAGGCTTCCCATCTGCTCTTCTCTCCCCACCCAGGAGCCCTTTGAAGAAATGGCTGAAGAGAAGGAGCCCTTCAAAAGCCTGGACTCCCAGCAACATATGCTAAGAGACCTCTGTATTGTTGAGATTTGAGATTCTTTATAAAGGCGATACAGTATACACACACACTGAGTGGAGCCTGGGACATTCCAGAAATGTTGGTATATGGTAAAGCAATTTATTTGCATACATTTGACATGTATCCAGTCACTTTCCCAAGCTCATGGATACTAGCAAAGTTGTCTTGTTTGTTTGTTTGTTTTGAGACAGAGTCTTGCTCTGTTGCCCAGGCTGGAGTGCAGTGACACCATTCTGGCTCACTGCAACCTGTGCCTCCCAGATTCAAGCGATTTAGAGCGTCAGCCTCTTGAGTAGCTGTAATTACAGGTGCGCCACCACACCCGGCTAGTTTTTGTACTTTTAATAAAGACGGAGTGCCGCCATGTTGGCCAGGCTGGTCTTGAACTCCTGGCCTCAGGTGACCCGCCCACCTTGGCCTCCCAAACTGCTGGGATTACAGGCGTGAGCTACCATGCCTGGCCATGGCGAAGCTTTTGATTGCATCTAAGTGTTTCAGAACAGTAGTTCTCAAAGTCTCCAGAACTCCTTTCAGGGAATATGCAAGGTCAAAACCGTTTTCATAACCAATCAAGAGATGAATTGTCTTTTTCACTCTCATTCTTTCAGTGGGATATGCAATGGGATTTTCTAGAGGCTGCATATGTGATATTGCACCTGTGCAGAACAGAGCAGCTGTAAGAACCCAACTTCCTTCTATTAGGACAGAAACTAAAGAGCTTTTTAAAAATCTCTTTTTAAAGAATAGAAATTTTGGCCAGGCACGTTTGCTCACTCCTGTATTCCCAGCACTTTGGGAGGCCAAGGTGGGCGGATCACTTAAGGTCAGGAGCTTGTGACCAGCCTGACCAACATGGAGAAACCCCATCTATACTAAAAATACAAAAAAATTAGCCGGGCATAGTGGCATATGCTTGTAATCCCAGCTACTTGGGAGGCTGAGGCAGGAGAATCGCTCGAACCCCGGAGGCAGAGGTTGTACTGAGCCAAGATCGCACCACTGCACTCCAGCCTGGGTGACAAGAGCGAAACTCTGTCTCAAAATAAATAAATAAAAGAATAGCAATTTTATCAAAGAGTACTTTTTTGTTTTGGAAAATATATTTGTCATGAGAAATATGTGGTTTGTTTTAATGTGTAATTGGTATGTTACTTTTTTTTTTTTTGAGATGGACTCTTACTCTGTTGCCCAGGCTGGAGTGCAATGGTGCAATCTTGGCTCACTGCAACCTCAGCCTCCTGGGTTCAAGCGATTCTCCTGCCTCAGCCTCTTGAGTAGGTGGAATTACAAGCAGGAGCAACCACATCCAGCTAATTTTTTGTATTTTTAGTAGAAACAGGATTTCACCATGTTGGCCAGGTTAGTGTCAAACTCCTGACCTCAGGTGATCCACCTGCCTCGGCTCAGGACAAACCACCCAAAATATGGCCATAGGAGATCAGAACATGCCAAAATATACTTCCTTGGCATATTTTGAGCTGATTATTTTGAGAAACTGCAGGCACAGGAGCAGCTGAAAAGCTGTCCTTTTGTAAAGAACATTTACATCTACA
Organism: Macaca fascicularis; assembly: GCF_037993035.2. Classification (NCBI taxonomy): domain Eukaryota; kingdom Metazoa; phylum Chordata; class Mammalia; order Primates; family Cercopithecidae; genus Macaca; species Macaca fascicularis. Next base: position 13,540,592 of record NC_088377.1, on the reverse strand, counting down.
AAGGAAATCTACATCAGTAAATTGTATCAGGCAGAGTGTCTGGGATACCTCTTTTTTTTTTTTTAATACCTCTATTAGCTGAGAGACTGTTTCTCTGCAGAGCAGGACGGGGTTTGCTCACCAAGCACTTATTCCCCTTTCCCTGCCATGACTTGCTGTTGCTTAATCCCTGGAAGCCTCAAGCCTCTACTCCTTTCTGTAGAGCAGAATTCTGTGTAAGGCCCGACATGGTGGCTCACACCTGCAATCCTAGCACTTTGGAGGGCAGAGGCGGCTGGATCACTTGAGGTCAGGAGTTTGGGACCAGCCTGGCAATTATGGTGCAACCCTGTCTCCACTAAAAATGCAAAACAAATTAGCCAGGTGTGGTGGCACATGCCTGTAATCCCAGCTACTCAGGAGGCTGAGACAGGATAATCACTTGAACCTGGGAGGCACAGGTTGCAGTGAGCCGAGATCGCACCACTGCCCTCCACCCTGAGCGACAAAGCAAGATTCCATCTCAAACAAACAAACAAGCAACAAAAACAAGAAAAAAACCCAAACAGAATACTGCATAAACCTCAATCATCTGGCCTTTTTGAGCCTCATATTTGGTGGGACTTCCATGCATGTGCACATAACTAAAATGGTTTTTCTCCTGTCATCTGTCCACTGTCAGTTTACTTCATAGGCTCAATTATCAAACCTTCAGAGAGTAGAAAGTTTTATTCTCCACCACACTCGTCTTTAAACATGCCAGGTGTCTCTAACACGCAGCCAGCTGAGAACACTGGCTGGGCTATCTTCAGGCCTCCCACGGCCTCCACTGTGACTTGCTCTGACTCACACAACAGGATGGCAGAGGTTTGGCAAGACAGGAAGCCAACGCCCGGGGCAGCAGCCACATCTGTGCTCCCGGAAATCCACATTTGGTCAAAGGGGACACTTCGGGGTGCTGACACTTTGGGGTGCGGGGAGCATTTGGGCTGCTTGGTCCTCCCTCTGGCTGGATTGACCCCGTTGCTTCCCCACTTGTCCCCATGCTTCAGAGACTCTTCCACACAGAGCTGGTCTTAAAGCATAAACAAAACCCACGGATGATGGGGCGACAGAGATTAAATGGCAAGACTCCGGAGGATGCTGGAGGAATGTGTGACCTCAAAATTAAGCAGAGCATCTGTGAGCCCGATGTCCCATACCCGTTAGCAGTCACGCCCCATCTCCCCTCCTACCAGCCCCTGGCATCTATTAATGTACTTTTTGTCTCTATGAATGCGCCCATTTTGGAAATTTTATATAAAGAGGATCATACAATACATGACCTTTGTGACTGACTTCTTTCACTCAGCATCACATTTTTGAGGTTGGTCCGCATCGTAGCGTGTATCAGTGCTTCTTTATTGACAAATAATTTCCACCATTTGGATACGTCGCATGCTATGTATCTAATTATAAGTTGATGGACATTTGGTTTGTTGCCACTTTTGGGGGCCATTATGAGCAGAGTTTTAGGGACCCACTTTCTTTTTCTTTTTTTAACAGGGTCTCACTCTGTCACCCAGGCTGGAGTGCAGTGGCACAATCACAGCTCACTGCAGCTTCACCCTCCTGGGCTCAAGTGGTCCTCCCACCTTAGCCTCCTGAGTAGCTCGGACTACAGGCATGAGCCGCCACATCTGGCTAATTTTTTTTCTTTTCTTTTCTTTTTTTTTTTGTAAAGACGAGGTTTCGCCACATTGCCCAGGCGGATCTCAAACTCCTGGGCTCAAGTGGATCCACCGGCCTCAACCTCCCAAAGTGCTGGGTGCTGGGATTACAGGCGCGAGCCACCACTCCCAGTCTCCCAGTCTAGGGGCCCACTTTCAAATCACAAGCAGCCGCTTTCTGGAAGGCACCTCATCATGCATTGGCAGGGCTATGTCCTTCACAAGTTGACCCAGACGACGCTCTTCCCAAGTGACTTCTGCTCCAGGTCCACTGTTCAGGCTCCCGTTGGTCCTAACCCCTCCAGACATCCCGCCTTGGGGGGTACCTGGGCCCCTACTGTTCTTTCCTATATCAGCCTCAACCAAGCTCTTCCCACCCCTCAATCCATCAGACATCCTCCAGTCACACTGAACTTCAAAGAAAGAACAGAAGCTGGGTGCGGTGGCTCATGTCTAATTCCAGCACTTTGGGAGGCTGAGGCGAGTGGATCACCTGAGGTCAGGAGTTCGAAAACAGCCTGCCCAACACGGTGAAACCCCGTCTCTACTAAAAATACAAAAACAAAAAAAAATTAGCCGAACTTGGTGGCGGGCACCTGTAATCCCAGCTGCTCAGGAGGCTGAGGCAGGAGAATTGCTTGAATCTGGGAGGTAGAGGTTGCAGTGAGCCGAGATTGTGCTACTACACTCCTGCCTGGGTAACAGGGTGAGACCCTGTCTTGAGAGAGAGAGAGACAGAGAGAAAGAAAGAAAGAAAGAAAGAAAGAAAGAAAGAAAGAAAGAAAGAAAGAAAGAAAGAAAGAAAGAAAGAAAGAAAGAAAGAAAGAAAGAAAGAAAGAGAGAGAAAAAGAGAGAGGAAGGAAGAAAGAGAAGGAGGGAGGGAAGGAGGAAGGAAAGAAAAGAAAGAGGAGAGGAGACGAGACAAGACGAGATGAGAAGCGAAGAGAAGAGAAGAGAAGAGAAGAGAAGAGAAGAGAGAGAAGAGAAGAGAAAAGAAGGAAAGAAAGAAAGAAAGAGCAGAGAGGCCCAGTCACTCTTCTGAGAGTCTCGTGGCATCTCGGTAGATTTGCTGGTCCCTTTACATAACCCAGGGTGAGGCATCCCCTAATTTCACCCACAGATGCAGCTAAGCCCAGGCCCTTGTCCAGACAAAACCATCCTGCCAAGCTCCCACCACCCCATCAGCATCACTTTCAGGTTGTTGGTCATCACTGATTTTTGGTCATCTATGTCACCTAAGAGGCCACTCATGACGTTAGCCCTTGACCTCAAAAAGAACCTCAAAGAAAATTCCAGGTTTCATTCCAAAAGGAGAAATTGGATCAAACTGTGATGGCTCATGCCTATAATCCCAGCACTATGGGAGGCTGAGGCAGGTGGATCTCTTGAGCCCAGGAGTTTGAGACCATCCTGGGCAACGCTGTCTTTCCAAAAAAAACAAACAAAAAAAATTAGCTGGGCATGGTGGTGCGTGCCTGTAGTCTCAGCTACTCAGTAGGCTGAGGTGGGAGGATCACGTAAACCTGGGAGGTTGAGGCTGCAGTGAGCCGGGATGGTGCCACTGCACTCCAGCCTGGAAGACAGAGCAAGATGCTGTCTCAAAAACTAGCAAACCAAACAAAAGGAGAAACTGCTGGCAGCCCCTAATCTAGTACTGTCCCAGCTCCACCCACTTTCAGATCCAGCGTCCTCCCCTGGCACATGGGAGCCCGCTTCTCTGTGCTGACAGTGAGGGAAGATCCCCTCCGGGGAGAACTGTAGCCTTGACCTCTGCACGCTTTACTTATCCAGAGCACAAGGCAGGGCCACTGACTCATCCTGGTTTACCCTGGACTTTCCCAGGTTCAGCACTGAAAAGTCCCGCATCTGGAAAAGCCCCTGAGTTGCTGACAAACCAGACAGTCGGGGCCATGCAAAGCACAGTGCATGGTGCTTTAGCCACGAAGTCGATTAAAGAGTCAGAGGCAGTGAGCCACAGGAAGCGCCACGTGACCCAGACTGTGAGGAGGACACAGGAAACCAACGCTCACTGTGTCCTGCCTGGGGGGTTAACCTATCAACAAGCATCAGCGTTGCCATTCCAGAGATCAGCAAACTGAAGAGCAGTCGTGACTTGTCCTCTCTTGCAAGACAAGAGAGTAACAAATCCATGAAGGGAAGGATGCGGACTTGAGCAAAGGGGGCAGGGCCTGATGTCATTTTGGCATTTTTTTCTTTGAATGACTCAGGTAAAATTCACATAACGTAAATTAACCATTTTAAAGTGTACAATTCAGAGGCATTTGGTACATTCACACTGTTGTGCAAGCACCACTTGTATCTAGTCCCAAAATATTTTCACTTCCCCAAAAGGAAACTCTGTCCCCATCAAGCAGTCACACCCTACTCCCTTGCCCCTGCCCCCAGCCTCTGACAACCACCGATGTACCTTTTGTCTCTATGGATTTGCCTTTACTGAGCAATTCATATTAATGGAACTATACAATATGCGGCCCTTTGCAACTGGCTCTTTTTAATCAGCATCATTTTTTTTTTCTTTGAGATAGAGTCTTGCTCTGTCGCCCAGGCTAGAGTGCAGTGGCATGATCTCGGCTCACTGCAACCTCCACCTCCTGGGCTCAAGCAATTCACATGCCTCAGCCTCCTGAGTAGCTGAGACTGCAGGTGCGCACTACCACGCTTGGCTAATTTTTTTTTTTTTTTTTTTGTAGAGACAAGGGGTCTCACTACATTGCCCAGACTGGTGTCGAACTCGTGGCCTCAAGCAATCCTCCTGCCTCGGTTTCCCAAAGTGCTGGGATTACAGGCGTGAGCCACTGCACCCAGCCTATCATCCTAGTTTTGTTTTTTTGGGTTTTTTGTTTGTTTGTTTGTTTTTGAGACCGAGTTTCAATCTGGTCACCCAGGCTGGAGTGCAATGGTGCAATCTTGGCTCACTGTAACCTCCGCCTTCTGGGTTCAAGCGATTCTCCTGCCTCAACCTCTCAAGTAGTTCTGACTACAGGTGTAAGCCACCACCCCTGGCTAATTTTTGTATTTTTAGTAGAGACAGGATTTCACCATGTTGGCCAGCCTGATCTCAAACCCCTGACCTTAAGTGATCTGCCCACTTTGGTATCCCAAAATGCTGGGATTTCAAGTGTGAGGCACCTTGCCCGGCTGCCTCATCAATTCTCTATAAACATTTATTATTGAGAAGTCAGTTGAGCTGTTTCTCTGTACTTGTTTCCAGAAAGAAACAGGGTGCACCTAGACCACCCTGGATCTCAGTGAAAGGCTGTCTTCCCTTTCAATAACTGATGGAGAACTTCTAATTATTCTTCTATGAACCTTAGAATGTACCAAGAAAATCCATTCTGCAGAGTCTTATTTCTGGGCATCCTGTGCATATGAGCTGAGAGGAATCTGATTTTTATGCAGCGCCGAATGTCATCAAAAGGCTTCGAGGAAGAGTTTCCTGAGTTTCCTTGATGTTTGCGGCGCTTGCTGTTACTTTCACACTTAGCTAAGTAACCTTTGATACTGTGTGGTTATAACATAATAACCACAGGTCCTTTGTCTTCTCTGGCAAGAGTGAAGAATTCGAAGGACTTTAACCACTGGTAAAAGTGTCTTCTCACATTAACCGCATAGCAGCAAGCTTTGTATGAACCAGCTGGTTATTCTCACTAAATGGGTCAGATACAAGTTACAAGCAGATCGCAAAGCTGCCTAGACTGGACTGAGTGTAGGTTGGCCAAAAGGCATGACTGAGAAGATAAATCTCGTCTGTCCACCCTTTTCCCACTAGTTCCAAGCCAGCCTCGTGGCTGAGCCCAGCTTCCCAAGCCTCTCTGATGATGGCGTCAGTCAGTCCAAGCCAGGTTTAGCTGAGTGCTTCTGGCCATCCCAGGGTGCAATCATGCCTTCCTTTGCCATCTGGGCTTTCCCCAGGTTAGTGGAACTGCTTCCAGGAGGGTGGGTCCTGCCCTGTGGAGTGCCTGGAGCAGGGACTGGTCACCAGCATTAAGTGTCCAGAGAGGGAGCACGTATATATGAATCAATTTTTAGAAGAGACAATAACCCATTCAAAAAAGGGCAACAGCCAGACTGGTAGCTCATGCCTGTAATTCCAGCATTTGGGAGGCTGAGGCGGGAGGATGGCTTTAGCCCAGGAGTTTGAGACCAGCCGGGTAACTTAGTGAGACCCTCGTCTGTATAATTTTTTTTTTTTTTAATTAGTTGGGCATGGTAACCCCTACCTATAGTCTCAGCTACTCGGGAGGCTGAGGTGGGAGGATGGCTTGAGTCTAGGAGGTTGAGGCTGCAGTGAGCTATGATCATGCCACTGCACCTCAAACTGGGCAACAGAGCAAGACAAAAAAAAAAAGAGGGGATCATAGAAAAAGAGATTCAAGTGTTGTTAAACAATGGATGGCCAACCTCATTCACAGTCAAAAAGTACAAATCAAACAACAATGAGATATCCTGGGCGGGGCAAGGGGAGTGCAGTTTCATGGGCAAATATTACCCCATTTAATATCCTTGGTACCAGTGAGGTTGTGGTGAAAGGATGTGCTCACTAGCGCCCCCTGAAGGAGACCTGAGCACCTTTTCTGGCCTTGGGGCCTCCAAGCCAGCTTCCTGGATCGTCCAAGGATTCTGCTACCAGTGACCTTCCATAAATCTGTTTTCTGCTTAAACTAGCTAGGGTGGGTTCTGTTGTTTCCAACCTGGCCTCTAACACAAGGTCTCTGAGCTTCAGTTTTCCTGCCAGGTGAGAAGGGGATACTGCTCTCTTCTGTACACGTGGATTGAGAGCATTTCCGAGATAACATCGCAAGTACAGTTGTTCACTAGATGGGTGTGTTATCAGCCCCTGTCCACAACCCCTTATCTGGGAACCTCAGGGGCCAGAAATGTTTCATGATTTGGGTTTTTTGGTTTGTTTTTAAGACAGGAGGGAGTCTCACTATATTGCCCAGGCTGGTCTCAAACCATTGGCCTCAATAAATCCTCCCACCTTGGCCTCCCAAAGTGCTGTGATTACAGGCGTGAGCACCCAGCCTAATGTGGCATTTTAGAAAGGCGATATGGTGCAGGTAATATTAGGGAGCACTCTCAGCATGCTGTGGGCAGCACTCTGTAATCAAACCATTTCTCATTTTCTAGGGAAACTGTATCCATTTCACATTTAATGGAAGAATTAAGGATTAAATCTAGCTTGATATTAATTCAAGTCAGGAATTAAGAAGATGTTTGTGATTTTTCACTCTTTGGATTTTGGAGCTGTAAGTTGGAATTTATTTTCCCATGACCTGAATATTTTATTCTGTGATACTTGATTGTTTTTGTTTTTGTTTTGTTTGGTTTTGTTTTTGAAATGGAGTCTCACTCTGCTATCCAGGCTGGAGTGCAGTGGTGTAATCTCGGCTCACTGCAACCTGAACCTCCTGGGTTCAAGCGATTTTACAGCCTCAGCCTCCTGAGTAGCTGGGATTACAGGTGCCTGCCACCATGGCTGGCTAATTTCTGTATTTTTAGTAGAGACAGGGTTTCACCATGTTGGCCAGACTGGTTTCAAACTCCTGACCTCAAGTGATCCTCCCACCTCGGCCTCCCAAAATGCTGGGATTACAGGTGTGAGCCACTGTGCCCAGCCTGATACTTGGTTTTTAAAAATCCTTCGACACAGGACTGGAGTATGACCTCTGCAGCACTCCGTGGGAAGAGCTGTGGCCCCTTGGCTTATTATTGCTTCTTAGCAGTCCCAGTGACCTTCGGCCTGAGGCAGGTGAGCCCCAGGTAGTTTATGACATCGCTGGGTTGTTGGCCTTTCCAAGCCCAAAGTGACACTAGCATTTCTCTAGGCCTTGAACTACCTGGGGAGTCAGAGCCACCAGCATTGAATGGGCATCAGTTTTTAGTTTTTGTTTGTTTGTTTGTTGAGATGGAGTCTCGCTCTGTCGCCCAGGCTGGAGTGCAGTGGCGCCATCTCAGCTCACTGTAAGCTCCGCCTCCCGGGTTCACGCCATTCTCCTGCCTCAGCCTCCCAAGTAGCTGGGACTATAGGTGCCCGCCACCACGCCAAGCTAATTTTTTGTATTTTTAGTAGAGACGGGGTTTTACCATGTTAGCCAGGATGGTCTCGATCTCCTGACCTTGTGATCTGCCCACCTCAGCCTCCCAAAGTGCTGGGATTACAGGTGTGAGCCACCACACCCTGCCGAATGGGCATCAGTTTTACATATGGGTCCTAAACTGATTTCCGTGGGAGGAAATTCCAGAATTCCCAATTCAGATTAAGGGTGGGGCATCCCGAGGTTAAAATTCTCTCATTAAGGTTCTCTAAGAAGTCACATTTGAGCATACAGATGGACTACTATGCAGCAATCACCAACTGAGCATTTTGCAACCCTATTTTTAAGGTGTCTATGTATAGTTTTTCCCCCCTTTTCACAGCTTAATTGAGGTATAACTGGTATATATTATGCCATGCATGTTTTAAATATACATTTTGATAAGTTTTTAACATATGTGAAATCTTCCCCACAATAAAAATAATAAATATCCATTACCCCCAAAATGTCCTTGTTGAACACAGTTTCAAAACTTTCTTGGGCTTTGTCCAACCCTAGAACCCTGGAAAGTTGGGCATGGATACTTGAGTAGCCATAGGTGAGAGGGACCCAGATGCCTGGGACCTCAAAAGGTTCCAGCAGTCGGGGGCCTCAAACAGCAACTCCACCCCCTTTGAATAAACTGCTGAGCTGTGCTCATAGCAGACGTCACGCGCGTCCGTGTAAAGAGACCACCAAACAGGTTTTGTGTGAGCAACAAGGCTGTTTATTTCACCTGGGTGCAGGCAGGCCGAATCCAAAAAATGAGTCAGCGAAGGGAAATAGGGGTGGGGCCGTTTTATAGGACTTGGGTAGGTAGTGAAAAATTACAGTCAAAGGGGTTGTTCTCTGGCAGGCAGGGGCGGGGGTTACAAGGTGCTCAGTGGGGGAGCTTCCGAGCCAGGAGAAGGAATTTCACAAGGTAATGTCATCGGTTAAGGCAGGAACTGGCCATTTTCACTTATTCCGTGATTCTTCAGTTACTTCAGGCCATCTGGATGTATATGTGCAGGCTTGGGCTCAGAGGCCTGACAGCAGATTCAAGGCCAGCCCAGCCACCCCTCCACACCTTTCCTGGGCTTTGTGCAACCCTAGAATCCTGAAAAGTTGGGCATGGAGCCTGATTTAATTTGACTGAGACAGCAAAAGTGATATGATGGTTCTTGTTTCCGAGTGTTGTGAAGAAACACACGGCAGTTCCCAGCTACTTGGTAAAAGACCCACCCTTTAGGCAGATGAAAAAACTTATCTAGGTCAGGAAGTGCATCCTGTTTTCAGTAATCAGATCTGCCCAGTGATCCACCTGGCTTCCTATTTATGCAACACATCTTACTTGTAGATAATTACCAAATTCTTGAAAGCCAGACTGGGCTGCTCGCATCTGTAGTTCTAGCTACCGGGGAGACTAAGGTGGGAGGATTGCTTGAGCACAGGAGTTTGAGGCCAGCTTGGGCAACAAAGCAAGACTCCTGTTTTAATTTTAAAAAGAAAGAAAGAACGGAATAAAGGAAAAAAAGTCCCACAGTAGGCTGAAGTTGAAGTTTAGCGACAACGCTTTGGTCACTGATGTATCTCAAGTGTCTAGAACAATGCCTGGCATCTAAGGAGTGCTTAATAAATATTTGTTGAGGAATAAAAAAGTAAATGAGTTTGTCTCTCTTTTTTTTTTTTTTTTTTTTTTTTTTGGTGGAGGGGTGGGAAGGGTGTCACTCTATCACCCAGACTGGAATGTAGTGATGCAATCATGGCTAACTTCTGCCTCGAAATCCTAGGCTTGGGTGATTCTCCTGCCTCAGCCTCCCAAGTAGCTGGGAGTACAGGTGCACACCACCAAGCCCGGCTAAGTTTTTTTTTTTTTGAGATGGAGTTTCACTCTTGTTGCCCAGGTTGGGGTACAATGGAACGATCTCAACTCATGGCAACCTCCGTCCCCTGGTTCAAGCAATTCTCCTGCCTCAGCCTCCTGAGTAGCTTGGATTGCAGGCATGCACCATCATCCCTGGCTAATTTTGTATTTTTAGTAGAGACGGAGTTTCTTCATGTTGGTCAGGCTGCTCTTGAACTCCCAACCTCAGGTGATCTGCCTGCCTCGGCCTCCCAAAGTGCTGGGATTACAGGTGTGAGCCACCATGCCTGGCCTCTAATTTTTTTTTTTTTTTTTTTTTTTTAAGAGATGGGGCTTTGCCACATTGTTCATGCTCATGCTGGTCTTGAACTCCTGGGCTCAAGCAATCCTCCCGCCTCGGCCTCCCAAAGTGCTTGGATTACAGGTGTGAGTCACCACACCTGGCTGAATCTCCTTTTGATACTTGGATAAGTCAAAGCTTCAGCACTAGAATATCATATCTGGTAGTGTTGCCTTTATTTGAGCCAATGTTCTTTGAGGTGAGGCTGTTTCCTAGGCAACGTGAGTGATGTTCATTTGGAAAATAGGAATGTCCCTGGGTCTTGAGTAAAGTGGGTCCTGGAATTTCCTTTGCCTAGGTGACCCTATGCTACCTGGGGGAATGAGTTAGGAGGCATGTGTGGATGTGCCCAGGTCCCTGGGTGTTGGACTGGACAGTACTGGGAGGAATGGTGCCCTCTCCACTGCGTGAACTGGGAGGCCCAGGCAGGGTGGAGGCTCCCCCAAGCCAGGGCAGGTCATGGGACTGTCAGTTGGGGGTGCAGCCCATTGATAGATGAGAAGAAACTGCCACTCAGTGGACACCCCCCAAGTGCCTTGGGGACATTGAAAAGCTCTGTGGATTGGTGCTTGTCTAGCACAGCCAGAGGGGCCACCCCAGTTCCTGCCAGGGGCTCCCCACCTCCCACACAGAGAGTCCAGCCACCTGGGGATCTACCAGATGTTCTAATGCCAGAACAGAGGAAATGGAGGGGCTTTGACAGAATCTCCTACTGCAGACCCCAAGAGAATAGCCTGGGACTGGATGTAATCCAACTTGCAATCCACTCATGGTCCGCTCCATCGCACGATCACCGTTGTTCCAGACGCTAGATGCCGTGTTCAGTGATTGACCGAGCATTCTCTGCTGCTGCCACTAAAACATAAGCTCTGCAAGCTCAGAGTTTTTATCTGTTGTGCTCAGAACAGGACCTAGCACAGAGTAGATTCTCAATAAGTAAATATGTGCTAAATACATGAAAGAAGCGAGGGAGGGAGGGAAGGAAGGAGGAAGGGATAGAAGGCAACATATTCCAGACCACCGCGTCCTTTCTGAACATGCTTCACCGCCCCTAAGCTCTCTCTGTTCTTGCCCTCACCCACAAAGGTACCCACCCACATGAATTTGTGTTTGCTTTGCTTGGATCTATTTGGTATGAATACACCAGAAGTCACACACTATGATGTTTGAGGTTTCCAAGATAAAAAGAAAGTTCACAGTGACAATAGTTGAAGATTCTGCAAAAGAAAGGATGTTAACAATGAATTTAACACTCACCAAATGTAGCATAATCTCTACATAGTGGCTTGTGCCCGGTGCCCATGACTGTACCCGGGAGTCACTATACCTGGCAGTTAGCAAGGAAGGGCTGAAACCTGAGGGCTGCTGACGGTGAATGTGAGGCATTCGGCATCTCCTCCTATCGCTGGCCAGGGCGTGTTCAGGGCTTTGCAAAGTCAAAACTACACCTGTAGAGAGTGTCCTGAAACTACAGGCAACCTGATTTTCATACAATCCTGAAACACAGGAGAAGCAAAACGTTCCTTCCTCTCCTGTCCTGCGTGTGGTTTCTACATGCTTCTCACAAAGGGTGACATAATGCTGCCTTCTGGCTGTTTTTTTGGTGCTTAAAAATTGAGGAGTTTCAGGATATGAATTTTGGCCATTTCTGTATTGTAAGATTATGGGGTAATTGTTTTTTCTTCTTTATACTTTTCTGTATTTTATAGTTCCTTGACAATGAACCAGTACTTTTTTTTTTTTTCCTGAGACAGAGTCTTGCTCTGTCACCCAGGTTGGAGTGCAGTGGCGCGATCTTGGCTCACTGCAACCTCCGCCCCAGGTTCAAGTGATTCTCCTGTCTCAGCCTTCTGAGTAGCTGGGATTACAGTGTGTGCCACCACACCTGGCTAATTTTTGTATTTTTAGTAGAGACGGGGTTTCACCATGTTGGCCAGGCTGGTCTCGAGCTCCTGACCTCAAGTGATCTGCCCACCTTGGCACCGCGCCTGGCCCAAGTACTACTATTATAAAGATAACAACAAGAAAAAAGTTAGAAAAATTTATGGGCTGGGTGTGGTGGCTCACGCCTGTAATCGCAGCACTTTGGGAGGCTGAAGTAGAGGGATCACTTGCAGCCAGGAGTTCGAGACCAGCCTGGGCGACATACTAAGACTCCATCTTTAAAAGAATTTTTTTTTTAATTAGCTCATGTGGGCAGCACGTATGAGTACTCCCAGCTACTCAGGAGACTGAGACAGGAGGATGACTTGACCCCAGGAGTTCCAGGCTGTGGTGAAATATGACTGTGCCATTGCACTCCAACCTGGCCAACAGAGATCCTGTCTTTAAAAGCAAAAACAAACAAACAAACAAAAACTTGTGTATTTAAGTTTACAAGTTCCAAATCAGTTAAAATTTCATTTTAAGTTAGCCCATACATTAAGGGCTCCCACTGAGGTACAAATCCTAACAAAAGCAAAAATAACCATTGCCCATAGCGGAAGTCAGACTGAAACCAAAACATGTGTGCCTCTAAACTGCCCTTCTCTCTCTTTTTTTTTTTTTTTTTGAGACAGAGTGTTACTCTGTTGCCCAGGCTGGAGTGAAGTGGCACGATCTCAGCTCGCTGCAACCTCCACCTCCTGGATTCAATCGATTCTCCTGCCCCAGCCTACCGAGTAGTTGGGATTACAGGTGCCCACCACCATGCCTGGCTAATTTTTATATTTTTAGTAGAGATAGGGTTTCACCATGTTGGCCAGGCTGGTCTCAAACTCCTGACCTCAAGTGATCCACCCGTCTTGGCCTCCTAAAGTGCTGGGATTACAGGTGTGAGCCACTGCGCCCGAGCTCCAGGAGACTTGGATCCTTACACCACACGCCAGCTTTCCCTGGAAGCCTCAGTCCTGGCATGAGCCTCTGCAAGGGGAATGTGTACCCAGAAAGAACTGTTTGTGGAGAGGAAGGAATTAAATAAAGAACCCTGCTGTCCCAGTAACCTCTCCCTCCCTCCTGTAGAACTAATGACTGGCCACACTGCCCAGGCCAGGTCCCCACTGTTACCTTTTCACAACCAGAAATTGTAGTCTTGTCCATAAATGGATTTGGATAGATTATTCAAGAAGTGCAGCAACTCCTTTCCACCCCCACTTGCCCTGAATCCCCAGCCCCAGAAAGCAATTTTAATATTTCTACCTCCTCCTTAGTTGAAGGCAGCCTTTGACTAAGCTAATTTAACAATACACTGAATTTAACAAGAAAAGGGCAAAAACCAGCCCCAGGAAATGTAGCCCTGCAGAGGCCACAGGCCTGCAGATTTTGAGAGGAGGGGAATGCTGGCGTGGTGGTAGCCTAGGGCTGCCAGGCTCTGGGTGTGTGTGTAGGGGGGGTTGGGGTTGTGTGTGTGTGTGTGTGCTTGCACACTGGGCAGGGGTGAAGGGAACAGACCAAGATGGAAGTAGGGCAAAGAGTCCAAGGTCCAGACGCTAACAGCTGCCACCTATCTGTCCAGTGTCGTTCTGTGTAGCCCCTATGGTGGGCTGAATAATGACCCCCAGAGATGTTCACAACCTAACCCCCAACACTTGTGAATCTGTTGCCTTCCATGATAAAGGGGAGTTGGCAGACATCTAAGCTAAGGGTCTCAAGATGGAAAGATGATTCTAGATTATTGGGTGGGCCCAATGTCATCACAAGCGTCCTCACATGGGGAAGAGGCAGGCAGGAGGGTCCAAGAAGGAGGGGTGGGGATAGAAGCAGAGATTAGGGTGGTTTGAAGATGGCTTGAAGATGGAAGTAGGGAGCATGATTTAAGGAATGCAGCCAGGCGCGGTGGCTCACGCCTGTAATCCCAGCACTTCGGGGGGCCAAGGCGGGCGGATCACCTGAGGTCAGGAGTTCAAAACCAGCCTGACCAACAGAGCAAAACCTCATCTCTACTAAAAATATATTTAAAAAAAAAAGAAATAGCTGGGCCTCGTGGCATGCGCCTGTAATCCCAGCTACTATGGGGGTCTAAAGCATGAGAATCGCTTGAACCCAGGAGGCGGAGGTTGCAGTGACCCCAGATCACACCATTACACTGAAGCCTGGGAAACAGAGTGAGACTCCGTCCCAAAACAAGAAAAAAAAAAAAAGAAAAGAAAAGAAAAAAGGAATGTGGCAGCCTCTCTAGAAGCTGCAAAGGGCAAGGAATTGATTTTTCCCAGAGCCTCTGAAGGACCATAGCCTTGTCAATCCGTTTTGGGTTTCTCTCTTTCTTTCTTCCTTCCTTCTGTTTTTTTTCTTTTTCTTTTCTTTTTTTTGAAACAGAGTCTCACTCTGTTGCCCAGGCCGCAGTGCAGTGGCACCATCTTGGCTCGCTGCAATCTCTGCCTCCTGGATTCAAGAGATCCTCCTATCTCAGGCTCCCTAGTAGCTGGGACTACAGGCATGCACCACCTCCCTTCCTTTCTTTTCCTATTCTTTTTCATAGACAGAGTCTCATTCTGTTACCCAGGCTTTGGGTTATATGGAACTGATGTCCCTTTCTTTTTTATAGACAGGGTCTCACCCAGGCTGGAATGCAGTGGTGCAATCGTAGCTCACTGCAGGCTCGAACTCCTGGGCTCAAGTGATCCTCCCAACTCAGCCTCCTGAGTAGCTAGGACTACAGGTGCCCACCACCATGCCTGGCTAATGTTTTATTTTTTGGAGAGACAGAGTCTTGCTATGTTGCCTAGGCTGTTCTCAACTCCTAGCCTCAAGTGATCCTCACATCTCAGTCTCCCAAAGTGCTGGGATTATAGGCATGAGCACCCAGCCCCATTTGGGATTTCTGACCTCTAAAACTATAAGAGAATGAATTTTTTTGTTTTAAGCCACTAAGTTTGTGGCGATGCGTTACAGTAGCCATAGGAAACTAATCCAGCTTCCAAGAACTGGGGGCCCGGCCAGGCATCACAGGGTGCACTGGCAGAAGAGGCCGGCTCACCCATCTCTGAGCTGGGCATCCTCAGCCTGGATCCCTGCACCTTGAGAGTCCTACATGGAAGGGTGAAGTCCCCTAGTGTGGCCCCAGCAGTTCAAAATCCCTTGGAGGGGCCGGGCGCGGTGGCTCAAGCCTGTAATCCCAGCACTTTGGGAGGCCGAGACGGGCGGATCACGAGGTCAGGAGATCGAGACCATCCTGGCTAACACGGTGAAACCCCATCTCTACTAAAAAATACAAAAAACTAGCCGGGCGAGGTGGCGGGCGCCTGTAGTCCCAGCTACTCGGGAGGCTGAGGCAGGAGAATGGCGTAAACCCGGGAGGCGGAGCTTGCAGTGAGCTGAGATCCGGCCACTGCACTCCAGCCTGGGCGACAGAGCCAGACTCAGTCTCAAAAATAAATAAATAAATAAATAAACAAAATCCCTTGGAGGTCACCCATGTGCTCCCAGGCAGGCTTCCTGAGAAAATGAAAACATCGAGTTTCTTCATTTGTGGCTAGTATTGCACCCCGTCAGTGTGGCAATGCGGTTCTCTCACCAGAAACGCTGACTGACAACTTCCACGTGGTTGAAAAACAGGGATTGGATTCACTGAGACTGATTCCTATGGTATGGTTATGCTGTGGCACGGCAAGCACAGGCGTTTCTGAGATAGTGACTGTTGCTACTTCCTTAACAATCTACATAAAATGAGCACCCATCAGGCAGAAGCTGGTGACATCTTCATTTCTGTTTTTCACATCTCTGTTTTATGGGCTCTTTTATATATATATATATATATGTGTGTGTGTGTGTGTGTGTGTGTGTGTGTGTATATATATATATATATATATATATATAAAATGTATTTATTTTGAGACAGAGTCTCGCTCTGTTGCTCAGGCTGGAGTGCAGTGGCATGATCTCAGCTAACTGCAACCTCTGCTTCCAGGGTTCAAGTAATCCTCCCACAGCATCCCGAGTAGCTGGGATTACAGGCATGGGCCACCATACCTGGCTAATTTTTGTATTTTTAGTAGAGACAGGGTTTCACCATGTTAGCCAGGCTGGTCTCAAACTCGTGAGATCCACTGCCTCGGCCCTCCAAAGTGCTGGGATTACAGGTGTGAGCCACTGCAATCGGCCTATGGGCTCTTTTTTTACACATTGGCATAGCCAAAGACCAAACCCTTTCCAAGACACGTATACACATGCATACATGCATACACACACACACACACACACACACACACACGAGGAAATCGTGCTTTTGAAGGTGATCAAACCCAGAGAATACAAGATTTACAAGAGGTTCAAGTACACACTTTCTAAACCCAAAAAGTAGCAGTAATCAAATCAAAATACATGTTTGGAAAAAAGATTCAAATATGTTTTTTAAAAGCAAAAACAGTCACAATAAACAAAGCAAAGAATGTATCTGAAAGAGTATTCATATATATGTTTGCAAAGAAAGAGAGTTAGAATAAGAAGTATTTTTCACTTTTAGAATATGTGACATTAGATTCTTTGGGTTATATGGAACTGATGTCCCTCATGAAAAATTGCCAAGGAATTGGGGGTGTGTAGGGAGCTCCAGGTGATTCTTTGAGGTGAAATCGTGCGTGATTTTGGGTCCAGCGAAGGTATATAGTGGGAGGAGGCTCCCACAGAAGGTGGAGTTGACACAGGCTGGAAAGCATGGCTGCAAGGGAGGTTGGGAATTTGAATTTTCTGGAAGCAGTGAATCCTCACAAGACTGAAAATCCTCCCAGTACAGCAAGAGCATTCAAAAGATGCTGGACACTCAGAAATCAAGATAAATGGCCCCTACCCTTACCTCATAGATGTGTTATGAGGGTTGGCAGGAGGTCAATAAATGGTACCTCTTCTTATTAGAGGATATAGGCATAGCTCCCTGTTTGCCCACAGCCTTGTAGTGACTCATCAGATGCCCCATGGGCCTCCTCCTGGCTGTGGCTTACAGACGGGGTCCCCAGTCGCCACTCATGAACAGGGGTGAGCTACAAGGAAAGCTTCATCTGTGTTTACAGCTGCTCCCCATTGCTCTCATGATCGCCTGAGCTTCGCCCCCTGTCAGATCAGCAGAGGCGCTAGCTTCTCTGATCTATTGTGAACTGCACATGAGTGGGATCTAGGTTGCACACGCCTCATAAGAATCTAGTGCCTGATGATCTGTCACTGTCTCCCATCACCCCCAGAAGGGATTGCCTAGTTCCAGGAAAACAAGCTCAGGGCTCCCACTGATTCTACATTATGGTGAGTTTTATAATTATTTCATTATATCTTATAAGGTAATAATTATAGAAATAAAGTGCACAACAAATGGAATGTGCTTGAATCATCCCAAAACCATTCCCCTCTGCCCCCCTGCCTGGTCCTTGGAAAAATTGTCTTCCATGAAACTTGTCCCTGGCGCCAAGAAGGTTGCTGACCACTGCCTTCCAGCAGCTGCTACCTAGCCTGAGCCCTTGGTAATAAACTGCTCCTACTCATGCCCAAGCTGCCAGGTTTTTCCTGGAAGTCTGCAGGATCCCAGAGTGCAAAATTATTATTATTATATTATTATTATAATTAATATTAATAATGTTAATATTAATATTAATAATAATAATATTATTATTATTATCTTGCTCTATCACCCAGGCTAAAGTACAGTGGCGTGACCATAGCTCACTGCAGCTTCAAACTCTTTGGCTCAAGCAATCTTCCCGTATCAGCCTCCTGAGCAGCTGGGATTACAGGCATAGTCCACCATTCCCAGCTAATTTTTATTTTTAAAAAGTTTTTGTAGAGACATGGTCTTGCTATGTTGCCCAGTCTGGTCTCCAACTCCTGGGCTCAAGGGATTCTTCCTGTCTCAGCCTCTCAAAGCACTGGGATTACAGGAGTGAGCCACTGTACCCGGTGGAAGAGCACATTTAAACACACAGAAAAAATGATAGGCTCTTAATCCTTCCAGGAAATGGGGAATGGTTTGAGTTTTTCTGAATTACAAAACCCAAGACGATTCATTACACAAGTCCTGTCCTGAGAACTCATGAAAAAAAATCCCAGGCCTGGGCCTTCCAGTTGTTACCGGCAGCTTCCCAGGTCCTGGGCTGTGGCCCTGGGTTGTGGGTGCTTTTCGTATGTACCAAGATCAGGAATATTAAAGCTTCATATACTTAAAGTGTAGGAGTCTCCTGTTTTTCAAGGAGTTAAAAAGCAACTGGAAGATTTTCTTTTCTCTGCCTGTTGTCTCTTCTCCCTGACAAATTTCAGGATATCGGCCGGGCGCAGTGGCTCACGCCTGTAATTCCAGCACTTTGGGAGGCTGAGGCAGGTGGATCACATGAGGCTAGGGGTTCAAGACCAGTTTGGCCAACATGGTGAAACCCCATCTCTACTAAAAATACAAAAATTAGGCAGGCGTGGTGGTGCGCGCCTGTAATCCCAGCTACTCGGGAAGCTGAGACACGAGAATTGCTTGAATCTGGGAGACAGAGGTTGTAGTGAGCCGAGATCATGCCAGTGCACTCTAGCTTGGGTGACAGAGCAAGACTCTGGTTAAAAACAACAACAACAACAAAAATCAGGATATCATTCATTCCCTGTTTCCAGAAGGAGTGAAATGTAGAATGCTGTATGTATAATAGTAACTGTTGTGAGAGTTCCAGACAGGAGGCAAAAGACTAGAAAAGACTGGGTATTACTCGAATGATATTTTGTGATGGCCCCACTGGGGAAGCAGAAATGCAACAAGTGTAGGCTGGTGAAAGGAGGGGGCTGAGGCCCATGACAAACAGTGAGAAAACCCATCCCATCACCGGAGACCTAAGGGAATTCGTCCTTTCGCTAACATGCCAATTCTTCTGACCTTGATCCTGGAATTTCTTGGAACAAGGGGCACCAAGTCACATATCAAGGCCCCACTTGGCAATGATCAAGGCCTACTTTGAGCTCAGAGCTCTTACAGCTCTGTTGAATACAGGAAAGACACTCATCTACCCACTCACAGGTGTCAGCGGCCCTGCCTTTGGCTGTGTCAATCCCCACAAAATGACAAACAGGGGAAGATGTAGTCAGAGAAGGCGATAGAGTTCTCAGGAAGTGGAGTCCAGAAGTTGTAGAATTTGGACTGTGGGTATGGCAGGAGTGGGGGGCGGGGGAGGCGTTACAGATGAAGGCAGGGAGAGGCGCAAACGGGGGGGTGAACAGCAGAGGAAGAGGCAGACAAGTAGGGCACATGTGACCTTCACAAAGTAAAACTTCAAAGACTCACTGACGGAATAGCTGGGTCTTGGGGAGCTGTGGAGCGCTTGATTGGGCAGAGCTGAGCCTCATTGCAAGAAAACGGAACAGCATGATGAGAAGTTTGCTGTGAAATGCGGGGCACTAGACAGGCCTCGCTAGGAGCCCACACTGCCACTCATTGGTTATGTGATTTGGGGCATGATCAGCCCGGTTTTGATCCAACAAGCAAAAGCATCATGTGATGTGTGTGTATGTGTTTGTGTGTGTGTGTGTTGTTATATTATAGAGATTTGACCTCACATAAACATGACAGATGTGTGCACAGTCCAGGACAGGCAATTTCCCCCTGTCCAGTGCTGGAGCCTGAAGTCCTCAGGGCAGAAGGCCGGGAAGAGAAGGTAGACAAGAGGTGGAGGAAGCAGGGACAAGCTGAAATCTAAGGTTCATCTGCTACTCTCCTCAGTTGCTCTCTATCTCCACACCTCCAACTTACACGACCACACGAGATCCACCAGGAGCTGGAGGAGCCTGGAGCCTGTCTGTATCCCTGCCACCTAGGACGTCAGCAGAGAAGCCACAGGTCATGAGCTGCAAAGATGGATGCCTTGTGCCCTGCCCCAGCCTCTCAAGGGTAAAGGAATATGGCTGCACCTTTCCTTCCATCTTTCAAGTCTTGCACATTGCTAGGGTTTGAAGGTGTCCCCAAATTCCACGTGCTGGAAATTTAATTCCCAATATGGCAGTATGGAGGAATGAGGCCTTTCAGAGGTGATTGGTTATGGTGATCCTGCCCTCATGGATGGGTGGACTCATTCATGGACTAATGGGTTCATGGACCAATAAGTTATCATGGGAGTGGGACTGGGGGCTTTATAAAAGAGGGGATGGGCGTGGTGGCTCACTCCTGTAATCCCAACACTTTGGGAGGCCGAGGCAGGTGGATCACTTGAGGTCAGTAGTTCAAGACCAGGGCAACATGGTGAAACACCATCTCTACTAAAAATACAAAAATTAGCCTGGTGTGGTGGCAGGCACCTGTAATCCCAGCTACTTGGGAGGCTGAGGCAGGAGAATTGCTTGAACCTGGGAGGCAGAGGTTGCAGTGAGCCAAGCTCGCACCATTGCACTCCAGCCTGGGCAACAGAGTGATACTCCATCTCAAAAGAAAAAAAAAGAGGAAGACCGATCTGAGTACCTTAGCACCCTCAGCCCCCTTGCCATGTGATGCCCTGCCCACCTTAGGACTCTGCAGAGAATCTCCATCAGCAAGAAGGCCCTCACCAGATGCAGTACCTCAGCCTCCCAAACTGTAAGAAATAAATGCCTTTTCTTTATCAATGACCCAGCTTCAGATACTCAGTTATAAGCAACAGAAAATGAACTAAGACACACACAAACATCCTTCCCTGCCCATGTTACCTCAGAACTTTTCAGGAAGGGGAATTCTAGGAAATGCAGTTACAGTTTAGCAGACCTACCGCAGTGCAAACCCACCACAGGCCAAGTCACTGAACTCTGCTCGTGTCCCCATGGGACAGCCATTGCTTGCCTAACTGGGAGGTCTGGGTGTTACAATACCTAGAGAAGCACCACTGGCTGGCAAAAAATGTTGGCTTCTTTCTGCCATCCCCCGCCCACTCTCCTGAGGGAGGCAAGAGGAGCCCCTCTAGGCTATTAGAAATGCTTCAGAAAGGTCAACTGATTAGAAGGTAAGGAATTAATGGAAAGGGATGGTGCAGATGCAGGGTTTGTAGGGCTGAAGTGTATATAATATATGGAGCCCCGTTTATAAACAAATATACAACTTACTATAAAATTAGGCACCAAAGTATTGCTTCCCCCCCCCCCCCGGAGATGGAGCCTTACTCTGCCACCCAGGCTGGAGCACAGTGGCACTATCTCAGCTCACTGCAACCTCCACCTCCCCAGTTCAAGCAATTCTCATGCCTCAGCCTCCCAAGTAGCTGGGATTACAGGCACCTGCCACTATGCCTGGCTAATTTTTGTATTTTTAGTAGAGATGGGGTTTTACCATGTTGGCCAGGCTGGTCTTGAACTCCTAACCTCAGGTGATCCACCCGCCTCGGCCTCCCAAAGTGCTGGAATTACCGATGTGAGCCACCACATCTGGCCAAAAGTATTTCTTTAGAATGAGAAAACAAGTTACATTTTTTTTTTTTTTTTTTGAGACAGAGTCTTGCTCTGTGGCTCAGGCTAGAGTGCAGTGGCATGATCTCAGCTCACTGTAACCTCCACCTCCCTCCTGTCTCAGCTTCCCAAGTAGCTGGGATTACAGGCACATGCCACCACACCTGGCTATTTTTTGTATTTTTAGTAGAGACGGGTTTCACCATGTTGGCCAGGCTGGTCTTGAACTCCCAACCTCAGGTGATCCACTTGGCTCAGCCTCTCAAAGCGTTGGGATTACAGGCATGAGCCACCGCACCCAGCCATCAAAGATGTAACCTTGAAGCAAACTGCAGAAGCCTTTTTCCTTAGCCTTAAAATGGGCTCCACGTCCCTCCCTTCTTCACAGTATCAACTCCCTTCACATTTATCTAACTGTATGCTCGTGTCTAGTTATGTGCCTTCTTAGAGGTTCCAGACGCTAATCTTGAGACAGACAGACCAAGCCTGGAGATCCTGCTGCAAAATTCCAGATATGACTTCAAAGCGTCTAATTAAGAATCCAGCCATTGTTGAGATGATGCCAGCCCACGCTTCCAGTAGACTAGGACCCAAGACAGCCACTGGAACAAGACAAACAGACATTGTACTTAGCATAATCCTTGCTTGACTTCCACATCGTTTTCCCTTTATAAACCCTTGTCTTTCCCGCTCCCCATACCCCAGAATTCAAGGTGATTGCTTTGGGGATACGAATCCAACCACTTCCCCTTGCTAGCTTGGGAAATAAAGTCACTTTCCACCACATCTCGCTCTTGTTAATTAGACTCTGCAAGCAGCCAGCGACTGAACCAGCATTCGGTTACATCCCCTGAGGCAGATGACACTTCCGAGATCCCATAACCGATTTCTTCTTAGTATGTTGGCATCTTTCCCCTAGTCGTTTTCTTTTAATTTTATTTGTTTAAAAATGGAATCCTTCTTGCAATCATGTCATTTTCAGTGCCTTTTTTTTTTTTTTTTTTTTTTTTTTTTTTGAGACGGAGTCTCGGTCTGTCACCCAGGCTGGGGTGCAGTGGCGCCCTCTCCGCTCACTGCAACCTCCACCTCCCGGGTTCAAGCGATTCTCCTGCCTCAGCCTTCCGAGTAGCTGGGATTACAGGCGACTGCCACCACGCCCGGCTAATTTTTGTATTTTTAGTAGAGACGGGTTTCAGTCATGTTGGCCAGGCTGGTCTCCAACTCCTGGCCACATGGGATCCGCCGGCCTCGGCCTCCTAAAGTGCTGGGATTACAGGCTCAGTGAGCCACCACGCCTGGCATCAGTGCATCATTTTTTAAGTGATTCCAAATTATTGCCCGGTTTTTTCATGTAACATATAAATATATCTCTATATCTGGAAATATCCAATGCATAATTCAATTGTCTGCTAGGTATTTCATCACATATTTTTACGAGCGTGGCCAATTTCAAAAGAGTTCACAAGGAGGAAATACAAGAATGCGGGAAGAGCAAAATAAGAGCTCTATGTTGCAAAACCCATTTTTGCTAACATGTCCAGTGGGCTCCCGGGACGACTTATTTTTAAATTCTTGGTCTCCCCGCACCGCGTCCCTCCTTTGCTGCGCTAGCTTATGACGCATCTTGGAAGAACAGGGCAGATTTAAAACCCTCTCCCAACAGGCGTCAGACTGGAGATGGTGCAGCCTCGGGCTGGGGAGCGGGCCTGCGGCTGCCCAGATGCTAAAGGACTTCCTCCTCGTGCACCGCGGCCGGCTCCTGGGCAAACCCCATGCCGTTTCGAAATGCTGGAAGTTTCTGTCTCTCTCTCCCCCTCCTCGGAGCCCATTCGCCCCCAGAGCCCCACCCCCTCCTTCACTGGGCCCTTTCTAACTCCTTCCCCTTAAAACCCTTTTCAAAAGGGGGTTGACGGGGGGCGGAGGTTGCAGTGAGCCGAGATCGCGCCACAGCCCTCCAGCCTGGTGACTCCGTCTCAAAAAAAAAAATGGGGGGGGGGGAGCGGGGGGGAGTTGAAAGCCTAATATGTATTTTGGGGGCTATTAAAGCAAACATTTCGACTAAAGGGGCGAATCCTCGAATTGTGCGATCAAGCACCCAAGAGGAGAGTGAGGTGGGGTCAAGAGGGGTGGGGGCTCCAGGGAACGCCCGGGGGCCTGGGCCGAGGTCTTGCGGGGCCCGTCTGGAAGGATCGCGGCCCCCGAAGGTGGGCGTCCCGCGGGGCTCCAGTCTCCAGGACGTTCCGGGAGGCTCCGCGCTCCAGTAGGCCGGCTGCGTGGGGTCCCAGCGCTGCCGCCGCAGAGGCCCCCCGGGCCGCGGTTCCCGGAGCGGGAAAGTCCCGCGTGGGGGCGGGACGGGGCGGGGGCGGGGCGGGGCGCTGGCGGCCGAGCAGGGTCCCCTCCGCCTGGACGCCCCGCCGCCGCTCGGGAAGAGGCGGGCCCTGCGCGCCCTGCGCTCGCCATGGCGGTCCCGGCGGCGACGTGAGCGGCTCCGCGGACCCCAAGCGGGGCCCCGGCCGCGACCTGAGCCGCCGCCGAGCGCCCGGGGCCATGCGACCGACGCGGCTGTGGCCGCTGCTGCTCGGAGTCTTCGCCGCCGCCGCCGCCGCGCCCCCGTCAGGTCAGCCGGGCCTGGGCCTTCGCGGCGGGACGCGGGCGCAGCCGCAGCATGTGGGGGCTGGGGGACTCCCGGATCGGGGGATGGGGGAAATCTGCGGGGTGCTCAGATTGGGTGGGAATCTGTGGGGTGCTCCGGGTGGGTGGGATCTGCGGGGTGCTCAGATCGGGTGGGAAACTGCGGGGTGCCCAGGGCTAGAGAGGCCCGCGGGGAGCCCGCAGCGGGGCTGGGGTGGGCGGCCAGGAGTTCCGGACAGGAGCTGGGCAGGAGCTGGAAGACGGTAGGGCACCCCTCCTGGCGTCCTGGCCGCCGGGACACCCCTCTCCGGGAGGGGACACTCGCTGCCCCTCCGTGAAGCCAGCACCCTCGGCTGTGCCACCTCCGCCACCGGCGGCGAGCCGGGAAAGCCAGCGTAGCCACAGTCTCCGAATTTCTCGGAATGAACAACAGCAGGACATTGAATCCGGGGCTTGGGCAGAGGCTGCTTCTGCTGGCCACGGGTTCTGCAGCCTGGCCAGACCGCGCTTAGTCCCCACCTGGAGTGCCTCCCGAAGGCCTGGCTGGAAGCTAGACTGAGTCCCTTTGTAGAAGCAGCGGTGGAGCAGGGCCCAGGTCTTGGACAGGTGACGCAGACACAATTCCGACTTTGGCCTAGGGCATATTTGACACTGGGTGTGAAATCCAGACAGTTCCAGCGGTCACAGAGATGGGGCAGCAGCATTCAGGCAGGGCTCAGAACTGTCCGGGTCCCTTCAGTGTTGGGGCGGAAGAAGAAAAGTGTCAACTGAGCCAGACATTCATTCATTCATTTATTTAATTAATTAATTATTGTTTGAGACAGGGTGTGGCTCTGTCGTCCAGGCTGCAGTGCATTGGCAGCATCTCAGCTACTGCAGCCTCCGCCTCCCGTGCTCAAGCGATCCTCCCACCTCAGCCTCCCGAGGTGGTGGGATTATTGGCCACGTCCGGCCAATTTTTGTATTTTTTGTAGAGAGGAGGTCTCGCTACGTTGCCCAGGCTGGTCTTGAACTCCTGGACTCCAGCAATCTGCCGCCTCAGCATCTGAAAGCACTGGGATTACAGGTTTGAGGCACCGTGCCCAGCTGAGCCAGGCTTTTAAAACCGGTTCTGTATCCACCCAGAGAGCTTCTTACCTGGCAGCCTCCTTAACCTCTGACACCAACTAACCACGCTTATAAGCCAAACATAAAAACCAAAAGGGGGCCGGGCATGGTGGCTCCCGCCTGTAATCCCAGCACTTTGGGAGGCTGAGGCAGGATCATGAGGTCAGGAGTTCGAGACCAGCTTGACCAACATGATGAACCCCCCCCCCCCCCCCCCCCCGCCCGCTACTAAAAATACTTAGCTGGGCATCGTAGCGCCTCCCTGTAATCCCAGCTACTCAGGAGGCTGAGGCAGGAGAATCGCTCAAACCCGAGAGGCAGAGGTTGCAGTTAGCCAAGATCTCGCCACCACACTCCCGCCTGGGCGACAGAGCAAGACTGTGTCTCAGAAAAAGAAAAAAAAAAGAAAAAGGGCGAAAGACCTTAATGACAAATGTGTGGTTAGAATATTCTTGCGTATGTATCTGCATTTGTTTTGCTGGGTTCTTTCCCGTGGGGAGAGTGATATCATAGGTTGGACAGCCCTTAGTGTTGAGAACTTAGAAGATTCTTCCCATTCGATAACGTTGTGTTGGGGGTTTGTTTCTTCTACTGGCATTCCTTGCAAAGGTCCGTAAGTTCCATATCGCCTTGATCTGGGGTGCCTTGCATTCGAGGAAATTATTAACTGCTTTTCCATGGCAGTCAGATAGATGGGTTCAAATCCTGACTCCACTTCCACTCAGCTTCAAGTCTAGAGCAATCTGTGTGTGCCCCCTCCCTAGGCCTCCTAATGAGAGTTGATGATTGCCCTAGTGTGAGATGAGCAGGCAAGTGACTTCATACCAGAGAGGAGTGACTAGTGGTGATCTGTGGACTGTTTGTGACTTACCTGTAATGAGTCCAGAGGTTGAACGATACATTTAGAAACTTTATTATAGTTTGACGTTGCCACAACATCCAGGTGCCTGTCCATCTTGCTAACGATTAACTTTTATTGTATTCTACAAAAGTTTTGGTCTGTGTGAGATATTGCCAAAAAAAAAAAAAAAAAAAAAAAAAAAGAGCCGGGCTCGGTGGCTCACACCTGTAATCCCAGCACTGGGAGGACGAGGCGGGTGGGTCACCTGAAGTCAGGAGTTCAAGACCAGGCTGATCAACATGATGAAACCCCATCTCTACTGAAAATACAAACATTAGCGGGGTGTGCTGGTACACACCTATGTCCTAGCTACTTGGGAGGCTGAGGCAGGAGAATCACTTAAGAGGCAGAGGTGCAGTAAGCTGAGATCACGCCACTGCACTCCAGCCTGCGCAACAAAAGCAAGACTGCATCTCAAAAAAAACCCAAAAACAAACAAAACTGGCTCTGTCACTCCTTTGAAAAGTGGTAGCAGCTGGGCATAGTGGGTCACACCTGTAATCCCACTGTGTCCAGAATTGGTAGGTTCTTGGGCTCCCTGACTTCAAGAATGAAGTCGCAGACCCTTGCAGCAAGTGTTACAGTTCTTAAAGACGATGTCTGGAGTTTGTTCCTTCTCATGTTCGCACATGTTTGGAGTTTCTTCCTTCTGGTGGGTTCGTGGTCTCACTGACTTTAGGAGTGAAGCTATAGACCTTCCTGGTGAGCGTTACAGCTCTTAAGGTGGCACATCTCGAGTTGTTCATTCCTCCCACTGGGTTCGTGGTCTTGCTGCCCTCAGGAATGAAGTTGCAGACCTTCAGGGTGAGTGTTATAGCTCATAAAAGCGGCATGAACCCAAGGAGTAAACGATAGCAAGATTTATTGCAAAAAACAAAAGAATAAACTTTCCATACTCTGGACCAAAACCCAAGCAAGTTGCTGCTGCAGACTGGGACAGTCTGCTTTTATTCCCTTATCTGGCCCCACCCACATCCTGCTGATTGGTCCATTTTACAGAGTGCTGATTGGTACGTTTTACAGAGAGCTCATTGGTTCGTTTTGACAGGGGGCTGATTGGTGTGTTTACAATCCCTGAGCTAGACACAGAGTGCTGATTGGTGCATTTACAATCCTCTAGCTAGACTTAAAAGTTGTCCAAGTCCTCACCAGATTAACTAGACACAGAGCACTGATTGGTGTGTTTACAAACCTTGAGCTAGACACAGGATGCTGATTGGTGTGTTTACAAACCTTGAGCTAGACAGAGTGCTGATTGGTGTATTTATAATCCTTTAGCTGGACATAAGGGTTCTCCAAGTCCCCACTAGATTAGCTGCAGAGGACTGATTGGTGTATTTACAAACCTTGAGCTAGACACAGGGTGCTGATTGGTGTGTTTACAATCCTTGAGCTAGACACAGTGGTGACTGGTGTGTTTACAATCCTTTAGACAGTGCTAGACAGAAAAGTTCTCCAAGTCCCCACTAGATTAGCTAGATACAGAGCACTGATTGGTGCATTTACAAACCTTGAGCTAGACAGAGTGCTGATTGGTGTATTTACAATCCCTTTAGCTAGACATAAAGGTTCTCCAAGTCCGCAGTAGACCCAGGAGCGCAGCTGGCTTCACCTAGTGGATCCCGCACCAGGGCCACGGGCGGAGCTGCCTGCCAGTCCTGTGCCGTGCACGTCCTGTGCCGTGCACCCCCCACTCCTCAGCCCTTGAGCGGTTGATGGGACGGGGCGCCACAGAGCAGGTACAGCGCTCTTCCGGGAGGCTCGGCCGGGCAGGAGCCCGCGGCGTCGGGGAGGCCCGGGCATGGCAGGCTGCAGGTCCCGAGCCCTGCCTCGCGCGGGGCGAGGCAGCTGAGGCCCGACGAGATTTTCAGCGCAGCGCCAACGGGCTGGCACTGCTGGGGGACTTGGCGCACCCTCCACAGCTGCTGGCTCGGGTGCTAAGCCCCTCACTGCCCAGGGCCGGCAGCGCCAGCGGCTGCTCCAAGTGCGACCCGGGGAGCTCACGCCTACCCGGAACTTGCGCTGGCCCGGGAGCGCCTTGCGCGCCTCGGTTCCGGCCCGCGTCTCTCCCTCCACACCTCCCGGCAAGCAGAGGGAGCCCTCTCCCGCCTCGGCCAGCCCAGAGGGGAGCTCCCACAGTGCAGCAGTGGGCTGAAGGGCTCCTCAAGCGCGGCCAGAGTAGGCGCTGAGGCCGAGGAGGCGCTGAGAGCAAGCGAGGGTCGCCAGCACCTTTGGGAGGCAGAGGTGAGTGGATCACCTGAGGTCAGAAATTCCAGATGAGACCAGCCTGGCCAACATGTTGACAACCCCGTCTTTACGGAAACTACAAAAATTACCCGGGCATGGTAGTCGGCGCCTGTAATTCCAGCTACTTGGGAGGCTGAGGCAGGAGAGTCGCTTGAACCTGGGAGACAGAGGTTGCAGTGACCCGAGATCAGGCAACTGCACTCTAGCCTGGGCGGCAGAGCGAGACTGTCTCAAAAAAGAGAAAAAAGAAAAGAAAAGTAGTGGTGCTTTAAACTAATCTCTATTTTGCAACTATTTGAGCATTTTCATATTAAACAGCTTAAAAACAAACCTAATGGATATTTTCAAGAGAAACCCTTTTTTAGTGAAAAGACAAAGTGAAAATATTCACAATGATTATATGGCAAATGGGTGGTAGAAAGGTTTTCACACTTTCCCATAACTTACCAGTGTAATTTTGAAATTGCTTTTATGGTCAGAGAAAAAAAAAATGTTGGAAACTCTTTTTTTTTTTTTTTGGAGATAGTATCTCCATCGTTCAGGCTGCAGTGCAGTGGCATGATCACAGCTCACTGCAGCCTCAACCTCTCGGGCTCGAGCCTTCCTCCCACCTCAGCCTTCTGAGTAGCTGGGACTACAGGTGCACGCCATCATACCTGGCTAATTTTTGTATTTTTTGTAGAGATGGGGTTTCACCGTGTTTCCCAGGCGGGTCTTGAACTCCTAGGGTCAAGAGATCCACCTGCCTCAGCCTCCCAAAGTGCTAGGATTGTAGATGTGAAGCCCCAGCCTGGCACTGGAAGCAAATTTTTTAAAGGGAGACATAGTATCTATCCCTTAGAGTTGTATAAGGGTAGAATATATAAAATATGGGACCTGAGGCAATTTGTAGCAATGCCCTGTTAAGTAGTGGCCATTTGCTGTAGGTAGAAAAATGTAACCAACAGCACAAGTGCAGTAAGTCAACTGACTGTTCAGCTAGTTACCTGAGTGTTGAGGAATTAAGGCTTCTATTTGTAATTGTAGCAACTGCTGCAGACTTTTTCAGGGGATTGGGTATGTACTGTACCACAGAATTTTTTATCATTATTTGCTGACTTGAACAGCCAAAGCTTCTCATATGCTTAGAGGCCTCCGAGAAAGACAGTGTAAGTCCCTAGCAACTTAAAAACCATTGCATATGAATGTCCACTGGGTACGATCCCGAGTGTTCGTAATCTCAGCAAGTGAAAATATCATGTAGTTGGAATGCTTTTGCCACCTTTATAAATGATCATGATAGTAACATTTATTGGTCAGACGAGATGCCAAGTGCTTTATATACATTACCCCTCTTAATTTTCTCAGCCATTCTTTGAAACTAGGTTATATCTCCATTTTACTCCCTAGAAAGGCAAACCGTTCTTGATAGGAAGAGCCAAATAATCTAGGTCAATAACTTGATGTCCAGTTTTTGTTGCTGCTGTTGTTTTTGGGACAGAGTCTCGCTTTGTCGCCCAGGCTGGAATGCAGTGGCACGATCTTGGTTCACTGCAACTTCTGCCTCCCAGGTTCAAGCGATTCTCCTGCCTCAACCTCCCAAATAGCTGGGACTATAGGCACCTGCCACCATGCCTTGCTAATTTTTATATTTTTAGTAGGGACGGGGTTTCACCATGTTGGCCAAGCTGGTCTCGAACTTCTGACCTCAAGTGATCACCCTGGCCTCGGCCTCCCAAAGTGTTGGGATTACAGGCGTGAGCTACCATGCCTGGCCTAGTATTTCTTGAAGAGAACAATTTCCTGGTTATGGCTGAGGAATCAGAAAATGCTTTTTTACTTCTCATCTGTAAGGTGATGGAGGTGGGATCAATGATGTTCACCTAATTGATTTTCATCATAATGTACCCCCCATAGAAAGATCCTAAAGGGTCAGTCCTTAATTGTCAAGATTAAATGATTAATGTTAATTATATTTTATTTTATTATCTGTGTGTGGTTTATGTTAATCAAACTATGCTGTTAAGACCCAGGATATCCTCCTATTTTTTTGTTTGTTTTTTGATATGGAGTTTTGCTCTTGTTGCCTAGGCTGGAGTGCAATGGCATGGTCTCGGCTCACTGCAACCTCCGCCTCCCAGGTTCAAGTGATTCTCCTACCTCAGTCTCCCAAGTCACCGTGATTACAGTTGTGCGCCACCACACCCAGCTAATTTTTGTATTTTTAGTGGAGTCGGGGTTTCACCACGTTGGTCAGGCTGGTCTCGAACTCCTGACCTCGAGTGATCCACCTGCTTCAACCTCCCAAAATGCTGGGATTACAGGCATGAGCTACCGCACCCAGCCCCTCCTATTCTTAAATATGCATAATGTCTGAAATGCCTGGATCTTAGATAGATAGATCAAAGGTGGTGGGATGGGTCAAGAAGGCAGAGTTTGTTCATTCACCTCTTTACTCGTTGTTAAATGGTCCTACTGTTTAGCCCTGAGTGTATAAAAATGATTAAGACAGTCAATGTAGAGAATAGTCTACTTAGAGACATTGCCAGAATGTCTGTATTATCATACATACTATAATAGATACACATGTACTGTATGCCATGATTTTTCAAAAGTACTAGAATAGAAATATTTTTAAATGTTATAGGACACTATTTGTCAGGAAGAGTTGAGGAAAGTCCAATAGAGGAAGAACAAACTGAGCTGGGTTTTGAAGCATGGAGTTTCAGATTAAAGAAAAGAGGAAAAGGCCAGGCGTGGTGGCTCATACCTGTAATCCCAGTACTTTGGGAGGCCGAGGCAGGTGGATCACAAGGTCAGGAGTTCGAGACCAGCCTGGCCAAGATGGTGAAACCCTGTCTCTACTAAAAATACAAAAATTAACTGGGCGTGGTGGCGGGCGCCTGTAATCCCAGCTACTCGGGAGGCTGAGGCAGGAGAATCGCTTGAACCCAGGAGGTGGAGGTTACTGTGAGCCGAGATCACGCCACAGCACTCTAACCTGGGTGACCGAGCAAGAGTCTATCTCAAAAAAAAAAAAAAGAAGTAGAAGAGGCTGGGTGCAGTTGCTTATGTCTGTAATCCCAGCACTTTGGGAGGCCAAGGCAGGGGAACCTCTTGAACCCGGGAGGCTGAGGTTGTAGTGAGCCGAGATGACGCCACTGCAACACTGCACTCCAGCCTGGGGGACAGAGCGAGACTCCATCTCAAAAGAAAAAAAGAAGAAGAAATAAAATATGCAAAATTATGTAGGTCCAAAATAAAATAGGAGAGAGTGTATGGTATTTTAGGGAGTGGTGATGATTAGTCTGTTTGAGATAAGATCTTGAAGGATTTTCAACTTACTCAAGTTTGAACTCTACCCTCTATGCCAGGAATTGGCAGATTTTTCTGTAAAGAACTAGACAGTATGCACTCAGGTGGTTATAGAAGTTGGATTAAATGGCTGATTTCTCAATTAGATATGGCATTTGAGACTCTGCCTAGGGAGAGTGCTCAGGTCATGCTTATATGTGAAAATGTGTAGTTATTTTTTCCTCTTGCTCTCGCACATGCCCCTTGCTTTCCTAAGCTGAGGTTTTGAAAATGAAATTTTCACAGTTGAGTGAAAATGCCCTTTATAAGCACGTGTATTTCCTTCTTTAAAGAATTTCCTCTCAGGAATAAGAAGAATTGTTCTCTACTGTATTGTAAGACTTGGGGTTCGACCATGAATGCATTAGTCCAGTTCAATAAGCTTCATTTTTCTCGTTGGTAGTAGGGTACATTTTGTGGGAGAACATACCAATAATTTCCTTGCCTTCAGGGAAGTTTAAGCTTATTAAAAGCAGTTACAGATATATTACAGATGTATTATTCAGGAAGTTTCTCAACAGGCAAGAAGGTTCAGCAAGTTCATTGTCTTAATTACAATAATTTTTTTTTTTTTTTAGACGGAGTCTCTCTGTCACCCAAGCTGGAGTGCGGTGGTGTGATCTCAGCTCACTGCAGCCTCCACCTCCCAGGTTCAAGTAAATTCTCTGCCTCAGCCTCCCGAGTAGCTTGGACTACAGGCACCCACCACCATGGCTGGCTAATTTTTGTATTTTTATTAGAGATGGGTTTTCACCATCTTGGCCAGGCTTGTCTTGAACTCCTGACCTCGTGATGCACCCACCTCGGCCTCTCAAAGTGCTGAGATTACAGGCGTGAGCCACTGCAGCTGGCCTACAACAACATCTTTTTTTTTTTTTTTTGAGATGGAGTCTTGCTCTGTGGCCCACGCTGGAGTGCAGTGGTGTGATCTCAGCTCATTGCAACCTCCGCCTGTCGGTTTCAAATGATTCTTGTGCTGCAGCCTCCCAAGTAGCTGGAATTGCAGATGTGCACCACCATGCCTGGCTAATTGTTGTATTTTTAGTAGAGACGGGGTTTTGCCATGTTGGCCAGGCTGGTCTCGAACTCCCGAACTCAGGTAATCTGCCTGCCTCAGCCTCCCAAAGTGCCAGGATTACAGGCATGAGCTACCATGCCCATCCAATTAGAGTAACTTTTTACATGTTGTATTTTTAAAACTCATAACTTATAATCTAAAATTTATGCTCAGCACAGCTAACTTTGGAGACATACCAAGAATGGCCAAATTTAGATTTGATTTTTATTTATTTATTTATTTTTAGAGATGGGGGGCGTCTCGCTGTGTTGGCCAGGCTAGAGTGCAGTGGCTATTCACAGGCATGATCATAGTGCATACACTATAGCCTCGAACTCCTGGGCCCCAGTGATCCTCCCACCTCAGCCCCTTGAGCAGCTGGAACTACAGGTGCACACCACCACGCCCAGCTAAATCTGGATTGTGTGGAGTCACTAGGTTAGTGGTAATGTGTTACTGCGGTAAGAGGAACCTTAATACAGGAAATAAAAGTTGTCGTCAGATTCTTTGAATGCCCAGCCCTAAGCAGGCACTCACCCTGTTCCCGGAAAGAGCTGGGTCCAGCTGTGTTTTCTAGTGGCCCAATAACAAGAAGCAGACAAACTAGGGAAAAAGAGAGTTTATTGCTGTAACGGGAAGGTCAGAGATAATTCCACCAGACCAACTCAAAGTGTTTGATTTTCTTCGTGCTTGCATAGGTTTGGGTTATGTGCCTATGTGCGGTATTGCACTTGCCAAAGTCTATGGGTAACTAATTTTGTTTCAACTAGAAAGTCAGGGCCAAAAAAGTGCTTTCTAAGTCTAATCAAGGTGTGAGAGCCCTGGTACCTTCAAGGCCTGCCTCCTAAATTCTATTTAACGAGGACTGTGGTACCAGAGTGTTGGTTTATTTATTTATTTTTGAGACAGAGTGCCATTCTGTCGCCCAGGCTGGAGTGCAGTGGCACGCTTGTTGCAACCTCCACCTCCCGGGTTCAAGCGATTCTCCTGCCTCCGCCTCCCAAGTAGCTGGGACTACAGGTGTGCGCCACCACGCCTGGCTAATTTTTCTATTTTTAGTAGAGACGGGGTTTCACCATGTTGACCAGGCTGGCCTTGAACTGACCTCAGGTGATCTGCCACCTGACGTCCCAAAGTGCTGGGATTACAGGCGTGAGCCACTGTGCCTGGCCAGGTGTGTTTATTTCTATCTTACCTCATTTACAGTTTGGTCCGGAGAGCTGCCTTAGACTCTCCAATAAATCTATTCAAACAGCTGCCTCTGTTATCTTGACTTGCTCCAATTTTGGGAGAAGCCTGTGTAGGAGCTGTGTTTCATCTCTGGGTTTGATGTCTGGGCATCAGTTTCCCTGGGCTTAATTATTAGCTTACTGTGAAGGCACCGTTGTGGAAATTTCTCTGCGTAGTTAGGGTGCTATTCAGGTCTGTCTGTGTGACTGTCATGCAGGACTGTCTGTGTAACTGTGGGGAGCACTGACCTGCCACAACCCCTCTCTGGAAGCAAGCATCCAGTCCCCACTGGCTTTGGGGATTCCTAGGTCATAGCAGCCACAGCACACCCATTGGGCCTGCCTCTCACCAGGCAGCTTTACCTGTCTGTCTTCGGCCCAGGATGTCGTGAGGCCTGCTGTGTGTCAGGAGGAGTGTTGTCAGCTGGTTGGATGAAGGTCACCCAGAGCTCATAGGTGTGGAGGGGAGGGGCATCCTATAACTAAACAAATGGCCGCGGACTTGGCAATTCATCTTTCAGAAGAAGAGCCAGTGGTCAGGCTGTCAGCTGGTCTCTTTGAGGTTGGGTGCATTTACCGAAAATGCGTGGCTTGAATTTCCTCCTTTGGATTTTGAAACAGCATGTTTTTCAAACCTTTCGTCCACCTTCTGGGCGTTTCTTATTAATCTTTTTGGTGAAAAGTCTTATCCTGATCATGTTTTCTTTCTAAGACAAAAGGCTCCCTGTGGAGCACCTGCCTGGGGAAGGGAGAGGTTGAGCTTGTTTCTTCTAGGTCACCCCAGAGAGGGGGATTCTGAAATTGGTGGTGTTTCCAGGGGAGTATATTCTTTCTCTGTTTATTGTCCCCTAACCTTTTTTTTTTTGTCCCCTAACCTTTTTTTCTCGCTGTGTCGCCCAGCCTGGAGTGCAGTGGCGTGATCTCGGCTCCCTGCAACCTCTGCCTCCTGGGTTCAAGCGATTCTCCTGCCTCAGCCTCCTGAGTAGCTGGGAGTACAGGCACTCACCACCGCACCTGGCTAACTTTTATATTTTTAGTAGAGACGGTTTTGCCATGTTAACCACACTGGTCTCGAACTCCTGACCTCAAGTGATCTGCCTTCCTCGGCCTCCCACAGTGCTGGGATTACAGGTGTGAGCCACCATGCTCTGCCATATTGTCCTCTAACTTTCATGTGCATGAGAAGTAGCTGGAAAGCTTGTTTAAAATGCAGATTTCCTGGCCTGGGGTGGGGCCTGGGGACCTGCATTTTAACCAGCGCAGCACCCCAATGATTGTGATGCTGGGGGTCCTTGAGAAACACAGCAACTCTGATGGTGGCCAGAAATCGGCGTTCCTTGCCCTCCCCTGCAGCTTGGGCTTTGCGTACCTGATTTAGGGTGTTTGTGCGTGTGTAGTGCGTGCATGTGTGCACGTATTTGTGCACATTTGCCAGACACTCCGTTGGTACTAAATCTGAAGCTAATGCGTGTCACATGACCACCACTTTAATCTTCCCCACCGCCCTCTGGGTGTATCATTATTGACCCCTTATTCCTGAAAAAGAAACTCAAGCTGAGACAGGTGAAGTGACCTGTCCCGAGCCCAATGCATTTACTAATAGTAGAACTGGGACCCCAGTCCGGCCAGACTCCAGGGTCCAGGACCTGTTCGTAACAACTGGGACCCACAGGTGGAAAGGTTGCCCCAGGCGCCTCTTTTCTTTTTGCGCTGACTGTACCAGTAGGGCCATCTTTGTAGCCAAAAGTCGGAGGCTTGGAACCATGCCCAGGGGGACCTGGTAATGCCATTTCTGCACTCTGACAAAAACTGAGTTTATGAATGACTTAGGTAATGTGCATTGAAACATTTTTGTAATTATTTCCCTCTCTCTCCTCTCCTCCCCCCTCTTCTTTTTCTCTGTCCCCTTAAAGACCCTCTTTCCCAGCTGCCTACGCCTCAGCACCCGAAGATTCGCCTGTACAACGCAGAGCAGGTCCTGAGTTGGGAGCCGGTGGCCCTGAGCAATAGCACAAGGCCTGTTGTCTACCGAGTGCAGTTTAAATAGTAAGCCGGTATTTCTGTTGGATCCTTGCTGGGAGCTGTGGGGGCGTCGTGGGGAACCCTAGGGCCACATACTAGTTCCTGCCTCTTTGCAGGGTTTGTTATCAAACCCGTGGGAAGCACATCTTTCTTGGAGCTTGTAAAATCTCTGAGGACAGAGGTTTCACAACCTCCCACTCGTCTGAAGGCTTAAACGACACTGGCGGTCAGGATTCTGCTGTCTAACCACACAGGTTCTTGCTTTGGTGGAAAGTTTATTCTTTTGCTGGTTTCGGGAGAAGGGTTGTAAAAGTAGGCTTCCGCCATGGAAGAGCAGGAGGCAGCTTTTAGTCTTCATCTTCGGGCTTAAAAATCAGATTGATTTAACCTTATAGACCAAATATGGCCTGATCAGAAATTTGTTTTGTTAATTACAATGAATTCTCAGTTTCTCAAGTGGTTTTCCATTTTGTGTATTATCCTGGCTCCTTCATCTGTCTCTTGCCTCTTCA
Source organism: Macaca fascicularis (assembly GCF_037993035.2). NCBI lineage: Eukaryota > Metazoa > Chordata > Mammalia > Primates > Cercopithecidae > Macaca > Macaca fascicularis. Next base: position 13,504,247 of record NC_088377.1, on the reverse strand, counting down.
AGCTTTTGCAGAATTGGCCATCACTTGATTTGCAATATAAATACATATAGAAAGAGGGCAAAGTCCACATCCTATGTTATTTTTTGTTTACATTGTTAAGTAGATTAATTGAAGAGTAAGGGGAAGTTTTTGGCTAAGCCATTTTGTACTATTCGGTAAACCAAATGTAAAGACATGATGATGTCCAGTGCCTGGGAGATGGGATTGGTTCATATGTGTTCACCTGATGCTGTTTGCAGTATCAATTAGCATAGCCCTTTCAGAGAGTAATTCTACCAGACATTTGAAGTCGTGGAAATGTCCATAGTAGTTTTCCAATGTGTGTGTGTGTGTGTGTGTGTCTGTCTGTCTGTCTGTTGTTTTGAAACAGAGTTTCCCTCTATCGCCCAGACTGGAGTGCAATGGCATGATCTCAGCTCACTGCAACTTCCGCCTCCTGGGTTCCAGTGATTCTCATGCCTCCTGAGTAGCTGAGACTACAGGCATGAGCTACCACGGCTGGCTAATACGTATGTTTTTAGTAGAGATGGGGTTTTGCCATGTTGGCCAGGCTTATCTCAAATTCCTGGCCTCAAGTGATCTGCCCGCCTGGGCCTCCCAAAGTGCTGGGATTGCAGGTGTGAGCCACCATGCCCAGCCTTCATAGTAGTTTTATCCTACACAGATAATTCAACCCCCATCAAAAAAAAGAGAGACAAAAACTATAATCATGAAGAGATACATGGAAGTGTATATTCATATCCATCAGTAGGAAAGTGACAAATTGTAGCCTGCTAACTTACGCTTGAACACTAAACCACAGACAGCCACTAGAAAGGATAATTAGATGTCATCTGTCAGAAATTGCAACTCCGTAAACTTTGGCATGTATTTGTATTTGTTATTTCTTATTTTTGTTACTTAAAAAAATTTTTTTTATTTACTTTATACTGAAAAGTTGCAAGTGATGTGTATTTATTGTCAAGAATAGAAAGGGGTCGATCACGGTGGCTTACACCTGTAAAAGAATAGAAAAGTAGGTCAGGCGCAGTGGCTCACGCCTATAATCCCAACACTTTGGGAGGCCGAGACGGGCGGATCATGAGGTCAGGAGATCGAGACCATCCTAACACGGTGAAACCCTGTCTCTACTAAAAATACAAAAAATTAGCTGGGTGTGGTGGCGGGCGCCTGTAGTCCCAGCTACTTGGGAGGCTGAGGCAGGAGAATGGCGTAAACCCGGGAGGCGGAGCTTGCAGTGAACTGAGATCGCGCCACTGCACTCCAGGCTGGGCGACAGAGCGAGACTCTGTCTCAAAAAAAAAAAAAAAAAAGAAAAAAGAAGAGAAAAGTAATGTGGGAAAATGACAGGCAATTGATTTGTTAGAAGAGTAGGTTTCCAGTTTTTTTTGAGACAAAGTCTCTGTTGCCCAGGCTGTAGTGCAGCGGCACAGTCTTGGCTGACTACAACCTTCACCTCCCAGGTTCAAGCAATTCTCATACCTCAGCCTTCTGTGTGGCTGGGATTACAAGTGTGCGTGCGCCACCCCACCCAGTTCAGATAACTTCTTATTCTCTTTTTTTTTTTTTTTTTTTTGAGATGAGGTCTCATTCTGTCCCCCAGGCTGGAGTGCAGTGGCATGATCATGGCTCAATGCAGCCTCAACTTCCTGAGCTCAAGAGATCCTCCCACTTCAGCCTGCCGAGTAGCTGGGACTATGGGCGCACGCCACTGTACCCAGCTAATTTTTAATTTTTTGAAGAGATGGAGTTTCGTCATGTTGCCCAGGCTGGCCTCGAACTCCTGGGCTCAAGTGATCTACCCACCTCAACCTCCCAAAGTGCTGGGATTACAGGAATGAGCCATCACATTGGCCTTTCTTATTTGTTTTTAAATGTCTGTTATAACAGTATTTGCTTAATAGAAACAGGTGCTAAAGTGAGGTTTGAGAGTTATCTCTAAATCACATTTATCTGTTCTTCCAGTAGTTATAAATAACCAACATTAAGTCACCTGTAATTAATGGAGCAATCCACCAGAACAGGCTACACAATTTGCAAAACCCAGTGCAAAATGAAAATGTGAGACCCCTATTCAAAGAGCATTAAGAATTTCAAGATAGCTACTGCAGAGCATCAAATGAAGTGCCTTTCTGAGAACGGGGCTTGATGTGAGCGCACAGGTCACATGTCATGTCAGCATTCAGCAAACGTAATACCCTAGGGCTAAACAAGAAACTTGGGAGAGTCACAGCCGATGTATTGACTTAGCCTTGACAGCTGATTGATGGGCTTAGCATTGCTTGGCCTTGAACAGGGAAGTATGTTTGCTGGTTTTCAGAGGAGATGCTTCTAAAAATAGAAGAAAACGTTACTGCATTTAAAAAAAAAAAAAAAAAAAAAAAAACCTTTGATAGCGTTTCATATGATAAACTAACCTGTTTCACTTTATCTTCTTTTCAAAAAGCATTTTGTAGATATTTTCTCAGGGATAAAGTTTGGTTTTATTTTATTTCTTATATTTTTAAATTAATTAATTAATTTATTTATTTAGAGACAGAGTCTCTGTCATCCAGGCTGGAGTGCAGTGGTGTGATCTCAGCTCACTGCAACTTTTGGCTCACTGCACCTCTGGCTCACTGCAACCTCCACCTCCTGGGTTCAAACGATTCTCCTGCCTCAGACTCCCGGGTAGCTGAGATTACAGGCACCCGCCACCACACCCGGCTGATTTTTACATTTTTAGTAGAGACAGAGTTTCACCATGTTGGCCAGGCTGGTCTTGAACTCCTGACCTCAGGTGATCTGCCCACCTAGCCTCCCAAAGTGCTGGGATTACAGGCATGAGCCACTGCGCCTGGGTAGAGGTTGGTTTAGTAAAAGAAACATAGGTTAGGATACATGTGAATGTTCCTGTTAGAAGAAGGTGAAATTGAGGATGATTTCTTTTTCTTTTTCAGTTTGTAGATTTGATAATGGAAGAGGACCTTTGCATTTGTTTTCAGATACTTTGTTTTAGATACAAACATGTGTTTGGGACTTTTTATTAGTTTTGAGGCTTGTGAGACTTAAACTTCCACCCTGTTTCTCTACAATAAAGCATTGCTATGATTAGAAATGAAGATGCCTTTGTGTTTTGACAGTCGGAGTAGCAAGACCGAAATTACATGGAGCACTTTGTGGGAGAATCTCAAGTCTAAATCATGGGTAGCAGACAGTGGCTGCAGGCTATTTGGCTCCCAGTGTTTAATTTTTTTGTCTTCAATTAGTTGACAGCGTTATGAAATCTGGATTTTTTCACTTAGAAAAAAAAAAAATACATAACAGGAAAAAAAAAAAAATTACAATCCTGGTTTTAGTTTTCCTTGAAAATGCAGACGGTCGGGCAGCAAGGCCCTTCCCAGGTCATGCCTCCTGGTCTACTGCCAGCCTCTCTCTCAGACCTGCCCAGCCCTGTCTTCTCAAACATTTGTTTTTCATTTTCTTCTGATTTTAGTAGCAATCCGTGTGCTTTATAGAAAATCTGGACAATCTAGAAAAGTAGAAAAAAATAAAATTAAAGTAACCTGTTGTTCTACACTCTAAGAATAATCACTATTCTCATTTTTACTTTTTATTTTATCTTATTTATTTATTTATTTATTTAAGACAGAGTCTTACTCTATTGCCCAAGCTGGAGTGCAGTGGCGCAATCTCAGCTCACTGAAACCTCCGCCCCCTGGGTTTAAGTGATTCTCCTGCCTCAGCCTCCCGAGTAGCTGGGATTACAGGCGTCCGTCACCATGCCTGGCTAATTTTTTTTGTATGTTTAGTAGAGATGTGGTTTCACTATGTTAGCCAGGCTGTTTTTGAACTCCTGACCTGAAGTGATCTGCCCACCTCGGCCTCCCAAAGTGCTGGGATTAGAGGTGTGAGCCACTGCACCCAGCCACGATTCTCATTTTAGACTTTTTTTCTAAATTCATTCTCTTGTTTGAAAATGTGTGTGTGTGCGCGTGTGTGTAAACCAAACTGGGGTCACACTTTTGGGGTCTCTTTCCTTTTTTTATTTTAATTTGCCATAGTTCAATGTGAGCATTTTTTCATGTAATTATTACTGTGTGGACATTGTATGTTTCATTATGTGACATATCACATGTGCTGTATTTAACTTTTCCCCACTCATGGGTGTAGACAGTTGGCAGTTGGTGCCTGTCCTAAGTCACGTCCTCGAACATGAATCATATCTGGTTATTTTCTTACACTTCTAGAAGAGAGGTTGCTGGGCCAAAGGGGATGGACTTATTTAACATTTTTGTGAGTGACCTCACAAAGGCTGGACATAGCTCTTGAGTCCCAGAGACAGGCTGAGCCTCGGCAGTGGCAGGGGTGTGGAGGAGCAGGCCCCGCACCGCATTGGAGGAAGAGCCGTGCATGTTGCTCTTGGAGGAGGAGGAGTGGGGTGGTTAGAGGGTCTTTAAGTGTCTGTCTACCTTCAAAAAGAAATCACTCACCTCTTCCAGGGCACGCCCCTCACCCCCCGCCTGGGAGGTGAGGCTCATGGTTTGCGATCCCTCTCCCCATTAGGGTCTGTCACCCTGGAGCTGGGTAGTAGGTATCTATTGCGAGTGTCTTCATGGAAGCCCTGGCCATGCATCTTGAAGTGGCTTTCATCTTGTCCCTTGCCACTTAAACGGAAGACGCATTTCGGAGAGGGTTGGAGGTACAGTTAGAAGCATGTGTGATACGTGAAAGCTGGTGGCCGTGGGGATACGGAGTGGTCTCCAGTCTCGTCTCCTGTCTCCCATGACCTTGCTTTCTGGGCCATAGTTGCTGTCCTAGAAGGGACACTATCCACAGCCCCTACTCAGGCTCCCAGCAGCCACCTCCTTGGCCTTTCTGAAGACTGTCACCTAAGGTAAAGAGGTCAGAGCTGGGGACTAGAGTCCCGTGTGGGGCTGTGGCATTGGAACTCTGGGAAAGGCACTGTCATTCACAAGGATGTGTGGCCATGTATTTGGCAAGATTTTCATATGGGTGAGACAAATCCTCTTTAAATGGGCAGCTATGGGGTGGAAAGAAACTCCACACCAGCAGGAAGCAGGACTGGAGTTTGTATTAATGCAGGTCCATGCCCAAAACATAGGCTACAGAGACTGAGTTTGAAGAATTAAAATCAGTTATGGGATGGAATGGGAGAAAATACTTGCAAATCATATATCTGACAAGGGAATTGTATCCAGAATAGATAACGAACTCTTACAATTCAACAATTAAAAGACAAATAACCCAATTAAAAACCACAGCTGGGCACCGTGGATCACGCCTGTAATCCCAGAACTTTGGGAGGCCAAGGAGGGAGGATTACTTGAGTCTAGGAGCTCAAGACCAGCCTGGGCAACATGGAGAGACCCCAGCTCTACAAAAAAATTAAAAATAAAAGTAGCGACTGGGCACAGTGGCTCATGTTTATAATCTCAGCACTTTGGGAGGCCAAGGCGGGTGGATCACATGAGGCCAGGAGTTTGAGACCAGCCTGGCCAACATAGTAAAACCCCGTCTCTACTAAAACTATAAAAATTAGCCAGGCATGATTGTGCATGCCTGTAATTCCAGCACTTTGGGAGGCCAAGGCAGGTGGATCACTTGAGGTCAGGAGTTGGAGACCAGCCTGGCCGATATGGTGACACCCCATCTCTACTAAAAATACAAAAATTAGCTGGGTGTGGGGCTTGCACCTGTAGTTCCTGCTACTCGGGAGACTGAGGCACGAGAATCACTTGAACCCAGGAGGTGGAGGTTGCTGTGAGCTGAGATCGCACCACTGCACTCCAGCCTGGGTGACACAGCAAAACTCCATTTCAAAAAAAAAAAAAAAGGGGTTGGGGGGAACGGTGGAGTATATATAAATTGTATCTCAATAAACCTGTGTTTTGAACAAAAGCTCTGGGGAAACTGTTACACATAAAGCAGAGGGAATTCTGTGAATTGAAATCCTTTTTTCCTTCCCAGCACCGATAGTGAATGGTTCATGACCGACATCATGTCCATAGGGGTGAATTGTACACAGATCACAGCAACAGAGTGTGACTTCACTGCCGCCAGCCCCTCAGCAGGCTTCCCAATGGATTTCAATGTCACTCTGCGTCTTCGAGCTGAGCTGGGAGCACTGCATTCTGCCTGGGTGACAATGCCTTGGTTTCAACACTATCGGAATGGTAAGAGAACGTGGGTATGGAACTTCCTTTATACTTTCCAGGTTTTTTTCACTTGCAGTATTGACTCCACACACCTCTGTTCTGCCTCTCATCCTAAATGACCAGCAGACAAAGGGATAGCATGGTCAAACCCACACTCTGATGTTGGAGTCCGATGCTAGGAGAGTATGATTTGCTAAACCAGGGGTTGGCCAGCTACAGCCTGCAGGCCAAATCTGGCCCACCACTTGTTTTTGTAAATAAAGTTTTATTGGGCCGGGTGCGGTGGCTCAAGCCTGTAATCCCAGCACTTTGGGAGGCCGAGATGGGCGGATCACGAGGTCAGGAGATCAAGACCATCCTGGCTAACACGGTGAAACCCCGACTCTACTAAAAAATACAAAAAAAAAAACTAGCCGGGCGAGGTGGCGGGCGCCTGTAGTCCCAGCTACTCGGGAGGCTGAGGCAGGAGAATGGCGTAAACTCGGGCGGCGGAGCTTGCAGTGAGCTGCGATCTGGCCACTGCACTCCAGCTTGGGTGACAGAGCGAGACTCCGTCTCAAAAAAAAAAAAAAAAAAAGTTTTATTGGCACACACAGTTACATCCATTTTTTATTGTGTCTATGGCTGCTTTCACACTACAATGGTAGAGTAGTTGCAATAGCAACTGTTGAGCCTGCAAAGTCTGAATTTACTGCGGCTCTTTGCTGAAAAAGTTTGCCAACCTCATGCTAGAAGGGATGCTAGCATATGTATCTGATCACCCTCACTTATTCTGGTGCAACTTCTTTTATGTTACAGAATAGGCACTTTGAATGGTGCCTGGCATGTAGTAGGTATTCAGTAAATATTTGTCGAATGACTTGAGTGAACAAATGTGTCCGCAGATATTGGAAGGAGACTGAAGAACCCTCAGATTCCAGTTCCTACATTTGTTGCTCCAGTAATTCATTTGTCACGTGGTCAGCCATGCCAGATGCTTCTTCCGTGTCTGGCTTATGCACACACAGGGCATGAAACTTACTTGGATCGTGATTTAGACAAACTAATATATAAGACAATTGAGAAAATATGATCACCGTCTAGATATTTGATATATAATGAAGAATTATCGTTGACTTATTTTCAGTGTTGTAATGGTGTTTTGGTTATGATTTTTAAAGGGGGAGGTATTCTGGTTAAGATGTTAAAGTTTATGTTATGTGTATTTTAACCAAAATAAAAAATTGGGGGAATAAAAAGGGTTCCTGCTGGGTGCGGTGGCTCACGTCTATAATCTTGGCACTTTGGGAGGCCGAGGCAGGCAGATCACTTGAGGTCAGGAGTTCGAGACCAGCCTGGCCAACATGGTGAAACCCTGTCTCTACTAAAAACACAAAAATTAGCTGGGCTTGGTGGTGCATGCCTATAATCCCACCTACTTGAGAGGCCAAGGCAGGAGAATCACTTGAACCCGGGAGGCAGAGGTTGCAGTGAGCCCAGATCACATCACTGCACTCCAACCTGAGCAACAGAGCAAGACTCAGTCTCAAAAAAACAAAGTTAAAAATTTTAAAAAGTGTTCCTGTATTTCAGAGGTACATATTAAAGTATTTGCAGATGAAATGATGTGATTGCTGAGATTTGTTCAAAGAAATCAAAATAGGCTGAGCGCAGTGGCTCACACCTGTAATCCCAGCACTTTGGGAGACCGAGGCAGGTGGATCACCTAAGGTTTGGAGTGGGAGACCAGCCTGGCCAACATAGTAAAATCCCATCTCTACTAAAAATACAAAAAATTAGCTGGGTGTGGTGGCAGGCACCTAAATCCCAGCTACTTGGGAGGCTGAAGCAGGAGAATCGCTTGAACCTGGGGGCAGAGGTTGCGGTGAGCTGAGATCGCACCATTGCACTCCAGTCTGGGCAACAAGAGCGAAACTCCATCTCAAAAAGAAAAAAAAAGAAAGAAAGAAATCAAAATAATCCAAAGAGCAGGAGGGGCAAGGACGAAGTTTCTAGGCATAGAAGAAATAAAAATTGGTCATAAGTTGACAGTTCATTCAGTTGGGTAATGAGTACACGAGTGTTCGTTATGATCTTCTCTCTACATTTTATTTATTTACTTTTTTTGAGACGGAGTCTTGCTCTGTCGCCCAGGCTGGAGTACAGTGGCGTGATCTCCACTCACTGCAAGCTCTGCCTTCCGGGTTCACGCCATTCTCCTGCCTCAGCCTCCCGAGTAGCTGGGACTACAGGCACCCGCCACCATGCCTGGCTAATTTTTTGTATTTTTAGTAGAGACAGGTTTTCACCATGTTAGCCAGGATGGTCTCGATCTTCTGACCTCATGATCTGCCTGCCTTAGCCTCCCAAAGTGCTGGGATTACAGGCGTGAGCCACCATGCCCGGCCAATCTACTTTCTATGTGTTTGAAATTTTCTGTAATAAAAAGTTTTTTGTTGTTGTTGGGTTTTTTTGTGTTTTTGTTTTTGTTTTGAGATGGAATCTCGCTCTGTCACCCAGGCTGGAGTGCAGTGGCACGATCTCGGCTCACTGCAAGCTCCACCTCCCGGGTTCAAGTGATTCTCCTGCCTCAGCCTCCCAAGTAGCTGGGACTACAGGTCGTGCCACCATGCCTGGCTAATCCTGGCTAATTTTTTGTTTGTTGTTGTTGTTGTTGTTGTTGTTGTTGTTGTTTTGAGACAGAGTCCCGCTCTGTTGCCCAGGCTGGAGTGCAGTGGCACAATCTCGGCTCACTACAAGCTCTACCTCCCGAGTTCACACCATTCTCCTGCCTCAGCCTCCCGAGTATCTGGGACTACAGGTGCCCGCCACCATGCCCGGCTAATTTTTTGTATTTTTAGTAGAGACGGGGTTTCACCATGTTAGCCAGGATGGTCTTGATCTCCTGACCTGGTGATCCACCTGCCTCGGCCTCCCAAAGTGCTGGGATTACAGGTGTGAGCCACCATGCCCGGCCAATAAAAAGTTTTTTTAGAGAGGCTCATGCCTGTGATCTTAGCCCATTGGGAGGCTGAGATGGGAGGATTGCTTGAGTTCAGGAGTTCAAGATGAGCCTAGGGAACATAGCAAGACCCCATCTCTATTTTTTTTTTAAGTTTTTTTTTAAAAAAATCAGTGGTTTGTGCTAGGTGCTGTGAGGGATAGAAACAGAGAAGACCAGGCAGTCCTGCTGGTTCCTCGTCTGCTGTGGACAAGCCATTTGTCCTTGGGTACAGAACCACCCCCCATTTGAGCTATAAAGTGTCAAATAAGTGGGAATTAGGAGTATGAAGTAATGATGGCCGGGCACAGTGGCTCACCCCTGCAGTCCCAGCACTTTGGGAGGCTGAGGCAGGCAGATCATCTGAGGTTAGGAGTTCAAGACCAGCCTGGCCAACATGGTGAAACCCCCATGTCTACTAAAAATGCAAAAGTTAGTTGGGTATGGTGGCGCATGCCTGTAATCCCAGCTACTGGGGAGGCTGAGGCATGAGAATCACTTAAGCCTGGAGGCTGAGGCGGGAGAATCTCTTGAATCTGGGAAGTGGAGGTTGCAGTGAGCCAAGATTACACCATTGCACTCCAGCCTGGGTGATAGAGCAAGGCTCCATCATTTAAAAAAAAAAAAAAAGAGGAATGATAGTTACCACCACTGCCCAGGGATCAAGAGAAGGTAACAGAAGCAGGGTGTATAGTGACATTGGGTCTGGTACCAGCCAGCTGCCGCTCTCAGCTGGAGTCAAGCACCCATGTTTCTGTTAGTTACTGGCTGGGTTGCTGTTCTTTGCCCGCGTGCTTCAAAAGCTTGACACAGTGGTGGTCTCACCTCATACCTGCCACTTTCACCTCTGCTGGTGGCGTTAGAATCAGTAATGGACATGAAGGAGGTTTACCAAGTGGAGGAGTGAGATGGTGGTTGGAGGGGGCGGGCGTTGATATCACCCCCGCCTGGGTTCTTATCCCAACTCTGCCATTTACTGGCTGTTACTCTGGGCAAATAGTGTCACCTCCTGGCTTCTGTTTCCTCATCCGAGAAATGGGGATAACCTTATTTGTTTTTTTGTTTTGTTTTTTGTTTTTTTGAGGCAGTCTCATTCTGTCGCCCAGGCTGGAGTGCAGTGGAGCAATCTCAGCTCACTGCAACCTCCGCCTCCAGGTTTAAGTGATTCTTGTGCCTCAGCCTCCCCAGTAGCTGGGATTACATGCGTGTGCCACCACACCCCAGTTAATTTTGTTTTTGTTTTTGTGAGACAGAGTTTCACTCTTGTCACCCAGGCTGGAGTGCAGTGGCACGATCTTGGCTCACTGCAACCTCTGCCTCCCAGGTTCGAGTGATTCTCCTGCCTCAGCCTCCTGAATAGCTGGGATTATAGGCACCCACCACCATGCCCAGCTAATTTTTTTTTTTTTTTTTTTTTTTTTTTGAGACAGAGTCTCGCTCTGTGGCCCAGGCTGCAGTGCAGCGGCGCGATTTTGGCTCACTGCAAACTCCGCCTTCCGGGTTCATGCCATTCTCCTGCCTCAACCTTCTGAGTAGCTGGGACTACAGTTGCCCGCCACTGCTCCTGGCTAATTTTTTGTATTTTTAGTAGAGATGGGGTTTCACCGTGTTAGCCAGGATGGTCTCGATCTCCTGACCTCATGATCCGCCCACCTCGGCCTCCCAAAGTGCTGGGATTACAAGCGTGAGCCACTGCACACAGCCTAACTTTTGTATTTTTAGTAGAAATGGCATTTCCGCATGTTGACCAGGCTGGTCTCAAACTCCTGACCTCAAGTGACCCGCCCACCTTGGCCTCCCAAAGTGCTGGGATTACAGGTGTGAGCCACCACGCCCTGCCCAGGATACCCTTATTTGGTGGTGACACTGATCTGTAAGAGGCTTCGTGGAAAGGCCATTTGCCTGGAGGCCTCACGCATTGTCGTCCGGTGTTCCTGGAGCCAGCCTTCCTCCAGTGCTGTGAGAGGAGTCAGATTGTTCTCCCCTCTAGAGACAAGGTTTACCAGGTTCATATCAGATTCCAGGTCGGGACTTTCTTCAGAAGGGCAGGTCTGAGCCCTGTGCTTTCAGCCGTACAGTGGCCAGCTGTGGCTGGTGTCCACACTCCCACGTGCTAATGGAGATGCCCAAAGAACGTGTCCTACAGCCAGGCCCTGCAGGCGCTTCTGCAACGTGCTTCTGCATGCTCTGCTCACTTAGCTGGGCCAAGGGAAGCTGGAGAACGTGTGCCAGCGTCCCTGAGCAGGCTGAATGGAAGAGCATTTTGTCACTAGCAGTCAATCCACGAACATCACTGTGGCTGTTGGTGGGCCAGGCCTGACCCTGCTTCTGCCACTGGGAGTTGTCTGGACTTAGCACCTCCACCAGAACAAATAAGAGGGCACAGCTACAAACTCAGTAGTTCTTTTGCACAGAGAGAAGCTTGGCCAGATCATACACCTAACCCTCACCAACCTGGAGTGCCCAGGGGAGAGAATCCAGCCCCGCTGTTGTGAACTCACAGTGACAGCATTGTCTCCTTGTGTAAAATGTGGAGACATTGGTCTCTTAGAATTTCGAGGACCCAACCTGTACTTTGATCTGAGTTCCTCTGGTGAATTATACAATGTGCATGCTTACTTAATAAATGCTTCATAGCCCTCACTGATAGCACATCGTGAGTCACCGTCCTAGCCTGAGGTGACTATGAGGTGAATTATGTGAAAAGCCTGAACAAACAGACTTACCATGGCAACACTTCTCACTTACCGTGTTTAAATGTAGTATGGGTGTGGTGGCTCACACCTGGAATCCCAGTACTTTTGGAGGTCGAGGCAGAAGGATCACGTGAGCCCAGGAGTTCAAGACCAGCATGGGAAAACTCCAGCTTTACAAAAACAAAAACAAAAAAAAATTAGGCGTGGTGGCACGGGCCTATAGTCTCAGGTACTTGGGAGGCTGAAGTGGTTGGATCACTTCACTCGGGTGCCTGGGAGTTCAAGGTTGCAGTGAGCCACGATTGCACTACTGTACTCCAGCCTGGGCAATAGACCAAGACCCTGTCTCAAAAAAATTTATTTTAATTAATAAATAAACATAGTATTACAAGAAGCTAGGAGACAAATGTACGTAAAGTTTATAAACACCACTTTTGCTCAGTTATATTGGAATTTTATGTATATTGTAGGTAAGGGCTAACAAAATCATTTCCCCTCCGCAGGAAAATTTGACCTTTGGTTAACCTTCCAGTTTTGTTTCTCTGGAAAGCTGACACTAAAGGTGTCATGTCAACCGTGTTACTAAGTGGCACTACTTATGGTCACATGGCCCCTGATTGGTAAACTGCATCTCAGCTGTGACAATCCTAAATACCTGGTAGAAAGCCACATCTCTGCGATCTGCTGGGCACAGTGATTCTTGCAATTAGGCGTGTCCTTTGTGGGGGCCCTGGAAACAACTCCTAGGGAATTATTGTAAGAGACACTGGCTCTGGCGGCCTTTCATTCAGGGAGGCTTTTGCACCTGCCTGGTGGAATCTCACCTTCTGGCATCGGCGCTGCACCCTGAGTAGCCAGAGGGACTTGCTCTGGGCCACACTGTGGACTGCCTCAAGGCCTCTCCTTCTACCTGGAGCATGGGTGTGGTGGCTCACACTCCAGGTGCTGCCTTCAAGTCAGCCTCACACCTGGAGCCGCCTCTTGTAGACTTGTGCATCCAAAGTCAGCTCCACTGCATGTATAAATAGAAATATGGCTGGGCGCAGTGGCTCACGCCTGTAATCCCAGCACTTTGGGAGGCCAAGGCGGGCGGATCACCTGAGGTCAGTAGTTTGAAACCAGCCTGGCCAACTTGGTGAAACCCCGTCTCTACTAAAAATATAAAAATTATCTGGGTGTAGTGGCGTGTGCCTGTAATTGCAACTACACGAGAGGCTGAGGCAGGAGAATCGCTTGAACCTGGAAGGCAGAGGTTGCAGTGAGCCGAGATTGCACCACTGCACTCCAGCCTGGGTGACATGAGCAAGATTCCATCTCAAAAATAAATAAATAAATAAATAAATAAAATAAATAAAATAAATAGGCCAGGCGCGGTGGCTCACGCCTGTAATCTCAGCACTTTGGCAGGCTGAGGCAGGCAGATCACGAGGTCAGGAGTTTGAGAACAGCCTGGCCAACATGAAGATACCCTGTCTCTACTAAAAATATAAAAATTAGCCGGACATGGTGGCACACGCCTGTAATCCCAGCTACTTGAGAGGCTGAGGCAAGAGAATTGCTTGAGCCCGGGAGGTGGAGGTTGTGGTGCGCTGAGATCACGCGACTGCACTCTAGCCTGGGCGACAGAGCAGGACTCCGTCTCGAAAAAATAATAAATAAATAAATAGATAAAAATATATGTGTGTAGATATCTACACCCACTATATATATGTATTGCATTATACATATATAGAGTGTATTATATCTATAATACATACGTGTATGTGTATGATTTTCTCTTTGTAATTCTTTTTCAGTGACTGTCGGGCCTCCAGAAAACATTGAGGTGACCCCAGGAGAAGGCTCCCTCATCATCAGGTTCTCCTCTCCCTTTGACATCGCTGATGCCTCCACAGCCTTTTTTTGCTATTATGTCCGTTACTGGGAAAAAGGAGGACTCCAGCAGGCAAGAGCATGTTCCTTTTTTGTTTGGATTTTCTTTTCTTTGCAGTTTCTGGCTTAGCAATAGAAAGAAACCTTTAACATGGGCAAAAACAGGGTGTCCCCATGTCCTCGTGTCCTCATAGAGACTGAGCCCTGAGCCTGTTTTCATTGTCCTCTTCAAGACCTGTTTTTCCACTCGGTGTGCTGAGACCTCCCTCCGCCAGGCCGATCTGAAGGGCTGGCCATCCTTTGATGTCACTCTGTTTCCTTGTGTGGGGTCCAGACTTAGCCAGTGCCCTGCTCACAATACCTTTGCCACGCTCTGCAGTTTGGAGGAGGTTTTAGTGGGCCTGGTTCTCCATGAGGAATCCACAACTACAGCCTGCAAGGCTTAACTGTATAAATGTTTGAACAGTTTGTGAAAAGGGCACATGTGGAATCGGGGGGAAACAAAGGGAGAAAGAGCCTTCCAGAGAGCAGCAGGTATGATCACGTTAACAGAGGTGCATGATATCAGAGGGGCCTGGTTAGCCTCGGGGAGCACAGGAAAAAACATGATGGTCTTGAAGCATGTCCAGTGCCTAAATTATCCCAGCTATGTTTAATGAGGTTCTGCTATCTATGTGAACTTCAGAATTTCCTAAATTCAACATTATTATGGTTTTTGATAATAAGAGCTTACATTTATTGAGAGCTTCCTTTGTGTTTGGCTCTGGGCCAGCATTTTAGAATTTTAGATACTTCATCTCATTTCATCTTTTTTTTTTTTTTTTTTTTAGCTGGAGTTTCATTCTTGATGCCCAGCTAGTTTTTGTATTTTTAGTAGAGATGGGGTTTCACCATATTGGTCAGGCTGGTCTCGACCTCCTGACCTCAGGTGATCTGCCCACCTTGGCCACCTAAAGTGCTGGGATTACAGGCATGAGCCACCGTGCCTAGCCCATTTCATCTTTATACTAATCCATTTGCAGAGAGGGAATCCAAGTCGTTAAGTGACTTGCCTCAGGTCAGTAGCAAACCACTGGCAGAGCAGAGCAGAGATGCCTAGCTTCAGAGCCGTGCTCTTGACCACCATGTTTTTCTGCCACACACTTTGTATCTGCGCTTCTCTCTTTTTTTTTTTTAAATTATTGTTCTTTTTTTCTTTTTCTTTTTTTTTTTTGAGACAGTCTCACTCTGTCGCCCAGGCTGGACTGCAGTGGCGCGATCTCGTCTCACTGCAAGCTCCGCCTCCCAGGTTCACGCCATTCTCCTGCCTCAGCCTCCCGAGTAGCTGGGACTACAGGCGCCCGCCACCATGCCCGGCTAATTTTTTGTATTTTTAGTAGAGACGGGGTTTCACCGTGTTAGCCAGGATGGTCTCGATCTCCTGACCTCGTGATCCGCCCACCTCGGCCTCCCAAAGTGTTGGGATTACAGGCGTGAGCCACCGCGCCCGGCCTATTGTTCTTTTTTTGAGACAGTCTCACTGTCGCCCAGGCTGGAGTACTGTGGTACAATCTTGGCTCACTGCAACCTCTACCTCCCAGGCTCAAGCAATCCACCCACTTCAGCTTCCCGAGTAGCTGGAATTACAGGCCTGTGCCAACCACACCTGGCTAACATTTTAAAATTTTTTTTGTAGAGATGGGGTTTTGCCATGTTGCTCAAGCTGGTCTCGAACTCATGGTCTCAAACAATCTGCCCACCTCAGTCTCCGAAAGTGCTGAGGTTACAGGCATGAGCCCCTGTTCCCAGCCTTCTCTTCATTTCATTATGGGGAGTATGAAACTGGCAAGGTTGAGACTCACTGAAAAACAGATTTAGCATCTAGGAAATAGGGAAAAATCATTTCTCCAAATCAGAGCTCAAGATCTGGGTCAATTAGAATAGAAGGAGCCTGGCAGAATCCAGAAGAGAGAGACTCTGCCTCTTCCAAGCTGTCCTCACCAACCGGATATGGTGCCGGAAATGCAGGAGATGGGGTGGGCGCTCTGGCCACGTTTTTCTCCACGGTTTGGTTGGTTTCTTCACTTGAGGGCACTGTGTTGCTGTGCTACCTCCCACCCTAGATCGCTCAAAGGACTCCCAGGGCCCAGCACAGCCACGCTCTCATTTCTTTTGTTTTGTTTTGTTCTGAGACAGAGTTTCACTGTGTCGCCCAGGGTGGAGTGCAGTGCCACAGTCTCAGCTCATGGGTTCAAGAGATTCTTCTGTCTCAGCCTCCCCATCTGTGCCTGGCCCACACTCTGATTTTTTACAGCAAAAGGATGCAAAGCAAAATCGGCAAAGGGAAGAGGCACATGAAGGAAAGTCCACGGGTGTCCAGGGGTGGGCTTCTGGGAGCCCTCCCCGAGCGGAGTCACGCAGGACACACTTCATTCCTCCACCAGCAAGCTGTGACTGCACGCGTGAACTGCTGTCTGCCAGGGAGGCTTGTGAGAGACCCAGCGCCCAGGGTTTTTACTGGCGCTAGCCACATACGCACCTTCTGTCTAGCGTATGCCAAAATTCCAACTCCCAGAAGGAAAGCAGATGCTCCTCATAAAGAACACACACTGCAAACAGTGTAGGGACAGTAAAGCCACCTTACCAGTTTGGGAATGGGAGGCATAAACCTGAAATCCAAATTCCCAGGCTGGGCGCCGTGGCTCACGCCTGAAACCCCAGCACTGTGGGAGGCCGAGGCAGGCGGATCACTTGGGGTCAGGGGTTCGAGACAGGCCTGGCCAGCATGGTGAAAACCCATCTCTACTAAAAATACAAAAATTAGCCAGGCGCTGTGGCGGGCCCCTGTGATCCCAGTTACTTGGGAGGCTGAAGCAGGAGAATCGCTTGAACCTGGGAGGTGGAGGTTGCAGCGAGTTGAGATCGCACCACTGCACTCCAGCCTGGGCAATGGAGCAAGACTCCGTCTCAAACACACACACACACACACACACACACACACAAATTCCCAGATGTCAGCCAAGGGTCGACCTTGAAATCAGGTCCTTCAAAGGCCATTAGTGTTAGGCCTGTTACATTAGCTCTTCTGCAGTCTGTGATTCTGAATTTTAGGAATTCCAATTGAATGCTGAAATAAACCCAAAGGGAATTTTCATCCTTAAAATCGCGTCTTCCTCTGCCCTGGCAGTCACCACCACTAAACAGAAGAAAAGATAATGTAAAACCATCAAGTAATACTGCAATTCATAGATAATACAATTATGTTTGTATTTTTATTTTTTAACTTTAATTTTTCAGAGACAATTCCACTCTCTCACCCAGGCTGGAGTGCAGTGGTGCAATCAGAGCTCACTGTAGCCTCCAATTCCCAGGCTCAAGCTGTCCTCCCACTTTGGCCTCCCAAGCAGCTGGGACTATAGGCATGCACCACCATGACCAGCTTATTTATTTTTTTCCATAGAGACGCGGGGAGGGGGTCTCACTATGTTACCCAAGCTCAAACTCAAGTGATTGTCCCACCTCAGCCTCCCGAAGTGCTGGAATTACAGGCATGAGCCACCACGCCTGGCCTATTTTTCTATTTTAAAAAATAATAACATGTTCTGTACTTGGATAATCTGCCTTTTTTCAGTTAACAGTTTAGCAGCCTTGTCTTCCCATGTTTTCAAGCATATGTTATGCCGTCATTTCATGTGACTGCAGTGGATTATATTGTATCTCAAAATTAGAAAACAGTTCTTTGCAAGAAACCCTGTACTGCCATAGTAGGGTATCGCTGTTTTCCACTTCGGTGTGGGACAGTGACAACCTTGCCAGGACAAGAGTGAGGAGCCATTGCCTGGAGGACCAGGTGGGGAGGCAGCAAGGTCTGCTCGAGGCAACAGGGGGATGCAGGGAGGAGACACAGAACCCTCCTGGAGTCTGGGGTCCAGTTGTCTCCTGATGTCATAAATCTCTAAGGTCATTTTAGCTGAAACTATAGGAGGATCAAGCACATTTTGGTCAAACTAGAAGCAGGTTGGGAATGAAAGGAACATTATTTCCTAGAATAATTTTTTCTCTGTTGACTAACTTGAGGTATCTAGATTAACTATGAGATACAAAATTTTGGCTGGGCGTGGTGGCTCACGCCTGTAATCCCAGCACTTTGGGAGGCCGAGGCAGGTGGATCACCTGAGGTCAGGAGCTCAAGACCAGCCTGGGCAACATGGGGAAACCCTGTCTCTACTAAAAATACAAAAATGAGCTGGACGTGGTGGTGGGCACCTATAATCCCAGCAACTCAGGAGTTGGAGGCAGGAGAATTGCTTGAACCTGGGAAGCGGAGGTTGCAGTGAGCTGAGGTTGCACCACTGCAATCCAGCCTGGTGACAGAGCGAAACTCCATCTCAAAAAAAAAAAAAAAAAAAGAAGAAGAAGAAAGAAAGAAATACAAAATATTAGTTTGTTTGTTTTGAGATGCAGTCTTGCTCTGTCACCCAGGCTGGAGTGCAGTGGCACAATCTTGGCTCACTGCAGCCTCCGCCTCCTGGTCCAAGTGATTCTCCTCTGTCAGCCTCCCATGCAGCTGGGATTACAGGTGTGCGCCACCACATCCAGCTAATTTTTGTACTTTTAGTGGAGACAGGGTTTTGAGATGTTTGCCAGGCTGGTCTCCAACTCCTGACCTCAGGTGATCCGCCCACCTTGGCCTCCCAAAGTGGTGGGATTACAGGCGTGAGCCACCCCATCCAGCTCAAAATGTTAATTTTAGAGGAGAAAAAGGTTATCCTAGAAATTGGGATTTACTGAAGTCTAGTTATTACAATGGGCACTCTGAGACCACACAGCCAGAAACAGTTCTAAAGCTATCAGCCTCTTTGACCACACAACACACCAGTTTTCACACATACAATGTGTCCACTGCCCGCCAGTGACCCGCTAAAAATGGCATCTTCTTCTCCTTTGGTTGTCGTGTTCACAGTGAATTTGAGGAAACATCAGAAAAGATGGAGGCAGCTTGGCCGTGTTCATTCAAGGGATTTACATGTGTGCTTGTGGTGTTTTTAAAACAGGTCAAAGGCCCTTTCAGAAGCAACTCCATTTCATTGGATAACTTAAAACCCTTCAGAGTGTACTGTTTACAAGTCCAGGCACAACTGCTTTGGAACAAAAGTAACATCTTTAGACTGGGGCATTTAAGCAACACATCTTGCTACGAAACGATGGCAGATGGTAAAATATACCTTCTTATGTCCTTTCTGAACTGGGAAAGAATACTCCTCCAATAGTGAAATCGGGGACCGCCTATGAGGTCATGGGTGGTGGGAGTGGGGAGAGCCAGTGAGAAGAGAGTGCTGAACTGCAGGTGTAATGAGCTTGTGCTGGGATCTGCGGTCGCGGAGGCTGCCGGACAGCTACCGCTGGCTTTATTTCATTACAGGATTGACTTCAGCTATTAACGTAAGCGTACCGGGTGAGGGTGGGGATAGGGGCACCTGCCCATTCTACTAGGCCAGGAATGCTTTTTAAGCAGCATGGATGGAACATTAACTGATGTTTGTGTTGTGTGTAGGAAGATCATTCTGTTCACTTTCGTGTCCTTTTTTTTAGCCTCCACAGAGCTTCAGCAAGTCATCCTGATCTCCGTGGGAACATTTTCGTTGCTGTCGGTGCTGGCAGGGGCCTGTTTCTTCCTGGTCCTGAAATACAGAGGCCTGATTAAATACTGGTTTCACACTCCACCAAGCATTCCGTTACAGATAGAAGAGGTATGTGTGCACATTTCTTTTTTTTTTTTTTTTTTTGAGATAGGGTCTTGCTCTGTTGCAGGCTGGACTGTTGTGGTATAATCTCTGCTCACTGCAGCCTCCGTCTCCCAGGTTCAAGCGATTCTGCCGCCTCAGCCTCCTGAGTAGCTGGTATTACAAGTGCTCACCACCATGGCCTGCTAATTTTTGTATTTTTGGTAGAGATGGAGTTTTGCTGTGTTGGCCAGACTGGTCTCGAACTCCTGACCTCAAGTGATCCGCCCACCTCAGCCTCCCAAAGTGCTGGGATTACAGGCGTGAGCCACTGCGCCTGGCCACGCAGACATCTTAATGGTGACACAACAGGGCCCCACTGCCCCGGCAACCCCTAAGAGTGCAGCAGTGAGCAAAGCTGTGGACACAGAGATTTGTGTTAAAAATTGTATGGGGTTATTTATACCCCATGTTCATATTGACTTGATTCACAGCAGCCAAAAGGTGGAAGCACTCTGGTGTCGTTGAAGGATGAATAGATAAACCAATGGATGGTCTTTCCATACGATGGAATGTCATTCAGCATTAGAAAGGAAGGGGATTGTGACACATGCCACCACGTGGATGGACCTTGAGGACATTATGCCGAGTGGAGTAGGACAGTCACGAAAGGATACCGTATGCTTCCACTTAAATGAGGTCCCCAGAGTCATCAAATCCATAAAGACGGGAAGTAGAATGGTGGTTGCAATAGTGGAGGGAGGAAAGCGGGAAGTTCGTGTTGAGTGGGGCCAGAGTTTCAGTTCTGGAGCTGTAGAGAGTTCTCGAGATGGATGGTGGTCATGATTGCACAATGTGAATGTGCTTGGCACTACCGAACTGTACACCTAAAAAGAGTTATAATGGTACATTTTATGTTATGTGCATTTTACCACAATTTAATTTTTTTTTAATGGCATGGGATTGGCTAAAAAGGTGGCAGTAGGCCCCTCTCAGGCAGCAGATCTCCTCTGCTCTCTGGAGAATGCACCAGGGAAGTGGCCTGGCTGGAGGATGTGAAGGCGGTGGAGAGAGTGATCAGGAGCTTGAGCTTTGGGGCCCACAGGGTGCTTAGGAGGGCCCTAAGGCAGAGTCAACCCCCAGAGCTGTGAGTGCCAGGCCCTATGCACCACTGCCCAGTGAGTATTGGCTAGTGTTTGGAAGGACTTGAGAAAGAACAGCAGTGTGCGTCTTGTGGAAAGTCTTATTTTCCTGCATAGCCCCAGCCCCCTGAGGCTCTGTGAGACCACTGGGCCTTCTGAGGGACATGGTCAGGACATTTTGGGTATGAGAGGCGAGCTGAAAAAAGAACATTTAAAAAGCATTTGCAGCCAGGCGTAGTGAACCACACCTGTAATCCCAGCACTTTGGGAGGCCAAGACAGGAGGATCACCTGAGGTCAGGAGCTGGAGACCAGCCTGGCCAACATGGTGAAACCCTGTCTCTACCAAAAATACAAAAATTAGCCAGGCATGATGGTGGGTGCCTATAATCCCAGCTACTCAGGAGGCTGAGGCAGGAGAATCACTTGAACCAGGAGGTGGAAGTTACAGTGAGCCAAGATCACACCACAGCACTTTAGCCTGGGTGACAGAGCAAAACTTCATCTCAAAAAATAAAAATAAATTAAATAAAAAGCATTTGCTTCTGGAGGCTTCACATTATTCTTGGGTAAACCCAGAGTAAAGGTGTTGGAAACAGAATGTTACTCAGTTACATGAGGGTGAACAGATGTTAGATAAGGTCCAAGTCTACAGAAACACAGCGGCACTTTCAGAGAGAACCCTAGCCACTTGTTCCTTCATCTGTCACGATGTATTTTAGGTACATAGGCCATATACAGATTCCCTACTAGAACCTCCCTGGTTAATACCGTCACAAAATCATAGCTCCTAACAGGTCTCAGAATCTTTCTTGCAGTCATGATCTCTCTCTCCTGGTAGAATGGCCAGCTGAGCCCTAGTACATGAATTTACTATGAGTCATTCCTCTGAGAAATGAACAGAAAACACAGGCCTGTCGGTCTACTTTCCTAGGAAAGCGTGAAGAACATCCACCAAAGGTCTCTGAGTTACATGACAACAGTGAATCATGTTTCACTTATAATTCTGGGGTCTCACAAGGGTACATGCTTTGGTTTTGTTCCTCTTTCCATCAGTCAGCTACAAGCTTATTGTCTTTCAGTATCTTTCAGCATTTCCAAGAGCTACATACTAGGTTCTTGGTAACTTGGTGAATCTGTGGCTAAGCCTAAAGCCTGTGGGAGCAAAAGGGAAATTAATTGCTGGGAAACACCCCTTTATATGTTAAGGCCTAAGGCCCTCCCTCCCAGATTCTCTGCTTGCTGCGCGCTGCGCGCTGTTGTGAGGGGAGGGGTGGAGGAGTGCCTGAGACCAATGCTTACGAACTTGCCCTCTTTTTCCCCATCACAGCTGAACAAGAGCCCCCAGTCCCTCCTTCGCTGAAAGGTTATCATTTGAGATGTTTTAAGATTAATAACCCACAGGCCTGCACTGAGGGTTGCAAGGAAGAACTTGCTTTTCTTCCAATCAGAAAATCAGACAAAAAAACCCAAAAAACGAAACTTGCTCTTCCTGAGTTTTGCCCTTTTACACTCTCAGCATATTAACATGGTCAGCCCTGGGATGGGTATTAAAGTTATTACTGAGATGAGGGGTAAGGAGTATTCAACTATTAGAAGTTGTTGGCCGGGCGCAGTGGCTCATGCCTGTAATCCCAGCACTTTGGGAGGCCGACGCGCGTGGATCACGAGGTCACCAGGCCAACATGGTGAAACCCTGTCTCTACTAAAAATACAAAACTTACCCAGGCGTGCACCTGTAGTCCCAGCTACTCGGGAGGCGGAGGCAGGAGAATCGCTTGAACCAGGGATTCGGAGGTTGCAGTGAGCCGAGATCACGCCACTGCACTCCAGCCTGGCGACAGAGCAAGACTCCATCTCAAAAAAAAAAAAAAAAAAAAAAAAATTAGCTGGCTGTAGTGGTGCATGCCTGCAATCCTAGCTACTTGGGAGGCTGAGGCAGGAGATTGCTTGAACCTGGGAGGCAGAAGTTGCAGTGAGCTGAGATTGCGCCACTGCACTCCAGCCTGGGTGAAAGAGATACTCTGACTCAAAAAAAAAAAAAAAGAAAAAAAAATTGTTTCATTGTTGAAAAAAAAGAAAAAGAAGTTATGTCATTGGTGGACAGAATCAACTTTTATACCTTAATAAAATAACTATACCAATTAAAACTAAAGTAGGCCAGGTGCAGCTGCTCACACTTACAATCCCAGTACTTTGGGAGGCCAAGGTGGCTGGGTCATTTGCAGTGAGGAGTTTGAGACCAGCCTGGCCAACATGGTGAGACCCCGTCTCTACTAAAAATACAAAAAATTAGCCAGGCGTGGTGGCGCGCGCCTGTAGTCCCAGCTGCTCAGGAGGCTGAGGCAGGAGAATCACTTGAACCCAGGAGGTGGAGGTTGCAGTGAGCCGACATCACACCACTGCACTCTAGCCTAGGTGACAGAGTGAGACTCCGTCTCAAACAAAACAATTTTAAAAGCACAACAAAAAAGCTAAAGTTCAGAAGTCTGGTGTATTGAACTGGTAAACTGATTACAATTTTGTTTTCCAATCTCCCCAAGTATTTAAAGGACCCAACCCAGCCCATCTTAGAGGTCTTGGACAAGGACAGCTCACCAAAGGATGACGTCTGGGACTCTGTGTCCATCATTTCCTTTCCAGAAAAGGAGCAAGAAGATGTTCTCCAAACACTTTGAACCAAAGCATGGGTCTAGCCCACTGGCCCCTGGAAGAGATCGTCGAACCAGTGGAGCTGCTGGAGTTCTGTCTGGACTTCCCAGAGACCAGTATTCCCTTTTCCTGCCTCTAAAAGGCCTGTCCCTGCCTTGTGAGAGACAGTGGGTCTCATGGGGGTGACAAGCTTTTTTTTTTTTCTTGAAGAATTTTCAAAATGAAACAAGTTTTTAGAATGATTCTATGGAGATATCCCAGGAAAATTAAGGCTTCTCTTAAACACTAAAAAGTCATGTAATTGCTTGTTAGCAAAATGGATATGACACATCTCTGATACTTTTTTCATTGTTTGGGCTGAGCAGTCAGAAGACATGGTCTTCTTCTCAACTTCAGCAAATGAGCCGGAGCCCCTCGGGCAGGTCACACAACCTGTCCCAGCCTGTCCCAGTGAAGGACACTGAGTGGCCCTTCATGTACTTCCATGGTGTGCTGGCTTAAAATGTAATTAATCCTGTAAATATACTCCTAGTAATTTAAGATTTTGTTTTTAAACTAGAAATAAAAGACTGTATAGCACATGTTTTTTTTTTTAAGTCTATGTGAAGTCTTTTCTTTATTGTAGCTTATTTTCTGCAGAGTTTCAGCTTTTTAAAATTACTCAATCTAAACTTGTTTTTTCTTAAATAACACCTGCTAGAGCTACAGAGGCCTCATGGGAACTCAGCAAACACTTCCTGTGGATGTTACTTGATCCTCCAAAGGTTATAAAGGAGGCTGGGGCCAAGTGCAGTGGCTCATGCCTGTAATCCCAACACTT
This sequence comes from Macaca fascicularis, assembly GCF_037993035.2. Lineage (NCBI taxonomy): Eukaryota > Metazoa > Chordata > Mammalia > Primates > Cercopithecidae > Macaca > Macaca fascicularis. The sequence continues at coordinate 13,480,226 of NC_088377.1, read as the reverse complement.
TGGGAGGCTGAGGTGGGTGGATCACTGGAGGCCAGGAGTTCTAGACCAGCCTGGGCAACATGGCGAAACCCCGGTCTCTATGAAAAATATAAAACTTAGCCAGCTGTGATGACATGTACCTGTAGTCCCAGCTACTTGGGAGGCTAAAGTGGGAGGATGCCTTAGCCTGGGAGGCAGAGGTTACCATGAGCCAAAATGATGCCACTGCACTCCAGCGTGGGAGACAGAGTGAGACCCTATCTTAAAAAAAAAAAAAAAAAAGGCTGGGCATGGTGGCTCACGCCTGTAATCCCAGCACTTTGGGAGGTCAAGATGGGAGGATCGCTTGAGGCCAGGAGTTTGAGAACAGCCTGGGCAACATAGTGAGACCTTGTTTTCACAAAAAATAAAAAATTAGCTAGTCGTGGTGGTGCACACCTGTAGTCCTAGCTACTCAGGAGGCTGAGACCAGAGGATCATTTGAGCCTAGGAGTTCAAGGTTGCAGTGAGCAATGATTGCACCATTACATTCCAGCCTTGGCAACAGAGCAAGAGAGACCCTGTCTCAAAAATATAAAAGTTATAAGGGGGATTTGCAGAAGGCACATTAGCACTTCATTTATATGTGACAAGTCACACTGTGTTGACCAAGGCAGGCGTTTGTGGGCAATAAAGATAATTAACTGATTAATCAGTAGTAGTAGCCACTGAGCACGCAAGTCATCTGTCAGTATTGTTGGGCTCTGTTGTTCAAAGGATATGTATTTAAAATCCATTTATAGGCTGGGCGCAGTGGCTCACACCTGTAATCCCAGCACTTTGGGAGGCTGAGGCAGGCGGATCACCTGAGGTCAGGTGTTCGAGACCAGCTTGGCCAACATGGTGAAACCCCATCTCTACTAAAAGCACAAAAATTAGCTGAGTGTGGTGGCAGGCCCCTGTAATCCCAGCTACATGGGAGGCTGAGGCAGGGGAATTGCTTGAGCCTGGCAGGTTGCAGTGAGCCGAGATTGTGCCACTGCACTCCAGCCTGGGCGACAGAGTGAGACTCCATCTCAAAAAAATAAAAAATAGGCCGGGCATGGTGGCTCATACCTGTATTCCCAGCACTTCGGGAGGCCAAGGCAGGTGGATAACGAGGTCAAGAGATCGAGACCATCCTGACCAACATGGTGAAACCCCGTCTCTACTAAAAATACAAAAATTAGCTGGGTGTGGTGGTGCGCACCTGTAGTCCCAGCTTCTTGGGATGCTGAGGCAGGAGAATTGGTTGAACCCAGGAGGCGGAGGTTGCAGTGAGCTGAGGTCGCACCACTGTACTCCAGCCTGGCGACACAGCGAGACTATCTCAAAAATAATAAGAATAAAAATAAATAAAACATAAAAATCCATTCATATAACTCTTCCCATGTGGGAAATGGATGTGTAGATTCATCCCATCTCCCACGCAGAGGGCCACAGCTGCCATCATGCTGCTTTAGGAAGAAGCTCTGCCGGCAGCCCTGTCTTGACAATGGGAAGAGGTGAGACTGACTGGAGCTTTATGCAGCTTCTAGCACTAGTCGATGGAGCCACCTTCTCTTCCTCTGTTGGGGCCCTGTACTGCTGGTAAGAAAGTGGCTTTTTTTTTTTCTTTTTTTGAGACAGTCTCACTCTGTCGCCCAGGCTGGAGTGCAGTGGCACGATCTTGGCTCACTACAACCTCCACCTCCCAGGTTCAAGCAATTCTCCTGCCTCAGACTCCTGAATAGCTGGCATTACAGGCGTGCGCCACTATACCCGGCTAATTTTTGTATTTTCAGTAGAGATGAGGTTTCACCATATTGGCCAGGCTGTTCTCGAACTCCTGGCCTTGTGATCTACCTGCACTGGCCTCCCAAAGGTTGAGATTACAGGCGTGAGCCACCGCATCCGGAGAAAGTGGCTAACTCTCTAAGTATTGTGTGCCATGCTGTCTGCGGTGGCAAGAGTTAGACAAACAGGGCCCACTCCCACCCCATGCATGCAAGTCTCCCTGTGAAGCATCTGTTGTATGCATTAGGTGCACCTTAAGTAGACAAGTTTGGAGGAAGAAGTCGTAGACAGGAATTGTAAAGACTTACCTTAGACCATTCAGGAAATCGGAGACAAGAGCTTCTTCTGTTGGGCAGCAGGATGGCGCCCAGTGAGGAGTGGAGGATACTTCCATAGCAGAAAGAGAACAGGAAAGAGTTTGAGCCCAGCAGGACAGAGGGCAGATCAACTCTGTTAGAGTAAGTGCGTCTGTGCCACCCCATTTATTTATTTATTTATTCAGAGACAGAGTCTCACCCTGTTGCCCAAGCTGGAGCGCAGTGGCACGATCTCAGTTCACTGCAACCTCCGCCTTCTGGGTTCAAGCGATTTTTGTGCCTCAGCCTCCAGAGTAGCTGGGATTACAGATGCTCGCCACCATGCCCGGCTAATTTTTGTATTTTTAGTAGAGATGGGGTTTCACCATGTTGGTCAGGCTGGTCTCAAACCTCTCACCTCAGGTGATCCACCCACCTCAGCCTCCCAAAGTGCTGGAATTATAGATGTGAGCCACTGTGCCCAGCCTTAAATAGTATTTTCTGAAATGAAATGCCTCATTATCCTTAGTAAAATAAATAACTAATTGATGGGATTAATACACTAGTCAAGGCCAAGGCTTAGGTCATCTGCCTCTGTGACATTTATATCTTTTAAAATCACATCTCTGGCCAGGCGCGGTGGCTCATGCCTGTAATCCTAGCACTTTGGGAGGCCGAGGAGGGTGGATTGCCTGAGCTCAGGAGTTCGAGACCAGCCTGGGCAACATGGTGAAACCCTGTCTCTACTAAAATACAAAAAAAAAAAAAAATAGCCGGGCATGGCGGCATGCGCCTCTAGTCCCAGCTACTTGGGAGACTGAGGCAGGAGAATTGCTTGAACCTGGAAGGCAGAGGTTGCAGTGAGCAGAGATCGTGCCACTGCACGCCTGGCGACAGAGCGAGACTGTTTCAAAAATAATAATAAAATAAAATAGGCCAGTGTGGTGGCTCACGCTTGTAATCCCAGCCCTTTGGGAGGCTGAGGGAGGAGGGATCACGAGGTCACGAGTTCGAGACCAGCCTGACCAACATGGTGAAACCCCGTCTCTATTAAAAATACAAAAATTAGCCAAGTGTGGTGGTACATGCCTGTAATCCCAGCTACTCAGGAGGCTGAGGCAGGAGAATCGCTTGAACCTGGGAGGCAGAGGTTGCAGTGAGCTGAGATTGCACCACTGCCCTCTACCTGGGTGACAGAGCGAGACTCTGTCTCAAAAAATAATAATAATATAAAAATAAAATCATGTCTCTGTCCATAGTGTTTAAATCACATAAAATGGACTTCTGGCCAGGCATGGTGGCTCACACCTGTAATCACAGCATTTGGGGAGGCTCAGGTGAGATCACCTGAGGTCAGGAGTTCAAGACCAGTCTGGCCAACACGGTGAAACCCCGTCTCTACTAAAAATACAAAAATCAGCCCAGCACAGTGGCAGGTGCCTGTAATCCCAGCTACTCATGAGGCTGAGGCAGGAGAATCGGTTGAACCCACAAGGTGGAAGTTGCAGTGAGCCAAGATGGCACCACTGCACTCCAACCTGGACAACAGAGCAAGAATCTGTCTCAAAAAAAAAAAAAAAAAAAAAAAAAAAGGACTTCTCGGTACATAACATTTAAAGCAGCCTGCATAGTCACTATGGTCACTATGTCTTTGAAGCGCCACAACAAACAGAGAGAGGCTCTCTGAAAGGAAATGATACTGATTTGGGAATAGGGTATTACGAGGGGAATATGTGTGCCAGAGTAAACTATGTGCATATTTAGGCAGGTGAAGGAAAACAAAGGTTCTTAAAGGAAAAATGAGGATAAGATCATTAAGATAATTATCCTTGGCTATAAGGATCAATAGCAAGGGTGATGCTATTCCAAGGTTAGACAGGCAGTTGCTGGGAAGATGTCCTCATAAAAGTGTTTTTTGTGTAAGGCTGTGAAGGGCTTTGTGCAAGGTTGAGATTTTTGCAGTCTTTTGTGATCATTATTTATTTATTTATTTAGAGACAGAGTCTTGCTCTGTCTCCCAGGCTGGAGTGCAGTGATGCAATCACAGCTCACTGCAACCTCCACTTTCCAGATTCAAGAAATTCTCCTGTGTCAGCCTCCTTAGTAGCTGGGACTACAGGCACCCGCCACCATGCCTGGCTAATTTTTTGTATTTTTAGTAGACATGGGATTTTGCCATGTTGCCCAGGCTGGCCTCGAACTCCTGACCTCAAGTGATCCGCCTGCCTCGGCCTCCCAAAGTGCTGGGATTACAGGCATGAGCCACCACACCTGGCCTTGTGATCATTTTTGTTATCAAGCATTTATGCATGAGAATCCTTCATGGCCTTCCCCAGTTCTATTTGTCAGGGTTTTTTGTTTGTTTTAAGCACAAGTGAATCCATTTTGATTCTGACAACTTCCACACTATGCAGTCACATCTCTGAGGCGCCCAGAGCCCTTCGAAATATATTTGCTGTTTGCCAAATAGTCTCTATTTGAGATGAGAACATCCCCAGCTGTCCTTCTGTTTGGTAAGAAGTGAGACTTCACCCCAGCATTTTCTAGAGATGCAGTCACGCCTCCCTGCCCTTCACTGCTGCTCCCAGGCTCCCTTGAAACTCAAGGACTGTCCCATGGGAATGAAATGAAAGTGAGTCTTCCTCCTTGTCTCCAGTCTGTGGGGAGGGAAAACAGCCGGCTACGCTTGGGAGGGTATGGAAACTGGTCAGAGTGGGTACTTGGGACCTGGGGCCGCAGAGCTGCCCGTTGCTAAGGAGAGGACTCTGGTCAGGGCAACTTGCCAATGCTCTAGGAAGATGATCTAGGAACGACACCTAGACATTCCTAAAAAATGATAGCCTAAAAATTCATCCCATTGTAGAGATATAGGCAGCATTAGCTTCTCTGGGCCCTCAGTTATCAGAAAAAGAGGAGGGAGGCAGATCCTCAGGGTTACTTTACATCCATATACCCAGCTACAACATAAACATCAAATGATACGTGGCCAGGCACGCTGGCTCACGCCTGTAATCCCAGCACTTTGGGAGGCCGAGGCAGGCAGATCACTCGAGGTCAGGAGTTTGAGACCAGCCTGGCCAACATGGAGAAACCCCGTCTCTGCTAAAAATGCAAAAATTAGCCAGGCATGATGGCGCACGCCTGTAGCTCCAGCTACTCAGGAGGTTGAGGCATAAGAATTGCTTGAACCTGGGAGGCAGAGGTTGCAGTGAGCCAAGATCGTGCCACTGCACTCCAGCCTGGGCAAACAGAGAGAGACTCTGTCTCAAAACAAAAACAAAAACAACAAAACAAAAAACCACAACATACAATATTAATGATTTTCCTTGAAATTAAATAGTGGTATGAGTAACAATGCATAGTAACTGTAAATATTAATTCAACTTGTTTCATTTCTGCATTCAGGTGAATAAAAATATCTGATCTATTCTCTGTGGGTAATAAGAGTATTTTTGTACCTGAAAAGCCTAAGAGAGGGTCAAACCCTTAAAGAGCTGGTAAGTCCAGGTAGGACCCTGAGGTCCTTGGAGATGGGCAGGTACAAAATTTTGCCTGGCATAAAATTCAATTAATCAATCAAACTAATGTGTTTCTTGACTGTTTCCTTTCTGAAATTTTGCTCTGACCCTTAGTACAACTGTGAGTACCTTCAAGTGTCCTCCAGATCCAGACACTTCTCAAGTGGCCAGCCCCAGGCTACTAGTAAAATATGTGGAGCACCAGTAGTTGGGTCTGTGAGTACATTCCTGTAGGCTGTGCACCGCACAACCCCACCGGTGCTGTTGACCTAAACAGAACACAAAGGCACACAGCAACTGCTAGTAGCCCTGATACGTAAGCCACTCACGTTCCAAATGCCTAGTCACAGAAGACAAAGACTGAAGAACCATTCCAAATACAAGAGACACTGCAGGGTATGACAACTAAATGCAATGTGTGATCATGGGCTGGATCCTGCCACGGAAAAACAGAGGTTTTTTTTCTTTACTATAAAGTACTTTACAGGGGTAATCTGAAAAATCTGAATAAGGCACAAAGTACTGTATCCATGTTAATTTTCTTACTGGTATCGTATTGCAGTTATATTTGGGGGGAAATATACACAGTATTCAAGGGTAAGTAAACAGGCATCACATCTGCAACATGCTGCCAAACATTTAAAATAACAGACCAAAGCAAATGTAGTAAAATGTTAACTTTTGGGAATCTGAAGGTTATACATGAATTATTTGTGTTTGTGTGTATGTGTGTGTGTTGACGGAGTTTCACTCTGTTGCCCAGGCTGGAGTGCAATGGCGGGGTCTTGGCTCACTGCAACTTCCACCTCCTGGGTTCAAGCGATTCTCCTACCTCAGCCTCCCAAGTAGCTGGGATTATAGGCAACTGCCACTACGCCTGGCTAATTTTTGTAGTTTTAGTAGAGATGAGATTTCACCATGTTGGCCGAGCTGGTCTTGAACTCCTGATCTCAGGTGATCTGCCCACCTTGGCCTCCCAAAGCACTGGGATTATAGGCGTGAGCCACCATGCCTGGCCTCTTTGTGCTATTTTTGTTACTCTCCTGGTAAGTCTGATGTAATTTCAGCATAAAAAGTTAATCTCAGGCTGGGTGCGGTGGCTCATGCCTGTAATCCTAGCACTTTGGGAGGTTGAGGTGAGCAGATCGCTTGAGCTCAGGAGCTCCAGACCAATCTGGGCAACGTGGTGAAACCCTGTCTCTACAGAAAATACAATTAGCCAGGCGTGGAGGCATGCGTCTGTAGTCTAAGCTACTCAGGAGGCTGAGGTGAGAGGATCTCCTGAGCCTAGCAGACAGAGGTTGCAGTGAGCCGAGCTCACACCACTGCACTCCAGCCTGAGTGACAGAGCCAGACCCTGTCTCGAAAAAAAAAAAAAAAAAAAGTTAATTTCTAAACTCCCAACTTCCATGGTGGGAGAGAAGTACATTGATCATACTGAATCATGATTTTGGCACCAGAAGTAGAAACTGTTGGAGTACAGACCTGTACTATAGTCCCAGCTACTTGGGAGGCTGAGGCTGGAGGGTCACTTGAGCTCAGCAGTTCCAGGTCGAAGTGTGCAACGATCATGCCTGTGAAAGCCACTGCACTCCAGCCTGGGTAAAATAGTGAGACTCCATCTCGAAAGAAAGAAAGAAAAGAAAGAAAAGGAAGGAAAGAAAAGAAAGAAAAGGAAGAAAAGAAAGAAAAGAAAGAGAAAGAAAAGAAAGAGAAAGAAAAGAAAGAAAAGAAAAGAAAGAAAAGAAAAGAAAGAAAAGAAAATAAACTGCTGGCTGGGTGCAGTGGCTCATACCTGTAATCCCAGCACTTTAGGAGGCTGAGGTAGGCAGATCCTTTGAGCCCAGGAGTTCGAGACCAGCCTGGGTAACATGGTGAAACCCCATCTTTACAAAACATTAACAATTAGCCAGGATGTAGTGGCATGAACCTGTAGTCTGAGCTACTTGGAAGGCTGAGGTGGGAGGATTGCTTGAGCCTGGGAGGCGGAGGGTGACAGAGTCTGAGACCCAGTCTCAAAAAAAAAAAACCCAAAAAACAAAACAAACAAACAAAAAAACCCAGAAACTGCTGCTGGAAAAGAGCACAATTTACATCCTTTTTGGAGAGCTCTCTGGTTTTATGTCTAGACCTCTGGGGTGGGGAAGAGGTCAACATGCTCCCCAAATCAAAGACCCCAGCGCTCTCTACACTGGCATAATCCATGAGGGTCTAGGCAGCCTGTCCTGCCATACTTACTCAAACAAATTTAAAATATTCTATTTGCCGCAGCTAAAAGAATTGAAGAGGCATTTACTGTTATCCAAAACCCTACGTAAAATTACTTAAGCTGTGATAAAAGTGCTACAAAAAAAACCTCTGGCAGGCTCTAAACTTGGAAGTCTTGTTTTTCTTAGCATGGCATGCCACCTTGTGGCAAAAAGCTAAAAAGTCATCAGATGAGAAAGGAAACATCCCTTCAAGTCATAAGAAATGCCAGGCACGGTACCTGTAATTCCCTGCACTTTGGGAGGCTGAGGCTGGCAGATCTCTTGAGGTCAGAAGTTCGAGACCAGCCTGGCCAACATGGCAAACACCCATCTCTACTAAAAATACAAAAACAATTAGCTGGGCATGGTGGCACGTGCCTATAATCCCAGTTACTTGGGAGGCCGAGGCACGAGAATGGCTTGAACCCAGGAGGCTAAGGTTGCAGTGGGCCACTGCACTCCAGCCTGGATGACAGAGTGAGGCTCCGTCTCAAAAAAAGAAAAAAATAGCCTACTTGTGTGGATCACTTACTATTTCCAGAACTATGTTAAGCATTTCCTCAGATTAATTCTCATACTTACAGACAGGGAAACAGTCTTGCAGTCACATAGCTAATAAGTGGCAGTGCCAGAATAAGGGAATAAGGGAGAAGTAAACCAACCTAAACTTAAATCCATAGGCCTCCAAGAATCCCAGCGCCCAAACCAGAATCGTCTAGTAACAACGCAACTGGAAGAATTCTTCCTACTGTGCCCTCCTCCCACCATTTTTATTCCACATAATCAAGCTGGCCACAGGCTTTTCCCAAAGTCAGCCATGCCCACACCTAAACATTTTCCTCTCCTTTGTTAATTCCCTGTGTTCTATTCTAAAGCCACCATAGCAGCAGTTTCCCCAAATTACATTTTTCTTTTTTGCTTTTTTTTTTTTTTGAAACAGAGTCTTGCTCTGTTGCCCACACTGGAGTGCAGTGGTGTGATCTCAGCTCACTGCAGCCTCTGCCTCCTGGGTTCAAGCAATTCTCCTGCCTCAGCCTTCCGAGTAGCTGGGATTACAGGCATGTGCCACCACACTTAGCTAATTTTCTGTATTTTTAGTAGAGACGGGTTTCACCATGTTGGCCAGGCTGATCTCGAATTCCTGACCTCAAGTAATCTGCCCGCCTCGGCCTCCCAAAGTACTGGGAGTACAGGCCTGGCCCCAAATTACATTTTTCAACATGTTCCAGGAGATAAATTTCCAAGTCTCAATAATAGAAAACACCATATAATTGACACCTTCTTCCTAAAGACATACAATGCACACTTCAAAAAAACTCTAAGGAAAGAACTTTACAGAATTTTAAAAAGGTGTTTTGGGGCCTAGTGTGGTGGTTTGCACCTCTAGTCCCAGCTATTCAGGAGGCTGAGGCAGGAGGATCACTTGAGCTCAGGAGTTCAAGGCCAGCCTGGGCAATACAGCCAAGATGGCTCTCTAAAAAAAAACTAAGCAAGAAGGTGGGGTGCAGTGGCTCACTCCTGTAATCCCAGCACTTTGGGAGGCCGAGGCGGGTGGATCACCTGAGGTCAGAAATTTGAGACCAACATGGTAAAACCATGTGTCTACTAAAAATACAAAAATTAGCTGGGTATAATGGTGCACACCTGTAACCCCAGCTACTTGGGAGGCTGAGGCACAAGAATCACTTGAACCCAGGAGACAGAGGCTGCAGTGAGCCGAGATCGTACCACTGCACTCCAGCCTGGGGAACAAGAGCAAAGCTCCCTCTGGAAAAAAAAAAATCAAGAAGTAAAGAAAAAACATGTTTAGACCTAGTTCAGCCCAGGGTTTCCCAAGCTTCTCTGACACACACACCTTTTCTCAGGTACACCTTCAGGGGCACCAGTGTTCTACAAACAACTTGGGAAAGGTGCAATTAAATCTAAAAAGGAGAGCTGAGTGTGGTGGTGCACACCTATAGTCCTACCTACTCAGTAGGCTGAGGGAAGGACTGCTTGAGCCAAGGAGTTCAAGGCAGTAGTGAGCTATAATCACGCCATAGCGTTCCAGCCTGGGCAAGAGTGAGACACTGTAAAAAGGACTCCATAAAAAAGAACAATGAAAACAAAGGCTCCTGAGTTAATGTTGTTACTGAAAACCCTTCCACCAGGGAAAAATGTAGACATCATGAGTTCAATGCACACGTGTCAAACCCTCTGGGGGCTCTTGCTCAAGGGGCCAATTATATGGCTTGATATCATCAATCTTTCAGTCTTCCAATTTCATTATGTTGATGCAAGTCAATGTCTTGTGTATATACACACATATATATAATGGAAAAATACAGCCTCTGGGTTTTTACTCAGTGGCAACAGCACAAGAAATACAAGGATCTTAGAGCAATAAAATGGAATACTCTGATAATACTGGTCCACACACAAAAGACACTCAGATTCAATGACCACTGAACCTATGTGACAGCTTGAGAACTTTAGTAAGAGAATCACATGCATTTGTAGATGATTAACAAAGATGCTGTCCTTTCTAACTCACAATATTTCTAAGAGTGGATACTAATATTATCTCTTTTATTATTAATTTTTTAGACAGAGTCTTGCTTTGTTGCCCAGGCTGGAGTGCAGTGGCGCAATCTTGGCTCACTGCAACCTCCGCCTTCCAGGTTCAAGCAATTCTCCCTGCCTCAGCCTCCCGAGTAGCTGGGATTACAGGCGTGCACCACCATGCCTGCCTAATTTGTTGTATTTTTAGCAGAGACTGGGTTTCAGTATGTTGGCCAGGCTGGTCTCAAACTCCTGATCTCATGATCTGCCTGCCCTGGCCTCCCAAAGTGCTGGGATTACAGTATAGGCGTGAGCCCCAACGCCCAACCACATTATCTCTTTTTTTAAAATGAGGAAACAGAAAATTAAGTGATTTGCTCACAACTAAAAAACAAATTCAGGGCTGGGCGTGGTGGCTCATGCCTGTCATCCTAGCACTTTGTGAAGTTGAGGTAGGTGGATGTGTTGAGACCAGGAGTTCACCCAGAACAGTATAGTGAGACCCCCGTCTCTACAAAAAACAACTTCTTGGTTTTTTTTTTTTTTTTTTGAGATGGAGTCTCACTCTGTCACCCAGGCTGGAGTACAGTGGCGCGATTTTGGCTCGCTGCAAGCTACGCCTCCCGGGTTCACGCCATTCTCTTGCCTCAGCCCCCCAAGTAGCTGGAACTACAGGCACTCACCACCACGCCCAGCTAATTTTTTTGTATTTTTAGTAGAGACGGGGTTTCACTGTGTTAATCAGGATAGTCTCCATCTCCTGGACCTCGTGATCCGCCCACCTCGGCCTCCCAAAACATTTTTTTAATTAATCAGGCGTGATGACACACACCTGTGGTCCCAGCTACTTGGAAAGCTGAGGTGAGAGGATTGCTTGAGCCCTAGCGTTTGAAGGTGCAGTGAGCTGTGATTGCACCACTGCACTCCAGCCTACGCAACAGAGTGAGATCTTGTCTTTCAAAAAAAAAAAAAAAAAAAAAGGAAAGAAAAATTCATGGCACAGTGAGAAATAGAAAAAAAAAGCTACCATTTCCAGTCAGTCTTCAGGGAAACCTTCAATAAACTTCACATGAGCATTTTACAAGTCTATTTCTTATTTTATAAACATAATTGCATATTTGTGTGTACTTGAATAATTGAAAACTGAACAGCAAATCAATGTTTATGGTTCATTTTCTCCAACAAACAACAATATTAAACTGTATGAGAAGTAATATTTATTGCAACAGGTTATGAGGTGGAAACAAGTAATTCGTCTTACAATTTGCTAGAAGCATGACAGAGCTTACTAACATTTTGAAGAAAAAACAGCAAAGAAAGACGTCATCAAACAAGATGGTATCTTGACAAAGGCACAGTGCTCCACAACTGCTTCATACTCTGTGCACAAGAAAGCCTCTCAGAGAGAGGAGAGGAGTGATGCCAAACGGGCTTGGATTTGAGCTGTGGACACTACCACTGCTATTATTCATACAACCAAGGCTCTACAACACCCCTCTGGAGAAAAAGTGCAACACAAAATCTGTGTAACAAAGGAAATCAAAAGTAGCAATAAGGGCCCAGAGGAATACAAACAGTGCAAATACAGTACTGCAAACTCAGTAAAAGGAGTTTTTTTATTGGAGTATGAACTTTCAAGTTGAAGATATATTTTGCAGGAACATTCACCCAAAGCTTGAGAGCTAGAGTGAAGAGAGACTTGCAGTGGATGAAACGCCTAATTTTTCACTTGGTGATAATTCCCTTTGGGAAGAAGTGCTTTATCTTTAATTATTCCACTTTTTGTTAAATGGTTCATGCTTTTAAACTGCGATTGTCTCAAACTTACTTGCTATTGAATTGTGTAACATAAGAAAACGGCAGGCTGCCAAAAGATAATCCCAGTGGATAATTTAAGCTGCTTTTACGAGAAGCATGGTGCTGAGCTGCCTTACACAGTCTTTTTACAGTAACCATAAAAAACTGAGTTGATTTGACCAGGTATTATCCCTCCTCACATAAAGTCATATTAGAGGAGTTCTTTTTAAAAGAAGCTTTCAAACTAGTCCTTTGGGCATTTAAAAAATCATTATATAAAAGTACACTTCTTCAATACATAAGAACAAACATTTTTCCTTTACAAAAAAAACTCATTTTTAGGCCAAAATAAATTACAACTTGCTGAAAACCTTTTATGGCTCAGTGCTCATTCCAGATATATGAAGCTATATATATATATATTTTATTTTTATTTTTATTTTTATTTGAGACAGAGTCTCGCTCTGTGGCCCAGGCTGGAGTGCAGTGGTGCGATCTCAGCTCACTGCAAACTCCGCCTCCTGGGTTCACGCCATTCTCCTGCCTCAGCCTCCCGAGTAGCTGGGACTACAGGTGCTCGCCACTATGCCCAGCTAATTTTTTGTATTTTTAGTAGAGACGGGGTTTCACCGTGTTAGTCAGGATGGTCTTGATCTCCTGACCTGGTGATCCGCCTGCCTCGGCCTCCCAAAGTGCTGGGATTACAGGTGTGAGCCACCGCGCCCGGCCAAAGCTGTATTTTTAGTACATCTTCAGAAATCAGAGATACTGAGAGAGAGTGGTTTTTTTTTGAGACGGAGTTTCACTTTGTGCCCCAGGCTAGAGTGCAGTGGCACAAACTCAGCTCACTGCAACCTCCGTCCCCAGGGTTCAAGCGATTCTCCTGCCTCAGCCTCCTGGGTAGCTGGGATTACAGGCACACACCACCACACCTGGCTAATTTTTGTATTTTTAGTAGATGGAGTTTCGCCACGTTGGCCAGGCTGGTCTCAAACTCCTGACCTCAAGCAATCCGCCTGCCTCGGCCTCCCAATGTTCTGGGATTACAGGCATGAGCCACCGTGCCCAGCCAGAGAGAGTGGTTACTTCTAAAATGACATGATGATATAACCCTGGCTCAGGGAACAGATCAAGTTCTAAATCTCAGGAATAAAAAACTGATACTCATTATCCAATTCATATAGTCTTGTATTATATACATATTAGTATTAACAGTCTACGCAATGAAAAATAAAGACGTTTCATAAAACTATTTCAAAACTCGGAACATAAAAATGTAAAGAAACAAAACATTTAGTGTACAATCTACTCCATTTGGCAATGTGTACTGAGAGATAAAAAACTTATCTACAAACAGAATATAACAAAAGGAAAATGTGACTTAAGAAGTGATCTCAGGTCCATAGCTCTTCAGTTCTTCCAAATTTGTAGATCAGAGTGCTAGAAAGATAGGAAAACAAATCATGAGGAAAAAACAGATGGAACAAGCAACACAAAATTCATTTTCTCAATATGCTTTGACAGGTACTTCACTGATTCCTTTCTATCAATTTAAAAAATTAAATTAGACATCATGGCAGTGTTGGTCTTAATTTGCTTATTTTGTAAAGCAGTCTGTTAACCACGATGGCTGAGCATAACTGTATTCTTTCTTAAAGCCTGGAAAGTTATAAATAGGCAACTTGTAAGGAAAAGAGACATTTCTCTATGACTCAGAAACAAAAAAAATGAATCAATACATCAAAAAAAATAAAAGAGAGAGAGAGACCATTCTCATAGTGACAGGCATTAGGGCCATTTTATGTCTTCAGGAGCCTACCATATCTAAACTACAGTAACTGAAGCACCCTACAACAGACCATACTGCAATTCTTCATTCCTTCAACAAATAATTATTGTGCACTGAAAACTGGTTATGTACCAAGCACCTAAGTGCTGGGATGAGACTTTGAGTCCAGACAAACTTGCTCCCTAGTGGAGCTAAGGGTCTAATAAGGAGACAATCAAATAAATATAAAATTCCAACTATAAAAAAAACGCTATAAATGAGAGGTGCAGTGTCCTAAGAGTGAAACATAAGGATCAGACCTAGTTAGAGAGGTCAGGAAAGGTTTTCCTGAGGAGTGGTGACTGAACTCAGATCCCAAAGAAGAGGGGGAATTATCTCGGCAAAGTGAGAGAGGGGATAAGGAGGTGGGAACAGAGAGATGGGACACTCCAGGGCCACGCATTGAGCTGTGGGCGTACTAAATGTTTTGGATTTGAATTGTCAGCAACCCAGGAAGGGATGTGAAGTAGGAATCTGGATATATGGTTTAGGCCTGGAAAGGGACATCTGTGACTCACTGGCATATAAGCAATAACTGGAGTCCTAAGTATACATGAGTTCACCCAGAGACAGAAAAATAACAAGGAGTTTCTTAAGGCCAAGAACAGAGCTTTAAGAGACTTCAAAAGGTAGTAGGCATGGAGTGGAGGATCAGCTTGCAAGGGAAACAGAGGAGTGACCAGAGATGTAAATAAAAGAGGCTGTACCCCAGAGCTTAGAACAGGTCCAGCTCAGAGGAAGCACACAGGCTGCCTGATAACTTGCCAGCCTCTGGGCAGAGCACATAGTTGACACGGCTGTCAGCTATGTCCACCTGAGCATACAAGGTTTCTGTTCATCCAACAGTCATTTAAGTGGATTCATCTACCACCACAAAGCGTTGAATCTGACCTTAAACTTAATCTATAAAGATTGCCTCAAATGTCTTCATAATAACTTATATCACCAGAAGGCTGTCAGTCACATGCCAAAGACATGTGACTGACAGCACGTAAGAAAGCAGAAACTGCCAAACATCTTTCAAAACCAGAATGTCAAGGCCATAAGGAGAAATCCAGGTAGAGCAGGGTGGTCTGAGAGTTGGGGGAGACCACATGGCTACAGTTTGCCACGCAGCATACCGACAGCCACACAGAGGGAACGCAGGAGATCTGCAGGGGGTGCTCCTTGAGTCTGTGGCTGAGTATTGATCAGTCTATACATAAGAGGAAACTACCCAAGTGAAGGAAAGAACCACTGGAAAGAACACATCCCACAGCTACCACAAGGCTGGAAGAGAGTTCACATTCTCACAAGTCGAGAAGAGAAACCTTGGAATACACGAAGCATCAGACCGTGGAAACACTCAAAGTACTGGTATGACTGCCTTAGTAAGCGGACAAATCAGTCCTGGGCTATAGCTGCTCTGGTCCTGCCTATAACAAAGCTTAAAAGACATAAAAGGACCAAACTGTTTCTGAGTCACCTAACTGCATCCCAAAACAAAGCTCAAAAACATTTAAAGGACTAACAAAGATCCAGTCCCAACAAATTGTATGCAAAGCACCAAATAAGGGAAAATAGGTCCAAAATGAAGAGCAAACAGAAGCAGAAAAAAATCAATAGAAGCAGATGCAGAAATGACACAGACAATTGGACAAGGACCCTGAGATAGCTATAAATATACTCTCTGTGTTCAAGAAGGTGGAAGAGGGCATGAGCATGTTAAAGAAAGACATCAGAAATATTTCTAAAGACCCAATCAAGCTTCTAGAGACAGAAAATACAACGTCTGAGATGAAAAAATCATTGGATGGCATAGATTAGACACTGCAGAAGTAGAGAGTAATTAATTTTTTTTTTTTTTTTGAGATGAAGTCTCATTCTCGTTCTGTTGCTCAGCAATGGTGCGATCTTAGCTCACTGCAACCTCAGCCTCCTGGGTTCAAGTGATTCTCCGGCCTCAGCCTTCCGAATAGCTGTTACAAGCATGCACCACCATGCCCAGCTAATGTCTGTATTTTTAGTAGAGATGAGGTTTCACCATGTTGGCCAGGCTGGTCTCGAACTCCTGACCTCAAGTGATCCACCCGTCTTGGCCTCCCAAAGTGCTGGGATTACAGGCGTGAGCCACCATGCCCAGCAGAGATTAATTTTAAAATGTAACAATAGAAACTATCCAAACTGAAACACAAAGAGGAAAAAAAAATCTGACCATTAGCGAGCTGTGAGACAACTTTAAGCAGTCTGTTATAACATGCAACTGAAATCCCAGAAGAAGGGTGGAGTGGATACAAAAAATGCTTGAAGAAATAATGGCTGAAAAGAATCTAGATTTGTTGATGAACTATAAACCCACAGATCCAAGAAACTCAATATACACCAAGTGAAAGGAATATGAAGAAAACTAGACCACAGTACATCATAATCAAATTACTTAAAACCAGTGACAAAAACAAAGTTTTTCAAGGCTTAGAATTTACTTAATGATTTATGGGGGGTGGGGACAGAGGCAGATAAAATTTTATAAATAAATACCTAAATATCCTATGTTGACATTAAAAGACATTCATTCTAGGCCGGGCATAGTGGTTCACACCTGTAATCCTACCATGTTGGGAGGCTGAGGCCGGCAGATCACTTGAGGTCAGAAGTTCGAGACCAGCCTGGTCAACATGGCAAAGCCCCATCTCTACTAAAAATACAAAAATTAGCTAGGTGTGGCAGTGCGTGCCTGTAATCCCAGCTACTTGAGAGGCTGAGACACGAGAATTGCTTGAACTTGGGAGGCAGAGATTACGCTAAGCTGAGATTGCACCACTGCACACCAGCCTGGGCAACAGAGCGAGAATCCAGCCCCCCCGCCTCAAAAAAAAGACATTCATTCTAAAAATCATAGAATATGGACTTCATTTGGGGGATATTTTTAGAAGATTGCTCCTAAAAAATACTTTTAATATTGGTTTATTTTTCCACTTAAGTTTTCTTAAAAAGGCATTCAGAAAACACAATTTCCCAACAGGTTTTGTATATAACATGCATACCATGTATTAATTATTATTATTATTTTTGATACAGCTCTGTCACCCAGGCTGAAATGCAGTGGCACTATCTTGACTCACTCCAACCCCCGCCTCCCGAGTTCAAGTGATTCTCCTGCCTCAGCCTTCTGAGTAGCTGGGATTACAGTCATGCACCACCATGCCCGGCTAATTTTTGTATTTTTATTAGAGATGGGGTTTCACCATGTTGGCCAGGCTGGTCTCGAACCCCTGACCTCAGGTGATCCACCTGCCTCAGCCTCCCAAAGTGCTGGGATTACAGGCATGAGCCACCACGCCTGGCCACTATGTATTAATTCTGGTTTTTCCTTTTTTCTTAATAAAGGTACTTTACCTGTTGTTGTCGTTAATTTTTTTTTTTTTTTTCAAAAGGCTAGTTAAGAGAAACAACGGGTCTGATATGTTTTTTAACAAAACACAGGCTATGGAAGCAGCAGTCTGGATTCAAATCCCAGCTTCTCAATTACTAGCTAGGCATCCTAAAGCAAGCTCTAAACTTTATTTCCTCGTCTATAAAATGGGAATAACGCTGGGTGCAGTGGCTCTCACCTATAATCCCAGCACTTTGGGAGGCCAAGGCAGGCAAATCGTCTGAGCTCAGGAGTTCGAGGCCACCCTGGGCAATATGGTGAAACCCCGTCTCTACTAAAATACAAAAAATTAGCTGGGCGTGGTGGTGTGCACCTGTAGTCCAAGCTACTTAAGAGGCTGAGGCACGGGAATCATTCGCTTGAGCCCTGAGGCAGAGGTTGCAGTGAGCCGAGATTGTTCCACTGCACTCCAGCTTGGGCTACAGGGTGAGACTCCATCTCAAAAATAAATAAATAAATGAAAATAAAAATAAATAAAATGGGAATAACACCTGACATATATTTAAAATAATTAAATGGGAATTTATTTATTCATTTATTTATTTTATTTTATTTTTGAGACAGGGTCTCACTCTATTGCCCAGGCTGGAGTACAGTGGTGCAATCTTGCCTCACTGCAGCCTCAACCTCCTGGGCTCAAGCAGTTCTCCCACCTCAGCCTCTTGAGCAGCTGGCACTGTACATCATCACAACCAGATAATTTTCCTATTTTTTTGTAGAGACAGGGTTTTGCCATGTTGCCCAGGCTGGTCTTAAACTCCTAGGCTCAAGCAATCCACCCACCTCAGCCTCCCAAAGTGCTGGGATTACAGGCATGAGCCACTGCACTTGGTCTAAATGGGAATTTAAAAGGTAAAATATATAAAGGATCCAGCTAAAGTCTTGATACACAGCAAGACCCCTATTTAAAAGGCCTGTCTGCTCTTATGTAACAGTGGAATTCTCACCCTTTAAAAGAAGTTCTATCATTGTAACCAGTCCACGGGATTTATATGTGTTTCATGTATATGCTGCCTTAATTAAGCTGACATTTCTGTAAATGTTACAGGTGTAGTTTAAAAATTAGGCAACTTACCTAAAAAATATAAGTGCATTTTGAAAAAACACAGCTAGACCCGGATAAACATCAGTATCTACATACATAAAGTAAAACAGATTAGAAGGTTATATAGGCAAACGTCACTAATAAAGTATCAATACCATTCATAATGATACATTTTGTATATTACAACATAACACTATTATTCATTAACTCTAAGACATCTATAATGACACTGAAAGAAGAAAATGCCAATTTAATTCCCCCAAAGCAAAGGACTGCTCTTACTCTGGATAAAAGTCAATGAACTTAATCAAGTTTTCTTTTAGTCTAAAGTAATTGCTGGTTCCAGCTACATCAAAACTGCTGAGGAAGCAGTAACTTGTTCCTTTGCCTCCTATGGCCAACAATGAAATACAAAATCGTAAAAATATACAAGTTAAATTCTTGACTTTTAAACAGTCTGTTAATTTATTTTCTTTCATGAATTCAAGAAGTTTTTGTGTTTGTTTTTAAAGAAATGGGGCCTCACTACATTGCCCAGACTGGAGTGCAGCAGCTACTGACAGGCACTATCATAGCAAACTACAGTCCAAACTCCTGGGTTCAAGTGATCCTCCTGCCTCAGCCTCCCATGTGGCTGGGACTACAGGCACACACCACAGTGCCTGGCTCTCAATCCAGGAGTTTTATTATGCAAACATGTCAGATATAAATAACACAGTTATAATTTACCATTATTCTCTCTCACTGAATCTATCCTGGAGGAAATGGTTACTATCTTTATAGGAAGAGAAAAGAAACAAAATGGAAACTACTTAAATTTTCGTAGATGATTAACTTTTGTAAAACTATAAATCTTGATTAAAAAATACTGGAGAGGATGAAGAAACTGGTTCAATTCTGAGCTCTTGATATCATAGCAAACAAAGAACACCATGGTTAAGAGCTCCAAATTTGAGCCAGACCCAGGTTTGAATCCTATCTACACCAATGACTAAATGTATGACCTTGGACAAATTATTTAACCTCAGTATATCTTCATTTCCTCACCTGTAAAACAGGCATTGTAATAGCACCTACTCCAGAGTGTAAGAATTAGATGAGTGACTCTATATAGTGTTAGAACAATATCTAGCCTATAAAGTAATATATAAAAGTTGGCTATCATTATGAATATTAATAGTTCAAGCAAATCTGCACAATAAAAGACTGGAAACATGCCCTAGAAATGCTCTCTGAAATAAAGTCATATTCACTTTACAAATAAAAAAGAATATTTAGGCTGGGCGTGGTGACTCACGCTTGTAATCCTAGCATTCTGGGAGGCCAAGGTGGGTGGATCACTTGAGGTCAGGAGTTTGAGACTAGCCTGGCCAACATGGTGAAACCCTGTCTCTACTAAAAATACAAAATTAGCCGGGCATGGTGGTGGATGGCTGTAATCCCAGCTACTTAGGAGACTGAGACAGGGGAATCACTTGAACCCAGGAGGCAGAGGTTGCAGTGGGCCAAGACTGCACCACTGCACTCTACCCTGGACGACAGGGCGAAACTCCATCTTAAAAAAAAAAAAAAGTATATTTAAATTAGTAAAGCTGTTGAAATAGAAAGATGAAATTCACAACCAAGAAATTTATCAATATGTACTAGTTCTTTAAATATTAAGATACAATTGACTGGGAATTACAGGTTCATGCCTGTAATCCCAACACTTTGGGAGGCCAAGGCAGGTGGATCGTCTGAGGTCAGGACTTCAAGACCAGCTTGGCCAACATGGTGAAACCCCATCTCTACTAAAAATACAAAAAATTAGCTGGGAGTGGTGGCAGATGGCTATAATCCCAGCTATTCGGGAAGCTGAGGCAGGAGAATCGCTTGAACCCAGGAGGCAGAGATTGCAGTGAGCCAAGACTATGCCATTGCACTACAGCCTGGGCGAGAAGAGTGAAACGCGTCTCAAAAAAAAAAAAAAAAAAGATACACTCAACGAGAGTATAGCCTTTACAAACAATATTTCCCTACATACCTTAGAGAAATGGCAATTTATTCCTATTTTCACTATAGAAACTGTAAAGTTCATGGATCACTTCAAGTGCTAAAGTAAATAAGCAGGTGGCCATTAACCTGAGGCTATCTCCCCACTCTGAGTTCCTGTGTGACCCCACCCCCTGCAACCTAACTTATGTAAACAAACTGAAACCTAGGGTTATATTTTTGTAATAAATAGCTGAATTTTAGTCAATCACAAACAGCTAAGCTTTAGCCAATCCCAAGCAGCCAACTGATGAGACCATGCACAAATAAGACAAACATAGCTATAGACAATCTAAAAATTTCTTGTCTTTGCTTTGTGTTCAGCCTACAGCATGCAAATGCTGCTGGGTGAAGCTCTCTGAACCTCTTCTTCGTTCTGGGTCCTGCCCAATTCATGAATCATTCTTTGCTCAAATTGTTAATTTATCTAAAGTTTTTCTTTAACATAACTATGGAGACCTTTTAAGAAAATCAGTGACAGCAGCCCACCCTTCTTAGTCAGGGATAAAATGAGTTTAAAACACACTTTTGGCGGGGCACAGTGGCTCATGCCTGTAATCCCAGCACTTTGGGAGGCTGAGGTGGGTGGATCATGAGGTCAGGAGATTGAGACCATCCTGGCTAACATGGTGAAACCCTGTCTCTACTAAAAATACAAAAACTTAGCTGGGTATGGTGGCGGGCGCCTGTAGCCCCAGCCACTCGGGAGGCTGAGGCAGGAGAATGGCGGGAACCTGGGAAGTAGAGTTTGCAGTGAGCCAAGATCGCGCCACTGCACTTCAGCCTGGGCGACAGAGCAAAACTCTGTCTCAGAAAGAAAAAAAAAAAAACAAAAAAAAAACACACTTTCTGGCTGGGTACAGTGGCTCATGCCTGTAATCCCAGCACCTTGGGAGGCTGAGGTGGGTGGATCACCTGAGGTCAGAAATTCGAGACCAGCCTGACCAATATGGTAAAATCCCATCTCTATTAAAAACACAAAAATTATCCGGGCGTGTTGGCATGCACCTGAAATCCCAGCTACCCAGGAGGCTGAGAAAGGAGAATTGCTTGAACCTGGGAGGGAGAGGTTGCAGTGAGCCAAGATCATGCCACCACACTCCAGCCTGGGCAACAGAGCAAGGCTCTGTCTCAAAAAAACAGTTTCCGATAAGATTCCATGTGTATGAAATAGATATATCTATAGAGACAGAAAGTACATTAGTGGCTGCCTAGGGCTATGGGAAGGAGTAATGGGGAGTGACTGCTAGTGGGTATGGTGGTGATAAAAATATTCTCAAATTGGATTGTGGTGATGGTAGCATAATTCTGTGAAAATACTAAAAACATTCAACTGCATATTTTAAATGGCTGAATTATATGGCATGCAAATTACATCTCGATGAAGCTATTTTTAAAAAAGCATTTTCCTTCAGATACGCTTCATACCAGAACTATGTGCTCTAGTAGTATTTTTAATTAACTAAAAAACACATTTCAGACACAGCTGGTGACCAATGTTATTTAAGCCAACCACTGTCCTCTTGTAATGTGACTTATTTTGTACCAAGTGAAAGACAAAGCAAAAACAAAGGTATTCCAAAGATCTTACACTGATCAAACTATGAGACTTAAATGATACTATCAAAAGTATTCAAAAATCAGCTGTGAGTCAGGACAAGGAGATGTGACAGTTAAGCAAAGAAGGCTGACAAAGAGATTCCAGAGGCAGAGGAGTCAGAGGATGAATAAATTGTGTTCTCTGACTCCTGTCTTTGGAGCAAAGGAAGACGGCCAGTGAAACAGTCTTCCAACGCTTCCAGAGACACTTCTGAAGCTGGGTTCTGTTTTTCAACACTACTGTGAATGAAAAGCTATGGCACCTGGCACATCCAGAAAACTCAGTATGGTGTAATAAGAGTTCATCCCACTCCATCAACTGTTTCTGTATGAAGGGTACACATATATATCTTCAGTCTTGCCCTTAAAAAACTCCCCCTGTACCCGTGACTTAAAATAACAGATTTGGCTGAGTGCGGTGGCTCACACCTGTAATCCCAGCAGTTTGGGAGGCCAATATGGGTGGATCACTTGAGGTCAGGAGTTTGAGACCAGCCTGGAAAACATGGTGAAACCCTGTCTCTACTAAAAAAAAATACAAAAATTAGCTGGGCATAGTGGCACGCACCTCTAATCCCAGCTACTTGGGAGGCTGAGACAGGCGAATTACTTGAACCTGGGAAGCGGAGGTTGCAAAGAGCCAAGATCACACCACTGCACTCCACCCTGGGCGATAGAGTGAGACTCTATCTCCAAAAAAAAAAGTACAGGATTAGGTTGGACAAAGAAGGTGTTTATGAAAAGAAAGATTACTGATAATCCATAGATTATCAGATAAGGGGTCTATGCCCCTTATCTGAAATCCCTGGGGCAAGATATATTTTGGGATTCAGAATTCTTCAGATTTAAGAACAGTAAGGCAAAGCACATATACTGCATAGCACTGCCAGCTGGGTATGGACAAGCATCCTATAACCTAATACATCTATTTTCATTCCTACAACAAAACATTTGAATACTGACACTAAATGGGATAAAAAAAACAGTGAGCCCTGTGTCAGTTTAGGTCAGGTTTTGCTGCCAAACTAGTTATAAATAATTTGATTTTCAGCATTTTGTGGATTTTAGAATTATATATAAGGGACTGTACACCTGTACTGGTTTCTCACTTGTTCTACTGCAACTCCCAGTAAATGGGCCTCTAGCATAAAATCCTGGCTATCCTAAGGTAAGGAAGGAAAGCAGAAAGTCTGGAGATGGCTGAGAGGTACCGGCTTTGTCAGTGGCTTGGATTTCCTAACCAGAGCTATCCTACTGCACTGTGTTCCCACTGACAAGTGTTTTTTTTTTTTTTTTTTGAGACGGAGTCTCACTCTGTCGCCCAGGCTGGAGTGCAGTGGCGCAGTCTCAGCTCACTGCAAGCTCTGCCTCCCGGGTTCACGCCATTCTCCTGCCTCAGCCTCCCGAGTAGCTGGGACTACAGGCGCCTGCCACCTCGCCCGGCTAAGTTTTTGTATTTTTAGTAGAGACGGGGTTTCACTGTGTTACCCAGGATGGTCTCGATCTCCTGACCTCGTGATCCGCCCGTCTCGGCCTCCCAAAGTGCTGGGATTACAGGCTTGAGCCACCGCGCCCGGCCCCCACTGACAAGTTTTATTAAACAACTCATGTATCTTCACACAGAGTAATATCTTCAATCTAACTGAGTAATGATACTAAATTGTACTCAAGGTAGAGTTAGCCAAATATAAAAGACATATCTGAATCTCTCCTATAAAATACAGGAAGAATACTTACTTTGGGTAACATATGCACCAAAAAGAATCCACATGGAAGCAATAAGTGACCCAAACATCAACATGAAACCAATGAAAAGCCAAACTCGAGCACCTGTGTGGAGAAGAGGCTTATGATTTTGTTCATTTTTACAGCCCTATAACGTCTTAGGAATACATAACACTAGAAGCCCTGTTAGCCTTGTATGTATTATGCATATCAAAGATAGTCATATATTTATTTATTTATTTTTTTTTTTTTTTTTTTGAGACGGAGTCTCGCTGTGTCGCCCAGGCTGGAGTGCAGTGGCCGGATCTCAGCTCACTGCAAGCTCTGCCTCCCGGGTTTTTACGCCATTCTCCTGCCTCAGCCTCCCGAGTAGCCGGGACTACAGGCGCCCGCCACCTCGTCCGGCTAGTTTTTTGTATTTTTTAGTAGAGACGGGGTTTCACCGTGTTAGCCAGGATGGTCTCGAACTCCTGACCTCGTGATCCGCCCGTCTCGGCCTCCCAAAGTGCTGGGATTACAGGCTTGAGCCACCGCGCCCGGCCGATAGTCATATATTTATATAAATCTGCTCTAAGTTAAATGAATGATGATTAAAAAAAAAAAAAAAACTAAAAGAAGTTAAACCATACATGGAAAAGGAAAAAAAGTAAGTTGCCGGCCGGGCGTGGTGGCTCACGCCTGTAATCCCAGCACTTTGGGAGGCCGAGGTGGGCGGATCACAAGGTCAGGAGATCGAGACCATGGTGAAACCCCGTCTCTACTAAAAATAGAAAAAATTAGCCGGGCGCAGGGGCAGGCGCCTGTAGTCCCAGCTACTCGGGAGGCTGAGGCAGGAGAATGGCGTGAACCCGGGAGGCAGAGCTTGCAGTGAGCCGAGATTGCGCCACTGCACTCCAGCCTGGGCGACAGAGCGAGACTCCATCTCAAAAAAAAAAAAAAAAAAAAAAAAAAACAAGTAAGTTACCTTTTTACTGACTAGAGAAATGAATGCCCTAACTAAAAAATTACGCTGCTGTATATATTATCAAAATAACTGCCCTATTAAAAGTAGCATATGCATTCGGGATAGCCATCATCACAAAGGAATGAGAGACGTCAAATGAAGAAGGACTAATATGTCCCTTTTTAATCAATAATAAGCTTCTATAATCACACCATTACTCAATATAGTACAAATAATGGCCATTCTTTAGAGTATATTCAGGCTTGTTTATTGCTGAGGCAGCCAATCTGTACCACATATTCATGAAAACTTCAAAATCAGAAGCATCTCTTCAACCCTGTATTGAACAAAATTCTAGATGTCAATAATGTAATCATCTGGACACCTGAGTAGATTCAACACATTTTTAGGAAAGCAGGTTAACACTTGCACCAGACCCTGTTCACAGGTATACTGACAGCCCCATCACCTCTGCAAGGGGAACAAAGCTCCACTGAAGTAAAAATAAAATCCTAGCCAACTTCCATTACAGAAAACTAAATTTGCCTCAGTTGCAAATATTTCGTTACCACTGAATAGATTCATTTTAGACACTAGATAAGGAGGAAACACTGATCAAAGTTCATGATGGTTAGAACAGCTGATATTTGAGAGAAACAGATCTCTATATTATCTAAATTTTATTACAATACTAAGCAGATCTCCAGAAATAAAAACAGTAATGTTTAATGCTTTGGAGAAATACAATCTCTAAATTATATTCAATTATAGCTTTTATCTAATGTGAATAAAAGGAACTATTAAAAATCCTTAAAGGCCGGGCACAGTAGCTCACACCTGTAATCCTAGAAATTTGGGAGGCCAAGGTGGGCGGATTGCCTGAGCTCAGGAGTTCGAGACCAACCGTGGCAACATGGTAAAACCCCATCTCTACTAAAAGAACAAAAAATCAATTGGGCGTGGTGGCAGGTGCCTGTAGTCCCAGCCATTCAAGAAGCTGAGGCAAGAGAATTGCTTGAACCTGAGAGGCAGAGGTTGCAGTGAGCCGAGATCCTGCCACTGCACTCTGGCCTGCATAACAAAGCAAAACTCTGTTTCCCCCCGCCAAAAAAAAAAAAAAAAAAAAATCCTTACAATTATTTTCCATCATGTCCTTTATTTATAGCTATATACATTAAACTTTCTAATAGAATTAAACAAGAAAAAAGTTTCTCTTGAAAAATAAGTACGTCTGCCGGCATATTAACAAAAAGAGAAAAAAAAGAAAAAGAAGTATGCTTTTGTTTAGCAAAAAAATAAAACTATAATATTTTCTCGTTTGCTCTGGCTATAAGGAAGCTCTGAGCTAAGGTTCATGACAATTAAAAGCATCCATCTTGTCCCAGGTTCTAAGTACAACGATCATTTTTCTACCTAGTTCTGGTTCCTTTTTATGGTTTTATTATTTACCTGTTTCATTTATAGTATATTTATTATTTTGATACTTTCCTATTAATTCCTCTGGGAACTAAATAGAGATGGTTTACAAATAAACCACTTAAGGAGTACAAAAGCTAAAGAGTAGCAACACCTGGGCATGACTCTAAGACAGTTTGTCCTTAATTTCTAGACAGAAACTGCACTATATGCACAATATATAAACTGCACTGTTAATTTTAACAGAATAGGGAATATCACAGAATAATCACTTAGTGAGGGTAAAAACGATGGGCCTGGGAACCAGACAGACCAAAGACAAATACAGGTTCCACTTTTAAGTTAAAAAACTTTGGATAAGTTACAATGAAACTTCCTATAAAAAACGGGTAATAGTGGCCAGCCACAGTGGCTTACACGGGTAATCCCAACTATTCTGGAGGCTGAAGGGGGAGGACTGCTTGAGCCCAGGAGTTCCAAGCTTTTCTGCGCTATGATCACACCACTGCACCCTAGCCTGGGTGACAGAGCAAGACCCTGTCTCAAAAAAAGATAATAGTAACATAATTCACAGCAATGTCCGTGGAATATTCTTTAAAGAAAAATGATGGAGTACATTATTGTATGCTCTACATACAACATCTTCACTTGCTAATATATATTATTTTTTCTTTACCTTCCCTCATTCCTGACATTACTGCTGAGGCTGACACACAGGATATGCTAAAAAGTGAGTGCAATTGCATGCGCATACACACACACACTTTAAATTTAGGTTCATCTGTCATTTGTCATTATATCCTCTCGCGAATTCTCCATGGATTCCAGTAGAAGTGAGGTTATAAAATCTACATCAGCATTAAAGTATCAGGTAGAAGGCTGGGCATGGTGGCTCATGCCTGTAATCCCAGCACTTTGGGAGGCCAAGGCGGGTGGATCACCTGAGGTCAGGAGTTCGAGACCAGCCTGGCCAACATGGTGAAACCCAGTTTCTACTAAAAATACAAAAATTAGCCAAGCGTGGTGGCGGGCACCTGTAATCCCAGCTACTCAAGAGGCTGAGGCAGAAGAATTGCTGGAGCCTGGGAGGCGGATGATGCAGTGAGCCGAGATTACACTACTGCACTCCAGCCTGGGTGACAGAGTAAGACTCCATCTCAAAAAAAATACATACAAAATTAAAAAAATAAGACGCCAAGTAGAAAAGCAAGCTAAGCTCTTCACAGCTGCTTTATTTGGTTTAAAAGGCTATGATACTTACCATATGATCCCATTTATATGAAAGAGCAGAAAAGGCAAAGCTACCGTCATAGAAAGTATATCAGTGGTGACCAGGAGGTGAGGGGAAGGGGATTAACTATAAAAAGGGGTATGAAGGAACTTTTTGGTGTTCTATATCATGATTGTAGTGGTAGTTACACAACTGTAACTGTACACATTTGTTCAAACTCATCAAACTGTACACTTTAAATTGGTGGATTCTGGTCAGGCGTGGTGGCTCATGCCTGTAATCCCAGCACTTTGGGAAGCTGATAACTTGAGGACAGGTGGATAGCTTGAGGCCAGGAGATCAAGACCAGCCTGAACCACATGGTAAAACCCTGTCTCTACAAAAAATAAATAAATTAGCTGGGCGTGATGGCATGTCCCTATAATCACAACTGCTTGAGAAACTGAGGTGGGAGGATCACTTGAGTCCCAGGCTGTGGAGGCTGCAGTGAGCCAAGATTGTGCCACTGCACTCCAGCCTGGGGGACAGAGAGACTCTATCTCAAAAAATTTTCATAAAATAATAGTGAATTATATTATACTTAAATTATATTCAGTTAAGCTGACAAAAAGAAAAAATATACACGTGGTACCAAACCAGACAAAGTGACCAAATGGTTCTAGATGGGAAACAAGTACAGCATGGTGGCTAAAAGCATGGGCTCTGGAGTGTTCAATCCTGGCTCCACCACTTACTTGCTCTGTGACTTTGGACACATTATTTAAGCCCACTGTACCTTAATTTCTTCATATTATAATGTAAATTTTTTTGTTTGTTTGTTTTTGAGACAGAGTTTCGCTCTTGTTACCCAGGCTGGAGTGCAATGAGGTGATCTTGGCTCACTGCAACCTCCGCCTCCCGGGTACAAGCGATTCTCTTGCCTCAGTCTCCCAAGTAGCTGGGACTACGGAAGTGAGTCAACATGCCTGGCTAATTTTGTATTTTTTTTTAAGTAGAGACGGGGTTTCTCCATGTTGGCGAAGCTGGTCTTAAACTCCTGACCTTAGGTGATCCACCCGTCTCAGCCTCCCAAAGTGCTGGAATTACAGGTGTGAGCTACTATGCCCGGCCGTAAATTTTTAAAAAACACAATTGGGCCAGGCACAGTGGCTCACTCCTGTAATCCTAGCACTTTGGGAGGCCAAGGTGGGCAGATCACCTGATCAACATGTAGAAACCCCATCTCTACTAAACCTACAAAACTAGGCAGGCATGGTGGCGTATGCCTGTAATCCCAATTACTCTGGAGGCTGAGGCAGGAGAATCGCTTGAACCCAGGAGGTGGAGGTTGCGGTGAGCCAAAAACGCACCACTGCACTCCAGCCTGGGCAAGAAAAGCGAAATTCCGTCTGAAAAAAAAAAAAGGGATGATAATTCAAATGAATTCAAACTAAAAAAACTAATTTATGTGTAGACAAATAGCATCTTTCTTCTGAACAATTTTGTTGCAGTCTGTGGGTGGCTACTCAGGTGATCAGAAGTGAATGTAAAGACACTGTAGTCCTAGGTTCGATCCCCTAATGTGTTCATTATTTTCCGTTAATAATCACAGTCAGCCATCTTGTAAGTAGCATTATTGGTCAACAACTGGGATAAGAATAAATCCATCATTAGCACTGGAGTCCAAGATCCATCTGAATAGCAACATTTTTTATCTATATCATGGGCAGTGTAACATGACAAAAATAATAACTTCTAGCAATAACTTACTTTCTTAAGGATTTGAATAACACTAAAACTTGTTTCTAAAGCAAATAAAAAATATTCCATATAATCATCACCAGTCCTGAATAAAGACTCACAAGAGAGGCTTTTTTTCTGGTGACAAATTTCTATTTTGTTAACACACATTAACAGCTCAAAGTATCTTTACCTGTTCTTCCTAAACAGCCGCTTTCATAGCTATCACCTCTCACCTGAGCATTGGATACAGCATTTATCCTAGAAAAGTACAAAATCATTAAATGAATTTCAGTATTTGCTGTTAAAATACTCAAATATTTATATATCACTTAGAAAACAGATTATTTCATAACTAAAATCAATATACGAATAATTTAACATCTTTTAACCTAATAAAAATGCTAGTGGATAGAAATGTTACATTAGTCTTATTTTTCATAAAGTACACCCAGAAAACACACTTATTTTAAGAGATTTCTATCACTTGTCTGCAGAGATTATACAAGAGGGGCCAGTTTTCTGGTTTCTTTGTCTATTTCACATTTATACATGAATGACTCACTGCTATCCTATTTCAAGGTTCTCATTATTATCAAGAGTTAAACAGTTTCTCCTTGTGTTAAAAGTCAAGTGATTTTCTATGATCCATTCCTTAAGCTCAGAGAAAATGTAGTTTATGTAATATGCCCACTTCATTCAGCTTCCCCTTTCATTTTTGTTAGAGCAAGGTACATTAATTAGTAGCAGGAATTTCCTTTTTTTAGCAGTCACAATGGATATAAGTAGTTCCAATTCCCATAATATAACCTTTTTAAACTCCTGGCCAGGTGTGGTGGCTTACACCTGTAATTCCAGCACTTTGAGAGGCCAAGGCAGGTGAATCACAAGGTCAATGCCAGCCTGGCCAACACAGTGAAACCACCGTCTCTACTAAAAATGCAAAATATTAGCTGGGCGTAGTAGCAGGCACCTGTAATCCCAGCTACTTGGGAGGCTGGGGCAGGAGAAGCACTTGAACCCAGGAGGCAGAGGTTGCAGTGAACTGAGATCGCGCCACTGCGGTCCAGCCCAAACAACAGAGTAAGACTCTGTCTCAAAAAAAAACAATAATAATAAAACCTCCTGACAGTATAAGGAAATGATGTAATCTTAATGTTTAATATTTTTTAATTGTTAAAAGACATCCATAAAAAGCTTCCTAGTTTTATGAAATGAGGTAACATAAACTTAAAAATAATTTAAATAAAAGCTACAAACAAATCTCTTTGAGATCAATCTTGCCTTTTCCTCAAACACTGGCAAACACAGTCAAGTAGCACATTAAAAAAATAATAATAATACTGCAAGGTAAAAGTTGAGTGTACTACAACACCTATGGACGATTCACTACTAAAAAACACAGAAACGTAACGTGTTTCATTAAATCTCAGAGGCCATGAGTTTTAAGATACACCATTAATTTTTAATACTGACAAGAAATAAAAATGTTATCAATTATAATTCTAATTATACTAAATATACTAATTATATACTGACTGCAAGATGCATCCTGATATTCAGAGGTATTAAAATGCGAAAAAGTAGATCTTGGAACTGACAAAATATGTAACTGACCAGATTAAAAAATATGAGGAAAAAAAAATCACAAGATAATCGTTATAGGTGCTAAAAAGATATATGCCCAAATCCCACACTCATTCTTGGTTAAAAAAAAAAATCGTAATAAAATGGGAATTATGTATGCATCATGTTAAAAAATAATCTATCAAATAAATCAAAAAGTTATTCAAGAAAGCACTGCACATTAACAGGGAAGTATTTTTAGAAAAATCATATTGATTACAGAATTATCATCATACTTACATGAAGAAAGCCAATGTGGAAAATACACCACATGTGTGAAAGGCATGGTTCAACTGTTCTGGCTTAGGATACACCACAGCTGCATCAATCATTATCCACCAGCCTGTAAAAAACTTAAAATACAGCCCAAGTCACTGAAACACTGAAACTCTTGCTAGCATAATACCTGCTTTTTAACATTCCTTTTGTCCTACAGATCATATAAATGGGCCGGGTACAAAGGCTCACGCCTGTAATCTCAGCACTTTGGGAGGCCGAGGCAGGTGGATCACTTGAGGTCAGGAGTTCGAGACCAGCCTGGCCATCATGGTGAAACCTCACCTCTACTAAAAATACAAGGCTGGGCGTCGTGGCTCACGTCTGTAATCCCAGCACTTTGGGAGGCCAACACGGGCAAATTACCTGAGGTCAGGAATTTGAGACCAGTCTGGTCAACATGGTGAAACCTTGTCTCTACTAAAAGTACAAAAATTAACTAGGCATGGTGGCAGGCACACATAATCCTGCCTACTCAGGAGGCTGAGGCAGGAGAATCTCTTGAACCCAGGAGGTGGAGGCTACAATGAGCTGAGATCACGCCACTGCACTCCAGCTTGGATGACAGAGTGAAACTCTGTCTCGAAAAAATTCAAATACAAATACAAAAATTAGCTGGGCATGGTGGCATGTGCTTCTAATCCTAGCTACTTTGGAGGCTGAGGCACAAGAACTGCTTGAACCTGGGAAGTCGGAGGCAGAGGCCGCAGTGAGCAGACTGCTTCACAATTATCGTTAGTTCTTGCTCTGCTTTATTTCATTCTATTGGACTTAAGTGTAGAACTGTACATTCAAAGAGATGAATTTTTAAAATGTAAACAAATAAAGAAATTTGCTTCCAAAAAATGCAGTGGGAGCCAGAAATGGTAGTGTAGAAAATCTGTAGTCCCAGCTACTTGGGAGACTGAAGCAGGAAGATTGCTTGAGACCATGAATCTGAAGCCGTAGCACACTACAATCATACCTGTGAATAGCCATTGTACTCCAGTGGCTGTACAACATAGCAAGACCTTGTCTCTTTTAAAAAAAAAAAAAAAAAAAAAGTGCGGCCAGGGAGTGGTTGATGGAATTATACAGCAAGACAGGTCCTGATTTTGGGGTGGTGGTGTTTTTTTTTTTAAGCTGGATGATAGATACATGGGATAAAGGAGGAGACGGAACCTTTATAACATTCTGCCTACTTTTGTTTTATGCTTGTCATTTTCAATAATAAAAAGTTAAAAAAAAATGATGGAAAGAAAATTAAACAATAGTTTCCTTCACAAATGTCTTCCTCTGATATTCCCCTGGTGTTGCAGCTGGGGAAACAGAGATGGTATTTCTTCCCTAGAGCCGCTATAGGGCTTCAGTTCTAATGGAGCCTAAGGTCGTCACTATTATCTGCAGAGTACTGTCACTGTTGTCTGACCTTCAATAAGTCACAACAATAATTTTGTGTTACATTAAATCCTGAGCCTTTAAGGATCTTAAAGTACTTATATACATTGTATCACTAAGTTAAAAATGCTATTGCCTATAATAATTATATTATCACTGAAACTGAAGAAAAGATATTAAGTACACGTTTACAAAGTCAAAATGAATCCAGGGCCTACCATACTCTGCTTGGCAATAGTATCTAGAACTCTGATAATTATCTATACAAAACAGCAGTGAAATAAATAGTTCTGGAAAGCCATTCTCAGTTCAAAGGAACTGGCATTGATTTCCAGGGCAAAAGGTAAGGGATAAATGTTACCAACCTGTCTTTCTCACTTACCAATATACCTGCGACAACAGATGCCACAGCATTTCTTCTCTCGCTCCAGTCAATACACTCACATTCTGGCCAACGAAAATTGTCTAGGAAGCCTGCCATTTTTACTTCTTAAGCATAAATGTTTCATTAAATGCTGTATCCTACAAACAGAAAGACAAAAACTAATCAACCCAAGACAATGTTTTCTAAAAGTAAAATATCTTACTCCTTTACTTTACTTTAGGTCCTATTCTACTATAGTTAAGAAAAATTCAATACTTCAACAAGTACCTAATTGAGATGTATACAGGACTACGCTAGGACACAAGGGGGAGATTGCTATTTGATAAATGAGCACTGTGGTTTTAAAACATGTCTAGGAGCTAGGTGACGTGGCTCACGCCTGTTATTCCAGCACTTTGGGAGGCCGAAGTGGGCAGATCACTTGAGGCCAGGAGTTTGAGACCAGCCTGGCCAATATTATGAAACCCTGTCTCTACTAAATATACGAAAAATTAACTGGGCCTGGTGGCACATGCCTGTAATTACAGCTACTTGGGAGGCTGAGGCACAAGAATTGCTTGAACCTGGAAGGAGAGATTGCAGTGCAAGATCATGCCACTGCACTCCAGCCTGGGCAACAGAGCAAGACTCTGTCACAAAAATAAATAAATAAATGAAATAAATTAAACATGTCCAAAATATTTGACACTTCTTCCATTGAGAGGTGGATTTATGTCCTACCTTTGAATTTGGGTCAACAATAAAGACTAGTTGACCAGTAGAGTAGAGGAAGTGATGCTAAGTAACTTCTGCCATGCAACTTCCAAGATCAGGTCACAGAAGGCAACGGACCATCTGCCTGGTTCTCTGGAACACTAATGCTCGGGCTACCATGCTGTAAGGAGACCATTTATAGGTGTTCTGACCCACAGTTCCAGTTGAGGTCCCAGCTAATAGCTAGTACTAACTGCCAGACATGTGAGTAAAGACACGTCTCTACTAAAAATACAAAATTAGCTGTGAGTGGTGGCGCATGCCTATAATCCCAGTTATTTGGGAGGCTGAGGCAGGAGAATCACTTGGACCCAGGAGGCGGAGGTTGCAGTGAGCTGAGATCTCGCCACTGCACTCCACCCTGGGTGATAAGAGCGAGACTCTGTCTCCAAAAAAAGAAAAGAAGTTAGAAGACCAGTAAAAAAGATTCACATATAAATAACACAGGTATTTTAGAAACTACACAGGAAACAGTAGAGAAAAAAGAATCAACAAAATATTTCAAGAAAATTTCCCCAGAATAAAAGTTCTTGTATTTCCAGATTTAAAGTACCCATTGAATACTTAAGTAATGGAGTAAACCCACACTTCATTTTAAATTTCAAAACACTGAGGTCAAAGTGTAGATTCTATAAGTTTGCAGATACGAAAAAAACCAGGTCGCATACAAAGGCTTTTGGAATTCGTGTGTGTGTTTGTGTGTGTGTGTCTGAGAGACAGAGAGAGAGAGACAGACAGAGAGAGAGACAGGGTCTCGCTCTGTCACCCAGGCTGGAGTGCAGTGGCACGATCACAGCTTACTGCAGCCTCTACCTGCTGGGCTCAAGTGATCCTCCCACTGCAGCCCCCGGAACAGCTGGGACTACAAGCACACACTACCACACCCAGCTAATTTTTTATAGAGATGGGATTTTGCCATATTGCCCAGGCTAGTCTTGAACTTCTGGACTTAAGCAATCCACCCACTGCAGCCTCCCAAAGTGCTGGGATTACAGGCGTGAGCCACCATGCCTGGCCCTCAGCTTGGAATTCTTAACAGTAAAACCACAAGCAAGATGACAATGGGGCAGTAAATTCAAAACTCTGTAGGACAATTATTTCCAACCAAAAGATTTTTACCAGTCAAAATATGAATCAAGTATGAGGATAGCATCAAAACATATTCAGAAGCATTTTGAGAGGCCAACGCAGGCCTCTCACTTGAAGCTAGGAGTTCAGGACCAGCCCGGCCAACAAGGCGAAATCCCGTCTCTATTTAAACAACAACAACAACAAAATATTCAGACACACAAGGTCTCCAAAAAATGTAACTATTCTTGTCAAGAAGCTACTGGAGTTTGAGCTTCAACAGGGAGAGTGAATTAATAAAAGAGAATATGGGATACAGGAAAGATCCTGCACAGAAGAACTAAAGAGAATCCAGCTGTGCCCCAGAAGCAGCAGATAATCAGGCCAGACTGCAGCAGTGTAACTCAGGAGATAACGTCCTGGCTGGTATAGCAGTTTTTTGTGGGGGATTTTGTGCCTTTATAAAAAACAATCTTTTAAAAAATCCACTGGAATATAGCAGCTTTTGAAGCTGAGGACTGAATGCTCCAAGAACTTGGCCCAGAGCCTATCTGTACTCACTGGGGCTTGGCTTGATCCTGAGCATATGCTGATGCAGTTCCTGCTCTCCTGCAAGGCGTGCAGCCTTCATCAGCAGACGACACTCACTTCCCCCACAGAGAGGTTCTGCTTTCACCTACCCTGTTAACTACAGGTAGGCCATGGTGAGCTAAGAAGCAGAAAATGCAGAGAAGCCCACTCCTTCTGACCTTATTTTTGTTGTCTTTCCATTACGTGGTCCACTAGAACCTTCCAGATACCCTGACTGAGGTGACCCCCCTTTCCTAGGACTCATAACACAGCACATAAACTTCCTCAGAAAGGCCCCCTGTAAACAGGCAAGGGATCTGAAGTCATTCTGTTCAGCTCATCTTTTCTTGAAAACCTTCATCTAAGTGGCTATCCTTTCCTTAGTCAAGTTTGACCTTATAATTATAAAATGAGGCCAGGCATGGTGGCTCATGCCTGTTATCCCAACACTTTGGGAGGCCGAGGAAGGTGGATCACGAGGTCAGGAGTTCGAGACCACCCTGGCCAACATAGTGAAACCCCATCTCTACTAAAAATACAAAAATTAGCCGGGCATGGTGGCACACACCTGAAACCTTGGCTACTCAGGAGACTGAGGCAGGAGAATTGCTTGAACCTGGAAGGTGGAGGTTGCAGTGAGCCAAGATGGTACCACTGCACTCCACCTGGGCAACTGAGCGAAACTCGGTCTCAAAAAAAAGCTCAGACTGGGCGCGATGGCTCACACCTGTAATCCCAGCACTTTAGGAGGCCAAGACAGGCGGATCACGAGGTCAGGAGATCGAGACCATCCTGGCTAACACGGTGAAACTCCGTCTCTACTAAAAATACAAAAAAGTAGCCGGGCGAGGTGGCGGGTGCCTGTAGTCCCAGCTACTCGGGAGGCTGTGGCAGGAGAATGGTGTGAACCCAGGAGGCGGAGCTTGCAGTGAGCCGAGATTGCGCCCCTGCACTCCAGCCTGGGTGACAGAGTGTGAGATTCCATCTCAAAAAAAAAAAAAAAAAAAGCTCCAGCATTTTCTAATAAGTATGTCTGGACTTCATCTACGCTCTCAGGGACAGAACTTTGTTATTACAGTTTATTTAATGAACAACCCACTATTAATAAAGATGCAGACAGTTTATAGCCCTCTGGGGTTTAACTGCAGAAATTAATGAGGTGTTATGATTTTATAGCCTGGTAAGAAAATCAATCCCAAAGATATTATGATTTTGTTGCCTTGTGGAACATTAACCAATTAAACTAACTTAGTCATACTATTGAGACTTTTCTTTCCCTACAAACTGCATAAATACCGATTCCTTATATCCTTTTAAAACCAGCTCTTTGGCTGGGCACGGTGGCTCACACCTGTAATCCCAGCACTTTGGGAGCCCAAGGTGGGCAGATCACCTAAGGTCAGGAGTTTGAGACCAGCCTGGCCAGCATGGTCAAAGCCCATCTATACTTAAAATACAAAAATTAGCCAGGCATGGTGGCGGGCGCCTGTAATCCTAGCTACTCAGAAGCCTGAGGCAGAACTGCTTGAGTCCGGGAGGAGAAGGTTGCAGTGAGCTGAGATCATGCCACTGTACCCCAGCCTGGGCGACAGAGCCAGACTCCAACTCAAAACAAAACAAAAACACAGCTCTCAAAACAAAAAAAAAACTCTCAATAATAGTAAAACAAAACTGAAACACACTGCTTAACTATCCGCATGAGAATTGTGTTTCTAACACTATTCATTCAAAACAAAGGTGGCTCACACCGGTAATCCCAGCACTTTGTGAGGCCGAGGCAGATGGACCACCTGAGGTCAGGAATTCAAGACCAGCCTGGCCAACCTGGAGAAACCAGGTTTCTACTAAAAATAAAAAAACTAGCCGGGTGTGGTGGTGGTCACCTGTAATCCCAGCTACTCCAGCGGCTGAGGCAGGAGAATCGCTTGAACCCAGAAGGCGAAGGCAGCAGTGAGCTAAGACTGCGCCAGTGCACTCCAGCCTGGGTAACAGAGCAAGACTCTGTCTCAAAAAAAAAAAAAAAAAAACCACTAAATACACTGTTTAGGATATAGGAGTGTGTCTGCAAATTTATGTATATATTTGTAAACATTTATGCACATATGTATAAATGTATATGTACATGAATTTATATGTTTATGAATTTATGTATACATGCATAAAGCTTATTTTAAAAAGCAAGAGAAAGATAAACACAAAAATCAGGACAGAGGCTACCTCTGGAAGAAAAAAATGCAAACATTTTGTTCCCCCACCGCCGCCATCCCCAAGACGGAGTCTTGCTCTGTCACCCAGGATGGAGTGCAGTGGCGTGATCTGGGCTCACTGCAACCTCCACCTCCCAGGTTCAAGCAATTCTCCTGCCTCAGCCCCCTGAGTAGCTGAGATTACAGGTGCCCACCACCACGACTGGCTAATTTTTATATTTTTGGTAGAGACAGGATTTCACATGTTGGCCAGGCGGGTCTCCAACACCCAGCCTTCAGTGATCTGCCTGTCTCAGCCTCCCAAGATGCTGGGACTACAGGTGTGAACCATTGCGCCTGGCCCAACATTTTGTTTCTTAATTTGGTAGTGGATACATAATGATCATTGCAATAGTATTCTTTAAATTTTACATGTTTTATATAATTTTTGTACCTGAGATAAAATTTGCAATAAAAGAAATTACTTTTGTGTGTGTGTGTGTGAGATGGAGTCTCGCTCTGTCGCCCAGGCTGGAATGCAGTGGCACCATCTCGGCTCACTGTAACCTCCACCTCCTGGTTTCAAGCAGTTCTCTGCCTCCACCTCCCGAGTAGCTGGGATTACAGGCGCCCACCACCACAACTGGCTACTTTTTTGTATTTTTAGTAGAGACGGGGTTTCACCATCTTGGCCAGGCTGGTCTTGAACTCCTGACTGCGCCCAGGAAGAAATTACTTTTAAAAAGAACAAGCAGCCGGGCGCGGTGGCTCACGCCTGTAATCCCAGCACTTTGGGAGGCCGAGACGGGCAGATCACGAGGTCAGGAGATGGAGACCATCCTCGCTAACACGGTAAAACCACATCTCTACTAAAAATACAAATAAATTAGCTGGGCATGGTAGCGGGCGCCTGTAGTCCCAGCTACTCAGGAGGCTGGGGCAGGAGAATGGCATCAACCCGGGAGGCGGAGCTTGCAGTGAGCCAAGATTGCACCACTGGACTCCAGTCTAGGCGACAGAGCGAGACTCCGTCTCAAAAAAAAAAAAAAAAAATATATATATATATATAGATATATATGGAGCCAAGGTGGGTGGATCACCTGCTGAGGTCGGGAGTTCAAGACCAGCCTGACCAACATGGAGAAACCCCGTCTCTGCTAAAAATACAAAATTAGCCGGGGTGGTGGCGCATGTCTGTAATTCCAGCTACTCGGGAGGTTGAGGCAGGAGAATTGCTTGAACCTGGGAGATGGAGGTTGCGGTGAGCCAAGATCATGCCATTGCACTCCAGCCTGGGCAACAAGAGCAAAACTCCGTCTCTAAATAAATAAAATATACGGATATTAGAAATGCATTTAATTCCAATAGATTTAGCTACTGCTTTTAAATTATAAAATCTTTAAGTTATAATGTCAGGCGTGGTGGCTCATGCTTATAATCCCACCACTTTGGGAGGCTGGGGTAGGTGGATCACGAGGTCAGGAGATCAAGACCATCCTGGCTAACATGGTGAAACCCCATCTCTACCAAAAATACAAAAAATTATCTGGGCGTGGTGGCAGGCGCCTGTAGTCCCAGGTACTCGGGAGGCTGAGGCAGGAGAATAGCGTGAACTGGGAAGGCGGAGCTTGCAGTGAGCAGAGATCGCGCCACTGCACTCCAGCCTGGGCAACAGAGCGAGACTCCGTCTCAAAAAAAAAAAAAAAACTTTAAGTTATAAAAAGATTCCTTGTGAAATAAAATTATATCAAAGTACAATCATCTGTTTATATTATCTACCTGAAACATACCCTACAATGACAAAAAGATTTTCATAAAGCAAGGCTTTTAATGGCTAAAACCCAGAAACAGCCAAAATGCCCATCAATAAGGAACCAAAAAATGTATATTAGGGTACATCCAAACAACAGTATACCCCACTACATTTTGAGAATGAGGCAGGTTGGCTGGGCAGGATGGCTCACACCTGTAATCCCAGCACTCTGAGAGGCTGAGGCAGGTGGATAGCTTGAGCTCAGGAATTGAAGACCAGCCTGGGCAACATGAGGAACCCATATCTACAAAAATTACAAAAATCAGGCGTGGTGGCACTCACCTATAGTCTCAGCTACTCGGGAGGCTGAGGTGGGAGAATCGTTTGAGCCCCAAGGCTGCAGTGAGCAGTGAGGGAACCATGCACTCTACCCGGGGCAACACAGTCAGACCCGGTCTCCAAAGTGAGGGGTGGGGTTGCAGGGAAATGAGTTAGGTCTCTACATGCTTAAGAAGGAAATGTGTCCTTATATTATCATCAGCTGCCGAGCAATATTATAGTATAATATCCTCCTAGGGAATTGAATTGAGGATGTAAAGAGTGAAAAGTGAAGAAACAAGGAATCCTAACTTGACATATCTCTGCGCTGAATTTTACTTGATATTCTTCTGTCATGTTTAAATGTTTTAAACAACCTGAATGTTACTTTAACCATTTAAAAAGGAAAATGGACTAGGTACGGTGGCTCACGCCTGTAATTCCAGCACTTTGGGAAGCCGAGGCAGGTAGACCACCTGAGATCAGGAGTTCAAGCCTCTACTAAAAATACAAAAATTAGCTGGGCATGGTGGGGGGCGTCTGTAATCCCAGCTACTTGGGAGGCTGAGACGAGAGAAACGTTTCAACCTGGGAGGCG
This sequence comes from Macaca fascicularis, assembly GCF_037993035.2. Classification (NCBI taxonomy): domain Eukaryota; kingdom Metazoa; phylum Chordata; class Mammalia; order Primates; family Cercopithecidae; genus Macaca; species Macaca fascicularis. The sequence goes on along the minus strand of NC_088377.1, from coordinate 13,440,193 downwards.
GAGGTTACAGTGAGCCACGATTGTGCCACTGCACTCCAGCCTGGGTGACAAGAGCTAAACTCTGCCTCAAAAAAATATATACATATAAATAAGTTAAAAACAAACTTTAGGCTGGGCACGGTGACTTACGCCTGTAATCCCAGCACTTTGGGAGGCCGAGGCGGGTGGATCATGAGGTCAGGAGATCGAGACCATCCTGGCTAACACGGTGAAACCTCGTATCTACTAAAAATACAAAAAATTAGCCTGACGTGGTGGTTGGTGCCTGTAGTCCCAGCTACTTGGGAGGCTGAGGCAGGAGAATGGCGTGAACCCAGGAGGCGGAGCTTGCAGTGAGCCGAGACTGCGCCACTGCACTCCAGCCTGGGCGACAGAGTGAGACTCCGTCTCAAAAAATAAATAAACAAATAATAATAAACTTTAAAAGGCCAGGCGCGGTGCCCACGCCTGTAATCCCAGCATGTGGAGAGACCGAGGCGAGCAGATCACTTGAGGTCAGGAGTTCAAGACCAGCCTGGCCAACATGGTGAAACTCCCTCCCTTCTAAGAGTATAAAAATTAGCCGGACATGGGGGCAGGCGCCTGTGATCCCAGCTAGTCGGGAGGCTGAGACTGTAAAATCCCTTTAACCCTAGAGGCATGGGTTGCAGTGAGCAAAGATCGCGCCACTGCACTCCAGCCTAGGCGACAGCAACAGTACTTGCAGCCTGGTCAACGAGTGAGACCCTGTCTCCAAAAAAAAAAAAAAAAAAAAGGAAAATGAGGATAAAATAAGATAAATTCTTTACCTTGGCCCCCAGAAGTGAATTCAGAATTCAGAAAAGACTAGCCAGTGTAAAGCCGCCATAACCCTAGTTGACAGAGAGGAGGGATTGGGGTGGCGAGTGGGGAGGCTGTGTCTCTGGAAGAAGAAATATACGTCCCCACCTCAGTCTGATTAAACCTGCTTTTTCCAGCGCGATCAATATTCAAGGTAACTTTTGGTTTGCCTTTCAAGAAAGAAGTCTTGGCCGGGCGCGGTGGCTCACGCCTGTAATCCCAGCACTTTCGGAGGCCGAGGCGGGCGTATCACAAGGTCAGGAGATCGAGACCACGGGGAAACCCCGTCTCTACTAAAAATACAAAAAATTAGCCGGGAGCGGTGGCGGGCGCCTGTAGTCCCAGCTACTTGGGAGGCTGAGGCAGGAGAATGGCGTAAACCCAGGAGGCGGAGCTTGCAGTGAGCCGAGATCGCGCCACTGCACTCCAGCCTGGGCGACAGAGCGAGACTCCGTCTCAAAAAAAAAAAAAAAAAAAAAAAAAAAAAAGAAGTCTTGCACCACTATCCTCAGTTTAAAAAAAAATGTTTAATGTTTGCTCTACGTTTGAAATGCATGCAGGTTTAAAAGACGAGAAGAGACAAAATGATGAAAAAGTGTGACCGGCCTGAGAGTTCAGAGCCTCTGGAAGTGTCAAGGGATCCACAGTGCAGGTAGGATGAAGAGTCTGAGAGGGGAGGTGGGATCCTCCGAAAAGAGAAAGTCTGGTCTTGGAGCGCGACGATGCAGATGCCACTTCCCTCCCATCCCGTCCCATCAGAGGCCTCCACTCCCTGCCCCTCCGCACCCCCCGACCCAGGCACGCGCAGCGGGGAGCAGCCTAGCCCAGGCCGTCTCACTGCTTTGGTTTTGAAAGGTTACATATTTATTTTAGAATTTCAGCACCTTCTAACGTACTGTTTTAAGTACCTTTAACCAGCTTATCGGCCTAAAACCGAAACGGTCCTACCCGCGACTACCACTGCTCCAGTGACAATGCTCTGCTGCTACTTATTTAACGGGGCCCAAGGCTTACAATTCTCGAAAGAATGTTGTTCCCCTTCCCTTTCCCTTCCCGCCTCTGTACTTGACTCTGGTTAAGTATGAAATCAGAAAAGTGCAGAAAACACGGGCAGCTTCCTAGCAATGGTTCGGGGCAAACGAGAGGGGCGAAGAAGGGCTAGAGCTCCCCCGGGCCCCTCGCTCCGGCCCTGGGAGGGCGTCGCGGCCGCAGCAGGGCGTCCCGAAAACCGTCGCCTCCTTGCCCGCCGCCCGAGAAGGTGAAAGGCACGAGATGGAACCTCTCCAGCCCTCCCCAGGAACGCAACCTGACGGCGCGACAGAGCGGCAGGGAGGCCTCTCCGGGCTGCTTGCGGGTCGCCGCGGCGCCACGGTCACGGCCGGCCCGAAGGGAAGCGGGTAGGGGCAAGAAGGGGCGGCGGGGGTTCCGCGGGCCCGAGTCTGCAGGCCGGCGCCGAGCACAGGGAAAACCTGGCTGGGCGGCGCCACAGCCCCCCGAAGGCCGGGTCGGGCCCGACTAGGGCGCCTCCTTACGCGCGGGCGGCGGGCGCGAACCCCCTAGGGTTGCCTGGCGCCGGAGACCCGCAGACAGGACTCACCCAGCTTCCTCAAACGCTCACGCCGACTTCAGGCGCGCGCGCAGAAAGGACACTGCTGCGCCACAGCCCGGCCGGCGTCCCCCGGCTCCACCTCAGCCCCGGGAGCCGGGAGCTGTAGGCCGCCGCGAGGCTAGGGCGCCCCTGAGGCGGGGCGAGGCGCCGTGCGCACTGCAGCGACCAATCGGAGCGCAGCAAGTGGCCGGCGGGGGGCGGGGCGGGACGCGAGGGGGCGGGGAGAGGGCGTTGGCTGGGCGCAGCTGGACGCCGGGCGCTGCTCAGCGACCAATCCGCGTGCAGCAAGTGGCCGGCCGGGGGCAGGGCGAGCTCCCAGCGGTGGGGTGGGGACCGCTGCTCTGCTGGGCTCCCGGAGCCGGGGTCCAGACCCAACTACCTACGGTTGGGGACAGAGTAAGACAGGCGTCTCCTATCCCCTGCGGGTGGGCGACCGCCGCCGGGTTCCCACTGCTGCGTTTCTGCACGCAGACTTGAAGTGCAGTACCGTGAGATCACGTGCGGACGGAACTCGAGACTCGGGGGACCAGGGTCTCCCTTCGCCTATGGCCGATCAGCCTTGTCTGCGAGCTGCCCAGAGTAGGGAAGGTGCTTCGGGAGGGTTCTCGAAGGAAACGGAGGGTCTTTAGAGATGCCTTTTTCTAATCCCCTCAATTCAGAAATTGAGCCCCAGAAAGTTGAAGTTAGTCAACCAGGGCTACTCAGCGACTGCTGGTTACCCGAGGTGATCCTCACAATACAACTAGTCTTCTGATTTTGTTCGGCGCTTTCCCGTCTATTCACGCAGATTTTTGTCTTTTTTTTTTTTTTTTTGTCTTTCTTATAGTCAGATATCTTTTTGTTTGTTTGTTTGTTTTTCTTATAGTCAGGTATCTTTCAGCCTCTTGGATTTGCAACATAACTTTAACAGCCTTTGGAAGCCCCGTCTGAATTTCCTACAGAAATGCGTATAACCATTTAGTTGTTTGGGGAAAAGTTGACCTTTGTTTTTTGGGTGCTTTGTTTGTTTGTTTTGAGACAGGGTCTTGCTGTGTTGTCCAGGCTGGAGTGTAGTGGTGTGATCTTGGCTCACTGCACCCTCTTATCTCCCACGTTCAATCGATCCTTCCACTTCCACCTTCCCAGTAACTGGGATTACAGGTGCACGCCACCATGCTTGGCTAATTTTTGTATTTTTAGTAGAGACGGGATTTCACCAGGCTGATCTCGAACTCCTGACTTCAGGTGATCCACCCGCCTTCGCCTCCCAAAATGCTGGGGTTACAAGCGTGAGCCACTGTGCCCAGCCAAGTAATTATCAATGGAAATCTAAAAAGCATTTTACTTGAGGTATAATGAAGTTAAAGGTTTTGCATCATGGAATTATCACCAAAAACGCCATCCTGGATAATGTTCTCCTATAGCTCTTATACATGGGCTAGGATCTAGGTGTTCAATAAATATGTGCTGAATAAGTTACTTTTGAAATATGTCACAATGCTGGCGTTCCACCAGAAGAGAGGATGCAGAAGGGAACACTCTCCTCTCTTTAAGAACCTTTTGAAAGGGGCGGGGGTTGCATGTACCATTTTTGTTTTCATTCTGCTACTAAAATAGTCACTTGACTACACCAAATTGCGAAGAAGCCTGGAAAATGGGGTTTCAGTACTAAGGAAGGAAAACTAGATATTAGGGGACAATTAGAAGTTTCCAAATCTCATCACTTATTTGCGGGGGGGGTGGGGTGGGGGAGACATCCCAAAGGGCAGACTGGTTTATTAGGCAGCCTGGGCAACAGAGTGAGACTCTGTCTCAAAAAAAAAAAAAAAAGAAGAAAGATATTGGAATTAAGTTGCTGATGTCAACATTTCACTGTCAAGTCTTTAGTAGAATTGTAAATCAGCCTTTAAAATATACCACACATGGCCCGGCGCGGTGGCTCAAGCCTGTAATCCCAGCACTTTGGGAGGCCGAGGGGGCAGATCACAAGGTCAGGCGTTCAAGACCAGCCTGGCCAACATGGTGAAACCCCGTCTCTACTAAAAATACAAAAATTAGCCAGGTGTGGTGGCACTCACCTCTAATCCCAGCTACTCAGGAGGCTGAGGCAGGAGAATTGCTTGAACCCAGGAGTCAGAGGTTGCAGTGAGCCGAGATCACACCACTGCACTCCAGCCTGGGTGACAGAGTGAGACTCTGTCTCAAAAAAAACAAAAACAAACAAAAAAACACAATATTCTGCTTCAGTTCCACCATGTAGCTACTGAAGCATATGTTTTGTTAAATTCCTGTTACCTAAGCACTTCAGAGAGGCTCTCCTAGATTCTGGAGACATTGTGACTTCAGGACCATTTTCAGGTTTGGGCCAGGACAGGTTCTGAAAGATCTACTTCACCTAAAACTGGACAGAAAATGCAGTCCAGTTGGTACAAGTCTATTAAGAGAAAGGAACAATTCAGGCTGTCCTTCACGCTATGCCCCATGGGTTCTAGTTTGTTCTCTCTCAGGGCTGCTTCATGAACTTCTGATAGAGTGGTATTCACTTCCATCTTTTGAGTGTACAAGCCAAATGTGTACCATGGGAATTATCTGAAAGGCTAAAACATGTTGCATAAACAGGTACTTCCCAAAATATTCTCTTTCTCCATATGCTTATGTGGTTATAAAGCAAAAAGACTTCATCTGAATAAGTCTTAGGCAGCTATTAGAACGGTTGTATTTTGATAAAGATGTCTTAAGACTAAGGTCATACTTCCTGTGGGTCTGAAATGGACTCTCTCCTGAAAGGATGGCTACTCAGTGTCAGTCATTTAGGAGAAAAGGTTGATCTTTAGATGGAAAACAAAAAACTAAGGCCTGGAAGATAATTTGACTCCAGCAGAAGAGGAAACACTTCTTTCCACATCTAGACCCTGAAGACAGTGGATACATTTGTCAGTTGGTCTCTTTCAGTTATAAGTAACAGAAAAAAAATCTCAAACTGGCTTAAATAATGAGGAGGATTCTGTGGCTCATGGAACTGGAGGATCAGCGTTACCATGGGTGTTATGGTCTGAGTGATTATGTCTCCTCAAAACTCTTACATTGGGGTACTATATTAGTCCATTTTCACACTGCTGTAAAAACATTACCTGAGCTGGGCGCAGTGGCTCACGCCTGTAATCCCAACACTTTGGGAGGACGACAAGGGCGGATCACGACGTCAGGAGTTCAAGACCACCCTGGCCAACATGGTGAAACTGTCGCCACTAAAAATAACAAATTGGCTGGGTGTGGTGGCAGGCACCTGTATAGTCCCAGCTACTCAGGAAGCTGAGGCAGGAGAATCGCTTGAACCCAGGGGACGCAGGAAGTTGCAGTGAGCCAATATTGCGCCACTGTACTCCAGCCTGGAAGATTTGTTTTTCGGTTTTTTTTTTGAGACAGGGTCTTACTCTTGCCTATGCTGGAGTGCAGTGGTGTGATCAGGGCTCACTACAGCCTTGGCCTCCTGGGCTCAAGCGATCCTCCCACCTCAGGCTCCCAGGTAGCTAGGACTACAGGAATGTGCTACCACACCTGGCTTTTTTCTTTTTCTTTTTTTTTTTTTGTAGAGACAGAGTTTCACCATGTTTCCTGGGCTGGTCTCAAACTCCTGGGCTCAAGCAATCCTCCTGCCTTGGTCTCTCAAAATGTTGGGATTACAGGCATGAACCACTGTGCCTGGCCAATCAAAAAGATTTTTTAAAAAAATGCATTTAGCATTTAGGGCTGGGTGCGGTGTCTCACGCCTGTAATTCCAGCACTTTGGGAGGCTGAGGTGGGTGGATCACCTGAGGTCAGGAGCTCGAGACCAGCCTGACCAACATGGAGAAACCCCATCTCTACTAAAAATACAAAATTAGCCGGGCGTGGTGGCGCATGCCTGTAATCCCAGCTACTTGGGAGGCTGAGGCAGGGGAATCTCTTGAACCCAGGAGGCAGAGGTTGTGGTGAGCCAAGATTGCACCATTGCACTCCAGCCTGGGCAACAAGAGAAAAACTCTGTCACAAAAAAAAATTAGGTGCCTAGCCCAAAATATTATTACCATTATAACAAAGGACCATTGAATAATCATTATAATAACTTTATTAACATAGACAACATTTACAAACATAAAGTGCACTGTGCTGAAATTAAAAATGTACTGATATTTTCTGGTAACCTTACCTTCTCATTGACCAGTATGGAAAATGGTTTTGTTCATCTACGTTGCTGTAATGCAGTTGAGCCTCTTACATCTAATTTCTACTTTTTTTTTTTGAGATGGAGTCTTGCTGTGTCACCCAGGCTGGAGTGCAGTGGCGCGATCTCGGCTCACTGCCAGCTCCACCTCTTGGGTTCACACCATTCTGCTAGCCTCCCCAGCATCTGGGACTACAGGCGCACGCCGCCACACCTGGCTAATTTTTTTTGTATTTTTTAGTAGAGACGGGTTTCACTGTGTTAGCCAGGATGGTCTTGAGCTCCTGACCTCATGATCTGCCCGCCTCGGCCTCCCAAACTGCTGGGATTACAGGCATGAGCTACTGCGCCCGGCCTCTAATTCCCACTTTTAACAAAAGTCACAAAACTACTGCCTTCTAAAATGTTTTTGGAACTATAGCTCTTATTAAGCAACATTCCATACTGTTCACAATTTTATTTACAGTGATGCTATCATTGTAGAAGTCAAATGACAACTCATTCAATAAAATAATCACATACTATGCCAATTAATGCTGCAGCATCTAAGCTAAAGGCCCAAAATTTCTTTCTTTTTTTTTTTTTTTTTGTTGAGACAGAGTCTCGCTTTGTTGCCCAGGCTGGAGTGCAGTGGCCGGATCTCAGCTCACTGCAAGCTCCGCCTCCCGAGTTCACACCATTCTCCTGCCTCAGCCTCCCGTGGCTCACCTGCCACCTCGCCCAGCTAGTTTTTTGTATTTTTTAGTAGAGACGGGGTTTCACCGTGTTAGCCAGGATGGTCTCAATCTCCTGACCTCATGATATGCCTGCCTGGGCCTCCCAAAGTGCTGGGATTAAAGGTGTGAGCCACCGCGCCCGGCCCTTTGAAGGTGTAGTTTTGTTTGTTGTTTTAACTATCACACATTGTACAAAATAACACGTGCTTCCAAAATGCAGGTGGTGAGTACCTCACTTCTGAACCACTTCTGTAACACAGGACTCTGGATTAAAGAAGGAAACACACCGGCCTCTTTGACCACACTTCACATTCTTCTAGTTGCCAATTCTGTGTGACAAAAGCAATTATCCAAACCTAAAACGTCAGATTTTCTGAAAGCAGATGAGACACAACTATCTCATTAGTATTAACCTCATCATTTGCCAAAGATGCAGATGCAGGAAATTCAGACATCTCGTCTTTGTTTATCAAAGGGTCACTAAGACAGGAAATTTGGTCCATGAGGCAATTAAGTTAGAATCGTCATATGGCTACAAAGCCACTGGGAAGTCAGATTCAAGACATAGGGAGGTTTAGGGTAGATTTTATGGAAATCTAACATTTCAATCTCTGATAAAAGATGAAGCTAGAAGTGAAATTTTACATTGCCACTGAGCCCACGGATTTTTATCACCTCCTGAAAGGTGAGAAATACACTCACACTTTTTAAAAAGTGAACACTGTGGATAAAGCCCGTCACTACTAAAAATACAAAATTAGCTGGGCATGGTGGCGCATGCTTATAATCCCAGCTACTGGGGAGGTTGAGGCAGAAGAATCGCTTGAACCCAGGAGGCAGAGGTTGCAGTGAGCCGAGATTGTGCTATTGCACTCCAGCCCAGGCAATGAGAGTGAAACTCCATTTCAAAAAAAAAAAAGTGGACACTGTACTGGCATGGTGGCTCACGCCTGTAATCCTGGTACTTTGGGAGGCTAAGGCGGGTGGATCACCTGAGGTCAGGAGTTCGAGACCAGCCTGGCCAAAATGGTGAAACCTCATCTCTACTAAAAAAAATATAAAAATTAGCTGGTGGCAGGCACCTCTGATCTCAGCTACTTAGGGGGCTGAGGTAGGAGAATCACTTGAACCCAGGAGGCAGAGGTTGCAGTGAGCCAAGATTGCACTATTGCAATCCAGCCTGGGCAACAAGAGTGAAACTCCATCTCCAAAAAAAAAAAAAAAAAAAAAGTGGACACTGGAGTTTATTTCTAGAATTGCTAAATCACCTAGCTTCACTGATTTCTGCTGCCAATAAACCATCAAGTTAGACAGGAAAAAGTAGAATCTGCATGGTTGGTATGTTTTTCATTCAGTACCCACAGAGAAGGCCCTCATAAAAAGAAAAGTGCAGTAATTCCAGTAGGCTAATTTCCACCCATATGGAGAGTGTCGCAAAAGTCTTGGAACAGTTTTGAGCCTTAATAAGCTCAGGGGTATAAATCCAGCAAACGTGTTTAAAAAAATCATCTGGAGGTTTAATTGGTTAAATTTCATTACACTTAAGTTTTGTGACTTTTGATAACATATTTTTCGGTTTCCCTGTTGTTAAGTACCTATGTTTGAAAATGGCAACAGTGACTGCTTTTAAGTTAGTTATTACAGCTCAAAACTGCACTAAAACTTTTGGAATTCGTGTATGATTCCTAAGAAACCTGATCCTAGCTCATTTCACTAGATGACTGACACTTTAACACTGGAATGAACTAAATTATTTTCTTTAGTAGGTTATTTTATTTTCTTGCTATATCCTCAGGACAAACCTGATCGGTGTCTCACTCACACATCATTGGGTATGTGATTAGTTTTGTGAAAAGTACAATGGCACAGTTCTTAATATAGCAATAAATCTCATTTTCCATGTTAAGTGTCAGTGGAACTAAGAATGATTTATGATAGTAAACATCAAAATGATCGTATTTTAATAAATTTCCACAGATTCATCCAGTTTAAAAAACCTTTCTTGATTTCAGGTGTTTTCTCTTCTTCTCCTTGATCAAGGTTATTTGGGTTTCCATCTGTGACTTCTTTTGTTTTTATAAAGGTCTCATATATTTTCTGGGCTCTGACAATTTCTTTCTGAGCATCAAAATGGACTTTTTGCCTGGTCAGGATGGGAACAATTAAATTAAAATCATTAATTCGCTTGTTTAATTTTCTGATGTTTTCTTGAAACTGCTCACAAACATGTTTCCACTGTTTCTGTTCAGTTGGTGTCATTGGATTCCCAAGTTTTTTCCTAGACACTAAAATTGCCTCTCTGAGTTGCTCAATAGTATCGCTGATTTCCTTTTGCATAAGGATCCATTCTGGTTGGTATCCGTTATCGATCAGTATTCGGTTCAGGTTGTGAGTCATGGGATCGATGTAAGAACAGTCAGAAAACTTTTTCAGAGGTTTTCCTTTCCCACTGAGATTGTCAAAGTCTCCTTTTGCCATGGATTCTTGAATGAGGTCCTCCACTAAACGCTCTATAGCCTGAGTTATCTTTTGCTGTTTGCTCTGTTTTATATTTTTAACAGTTATACTATCAGGAAAATACTGGCTTTGTAGTTTCTGCTTTTGATATTCCATCACTTGTTCAGTAGCACGGTCTGCCCTAAATTGCCTATATTGCTTCTCTCGTTGAGTTGGAGTCCCAAAACCAATACCTTCAAAACTTAAATAATGCCGGTGTTGGGGTGTTTTATATTTGAATTTTTCTACATCTTCTTCTTCTTCACCTTTATTCTGACTCGCATTTGCTTGTTCTATCACATGGGAGAGCACCTTTCTATAAGCTTTTTCAATCCTTATAAATGTTGCAGAATCAGCCGTATTAGAGCCACCGTCAGGATGATATTGCTTGGCAAGCTTATGAAAAGATTCCCTGACTTCATCTGCAGAGCAGCCTTCTTCCACGTTCAGCAGCCTATAATATTCTCTGATCTTCTTTTTGGATTTATGGGTTGACATCATTCTATTTCTAATGATACCAATATATGGAAGCATTTTCACTTGATTAGGAATCACTGTAGCCTTTATCAGGTGAGATCTTAAGATCTGAGCCATCATCACGTACGTTGTATTCATTATTGTACCCAGAGTTCTTCCTAGCAATGATCTATAAAACGACAACAAATATAGGTTGAACAAAGTTGTATTATCAGTTAATTTCTTATTTTCAACAATAAGGTATAAGATACGGCATGAATTTACAAGTACAACAAGGGGCAGTTCTTTTGAATGCTGCTGTCAACTTTTCCTTTTTTCCCCCCCTTTTTTTTCCTTTTGAGACAGAGTCTCTCTGTCTCCCAGGCTGGAGTGCAGTGGTGCCTCCGCCTCCAGGGTTCAAGCGCAATCTCCACCTCCAGAGCCACGCCCAGCTAATTTTTTTGTATTTTTAGTAGAGAAGGGTTTTCACCATGTTGGCCAGGCTGCTCTGGATATCCTGACATGGTGATCCACCCGCTTGGCCTCCCAGAGATTACCGGCACGAGCCATCGCGCCTAGTTTTTTTTTTTTTTTTTTTTTTTGAGACAGGGTCTTGCTCTGTTGCCCGTGCTGGAGTGCAGTGGCACAATCATGGCTCACTGCAGCATCAACCTCCTGGGCTGAAGCGATCCTCCCACCTCTACCTCTCATGTTGCTGGGACTACAGGCGTGCAACACCACACCTGGCTAATTTCTGTATTTTTGTAGGGATGGGGTTTCGTCATGTTGCCCATCCTGGTTTCCAACTCCTGAGCTCAAACAATCTGCCAGCCTCTGCCTACCAAAGTGCTGGGATTATGGAGGTGAGCCACTGTGCCCGGCCACATTCTTTTTTTTCTTTTTTTGAGACGGAGTCTCACTCTGTTGCCCAGGCTGGAGTGCAACGGCTCGATCTCGGCTCACTGCAACCTCCGCCTCCCAGGTTCAAGCGATTCTTCCGCCTCAGCTCCTGAGTAGCTGGGATTACAGGTGTGCAACACCACCCCTGGCTAATTTTTGTATATTTAGTAGAGATGGGGTTTCAACATATTGGCCAGGCTGGCCTCGAATTCCTGACATAAGGTGATCTGCCTGCCTCAGGCTCCCAAAACGCTGGGATTACAAGGGTGAGCCACCACACCCGGCCTGGCTGCATTCATTTTTTTTTTTTTTTTTTTTTTGAGACGGACTCTTGCTCTGTCGCCCAGGCTAGAGTGCAGTAGTGTGACGGCTCACTGCAAACTCCGCCTCCCAGGTTCAAGCGATTCTCCTGCCTCAGCCTCCTGAGTAGCTGGGATTACAGGCGCCCACCACCACGTCCGTCTAATTTTTGTATTTTTAGTAGAGACGGGGTTTCACCATGTTGGTCAAGCTGGTCTCGAACTCCCGACCTTGTGATCCTCCCGCCTCGGCTGCCCAAAGTGCTGGGATTACAGGGGTGAGCCACCGCGCCAGGCACCAGCTGCATTGTTATAGCTATATTTCACTGATGTGGGCAGAAAAATGGAAGTTGATGAAGTTTAGTGTTAATATATTGTGGGGCCAGGCACGGTGGCACATGCCGGTAATCCCAGTACTTTGGGAGGCCGAGGCGGGCCGATCACCTGAGATCAGGAGTTCGAAATCAGCCTGGTCAACATGGCAAAACCCTGTTTCTACTAAAAATACAAAAATTAACTGGGCGCTTGCAGTCCCAACTACTCGGGAGGCTGAGGCAAGAGAATCGCTTGAACCCGGGAGGTGAAGGTTGCAGTGAGCCGAGATCGTGCCACTACACTCCAGCCTGGGCAACAGAGCAAGACTCTGTCTCAAAAAAAAAAAAAAAAAAAGAAAAAAAATATATAGATAGATAGATAGATAGACAGATAGATATAATCTGGATTCTACCCCTCACTAACCATATATTTTACTAGCGGAAAATTCTTAGAGATCATCTAATCCAATCTTTTCGTTTAATGACAAAACATAGGTCCGGAAGGTTAAGCAATTTAACCAAGTCCCATAACAAGGTGTAAGCAAAATGGTTAGGGGTGGGCACTGTAAAAAAGGAGGCTTGCTTAACTGTCTATACCTCCAGCCGATTATAAACTGCACCGAGAGTCTGCATCATCTCAAGGAGTCTTCTCATAAGACGACTTATGGACAAGGTAGGTACCTGGTCTGACACTGGATTGAATAGAATCAAGTGTCCAAAAGACTTTAAGCTCCACAGCTCGCTAGGAAGGAGCCATCTGCCAGAGGCCAGAAAAACCACGATGAACTGTGAGGCCTCCCAACACGTTTGCTGCTATTGCAATAACATGGTCTCGAAGAGGAGGAAGACTTGTACACTGACAATGGCCAAAAAACACTGGAAGTGGCTTAATTGGAATTGGGATATATAAACGCTAAAACGGAGCTCCTAAGACCCCCTATTTTCTAGACAATCGGGGCCAACGGTCTGGGAGCCCGCTGCGAAGGTGGTTATCATGGCAAGGGAGGTCGGTCCTGCCCCGCCCCCTCCTCACCTGCGCAGCCCTTGGGTAGGGGTTCCGCGGCTCCCGCGCCCATGCCGCGTCTCTGCGCATGCGTGCGCGGCCCGCCCGTCACTCCCGGTGTCCGTGCAGCGCGCGGTCTCCAGCTGGTGCCTCCGCCAGGCTAGGCCATCTGCCACTTTACCCTGAGGGGCTCAGCGGGTACGGAAGGCAGAATCGTACCTGATTGGGACAGGTGACCTTACCAGGGAAACGGACAATCTTTCGTCAAACGAACTTTACCCCTGAGAACCCATGCAGGGCACCTCAGGACGCTTCGTCCCGGCCTCGGACGACCAGCTCCGCCTCCGTCCCCGCCCCGAGCGGAGGTGGTCGGCCGATTGGGATTGTGGGAGATGTAGTTTGCTAGAAGGGGCGATGTGCGCCTGCGCCTCTCGGGAGGGACTTAGGGAGCGTCGAAAATGATGCAAAGACCGAGTTGGCGGCGTGGGGAGCTGTGGGTCAGAGGGCGAAGGTAACTTTTTGGGGGCTGGGGAAGGCAAGACTGTTTCCCCGGAACGGGACCTGAACAGGTTTCTTCGGAGTCACAGAAGGAGCCATGATATATGAGGCTTAAAACCTGCCCTTTTATTAATTCAAGTACTGTTGAGGGGCTGGCGACAGGTCAGAGGACAAAATCAAAATAGGGATCTTCTGGCTTCGAGTTTTCAACCACTGAGGTGGGGACTGAACATTTCCCCTCTCTGTACAGGAAGCAAGTTTTTTAAAAAGGACAAAGAAAAAGGATAAAAAGAAAGGAAAAGGCAGAGGTTTGGGAGTTTTTTGTTTGTTTGTTTGTTTTGAGACGGAGTCTCACTCTGTCGCCCAGGCTGGAGTGCAGGGGCCCGATCTCAGCTCACTGCAAGCTCCGCCTCCCGGGTTTACGCCATTCTCCTGCCTCAGCCTCCCGAGTAGCTGGGACCACAGGCGCCGCCACCACGCCCGGCTAGTTTTTTGTATTTTTTAGTAGAGACAGGGTTTCACCGTGTTAGCCAGGATGGTCTCGATCTCCTGACCTCGTGATCCGCCCGTCTCGACCTCCCAGAGTGCTGGGATTACAGGCGTGAGCCACCGCGCCCGGCCTGAGGCTTGGGAGTTTTCAGATCTGGGTTGAAAATCTTGTTTCTTCTGCTTGCACCTTAGGCAAGATACCTGCAAAATGAGAGTTGCAATAAATAGTAAACTATAGTAAATGGTATGGCATTGTGCTAAGTGCTTTATGTATATTCTCATTTCGTTTTTTTTTTTTTTTTTTTTTTTTTGAGACAGTCTTGCTCTGTCTCCCAGGCTGGACTGTGGTGGCGCGATCTCGGCTCACTGCGACCTGCACCTCCCGGGTTTAAGCGATTCTCCTGCCTCAGCCTCCCAAGTAGCTGGGATTACAGGCTTTCACAACCATGCCCGGCTAACTTTTTTCTATTTTTAGCGGAGACCAGGTTTCACCATTTGGCCAGGCTGGTCTCGAACTCCTGAGCTAAGGTGATCCGCCTGCCTCGGCCTTTCAAAGTGCTGGAATTACAGGCATTCATTTAATCTTTACAACAGCCCTCTAAGATAAATGCTGTTATTTTCCCTATTTTACATATAATGAAATAATAATTGTATCAAGTTCATTGACTTTTTTAGGGGGAGAAATTACACAATGTATGTAAACCACTTGGCACTGTGCCTCGCACATTAAGCAATATTTTTTGTTATGACTGTGTCTCCTAAAAGGAGCCAGGAATAGGTATTAGCCTTCTCAGCTTCCGCATCATAAACATTATAATCATTTATTGCCATCTATGTAGGAGCACAGAAAAAGATACAGTATAAACTCTGATTCAGAGGGCTTTAGTTATAAGAAAACAATCAACAAAATACCTCATGTGAAAGAAAATAGGATTTCTGGCTGGGCGCGGTGGCTCACGCCTGTAATCCCAGCACTTTGGGAGGCCGAGACAGCGGATCACAAGGTCAGGAGATCGAGACCATCCTGGCTAACACGGTGAAACCCCGTCTCTATTAAAAATACAAAAAATTAGCTGGGCGTGGTGCCGAGCGCCTGTAGTCCCAGCTACTCGGGAGGCTGAGGCAGGAGAATGGCGTGAACCCGGGAGGCGGAGCTTGCAGTGAGCCGAGATTGTGCCACTGCACTCCAGCCTGGGTGACAAAGCAAGACTCCGTCAAAAAAAAAAAAAAAAAAAAAAGCAGGATTTCTGTACAAGTTAACTCTTCTAGGCAGCATCTTAAACAGCATAAAATAAAAACAGGCCAGGTGAAGTGGCTCATGCTTGTACTCCCAGTGTGGACAACATTGTGAGACTCCATCTGTAAAAAACTTTTAAGAAGATTAGCCAGGTGTGATGGTGTCTGCCTGTAATCCCAGCTACACAGGAGGCTGAGGTGGGAGGATCACTTGAGCCCAGGAGTTGGAGGCTGCAGTGAGCCATGATCGTACCATTGCTCTCCAAACTAAGCAACAGAGTGAGACCTGGCCACTAAAAAATTTTTAAAAAGAAAAATAAGGCCAGGCACAGTGGCTCATGCCTGTAGTCTCAGCACTTTGGGAGGCTGAGGCAGGCGGATCACCTGAGGTCGGGAGTTTGAGACCAGCCTCACCAACATGGAGAAACCCCGTCTCTCTAAAAATACAAAAAATTAGCTGGGCATGGTGGCACATGCCTGTAACCCCAGGTACTCGGGAGGCTGAGGCAGGAGAATCGCTTGAACCCAGGAGGCGGAGGTTGCAGTGAGCCGAGATCGCGCCACTGCACTTCAGCCTGGTTGACAGAGTGAGACTCCGTCTCAAAAAAAAACAAAAAAAAAGAATGACATGGTTCGGTAGATACAGCCACGGAAAGGTAGTCACTATGTTTTGTGAATAAATAGGTATTGCTAAACTATGTTCAAGAAGCGATGGACCAATTTGCACCACCAACATATTTGGGAATGTCTGTTACTCCACACTCTTGGGAACACACAGTAGTCTCTTTTTAATCTTTGCAGTCTAATAGGTGTATATCAACACACACACTTAAGATTCCTTTATTGTAATTATTGGCTGGGTGCGGTGGCTTACACCTGTAATCCCAGCACTTTGGGAGGCCGAGGCGGGCAGATCACCTGAGGTCAGGAGTTCGAGACCAGCCTGGCCAACATGGTGAAACCCCCATCTCTACTAAAAAGACAAAAATTAGCCGGGTGTGGTGGTGGGCACCTGTAATCTCAGCTACTTGGGAGGCTGAAGCAGGAGGATCATTTGAACCCAGGAGGCAGATGTTGCAGTGAGCTGAGATCACTCCATCGCACTCCAGCCGGGATAACAAGAGCAAGACTCGGTCTCAAAAAAAAAAAAAAAAAGATTTCTTTATTGTAATTACTAAGGTAGTAAGGAATTACTGCTCTCCATCCTTCTAGTCCACAAAGCTGGTGGGATAAACACTGGTTATTTTGATGATGCATTTGCACAAGGAGGTGGGTAAATCAAGATGGTGTTCACACAGCTGTCTCCCTCCAGATGACCTGGTCACTTCTCCACTCTTTGGGCTGAATTGTGCCCCCCATATTGAAGCCCTAACCCCCAGTACTTTAGAATGTGACCGCATTTGGAGATGTTATTTAAAGAGGTGATTAAGTTAAAATGAGGCTGTTAAGGTGGGTGATAATCCAATCTGACTGGCGTCCTTATAAAAGGAGGAAATTTGGCTGCAGAGAGACACCAGGGTTGTGCACGCGCGGAGCAAAGTCCCTGTGAGGACACAGGGAGAAGGCAGCCATCTGCCTGCCAAGGAGAGGCCTCAGGAGAAACCCACCCTGCAGACACCTTGATCTTGGACTTCCAGTCTCCAGGACTATGGGAGAATAACGGTCTCCTGTTGTTGAAGCCCCAGTCTGTGGTGCTTTATCACATCAGCCCCACCAAACCAACACAGCAGGTATCTTTGATCCTTATACGTCCCTTCAGTAGGTCCCAGGGATTTGTGTTACCCAAACTGTTTCCTCCCAGATGGAAAACTCTGAAAGCAGGCAGAAGCTTTCCCCCTCATTTTCCTCTTGCTGAATACACCCTGCCCCGAAGGACCAGCTCTGGGCTGCTGCCTCCTGCTTTCCTCTTTCGGAGTCATTCTGCCACCGTGGAGATTTGGATTTGGGTGAGCTGTGCTGGGGGTGGGATGTGGGGCAGAGCCTCCTCATCCGAAGAAAGACAGGAATTTCTGATTCTGGGATTTCGGGTGTGCTGAAGGGTGCTTGTGCGGATGGCACGGACTCTTCTCTCTTCTTGCTGTAGTTGGCCTCTAAGAGAAACGCACCAGAACCTCGTTCTCCGCTCTTTGAGACAGGCTTCTTCAAGCTTCGTGGCGTCTCTCTCTCTTCTGGGTCGCCCTACTGCACAGCCTACTCATACCCATGTCCTTGGCTGGCTCCGCCCTTCTCACGTGATTGGTGCTCTCAGATTCCATGCCTCTACGTTATGTTCATGATCTACTCTCTCTTGCCAACGCCAATGCCTAAACCTCCTCCTCGAAGCTAATGATTGACCCCGGAGTGGTGTCACAGTGTTGAATACAGGAATCCCTCAAGGTGTACAAGGAAGTCCCACCTCCCCTCTGAGCATCATCCCTCCCTCATTTTGCAAAAGAAAGGCACACCTCTCACTTACCCCAGACTGTTAACACCTTCCAGGCAGCAAAGGCGCAATTGAAAAGGTTGATTTACTGTGGGTGCTGAAGAAGGGAAATTAATCCTTTACAGATTGGATGGTTTGGCCAGGTGTAATGGTTCACAGCTGTAATTTCAGAACTTTGGGAGGTTAAAGGGGGAGGATTGCTTGAGTTTAGGAGTTGGAGAGCAGCCTGGACAACACAGTGAGACCCTAACTCTATAAAATACAAAAATTAGCCAGGCATGGTGGCACAAGCCTGTGGTCCCAGCTACTCAGGAGGCTGAGGTGGGGGTTGCAGTGAGCCAAGATCGCGTCACTGCACTAAAGCCTGGGCAACAGAGTGAGACTCCCTCTCAAAAAAAAATTGCATGGTTTCCAATAATTGGTTTTCAACAAAAGTAAAGGAGGATCTAATAGACTCCTCAACTGAATATTTCATTTAAAATGATTTTCAATGGTATATTTTCCTGGTGCATGTAATTGAAGCTTTCAAGGAGTTGAGTGATACTGTTATAACAACTATTTTTTTTTTTCCTGTGACTTTCTGGAGTTTGGTGATGTAGGAAATTTAAAATGCTGTTTGGGGCCAGGCGCAGTGGCTCACACCTGTAATCTCAGCACTTTGGGAGGTTGAAGTGGGTGGATCACCTGAGGTCAGGAGTTCGAGACCAGCCTGGCCAACATGGTGAAACCCTGTCTCTACTGAAAATATAAAAATATAAAAATTAGCTGGGAGGCCGGGCATGGTGGCTCATGCTTGTAATCCCAGCACTTTGGGAGGACAAGGCGGGCGGATCACATGAGGTCGGGAGTTCGAGACCAGCCTGACCAACGTGGAGAAACCCCATCTCTACTAAAAATACAAAAATTAGTTGGGTGTGGTGGTGCGTGCCTGTAATCCCAGCTACTTGGGAGGCTGAGGCAGAGAACTGCTTGAACCCAGGAGGCAGAGGTTGCAGTGAGCTGAGATGGCACCACTGCACTCCAGCCTTGGTGACAGAGTGAGACTCTGCCTCAAAAAAAAAAAAAAAATTGTTGTTGAGGTTTCAGTGTCCATAGATATTTCAATTCATGAAACTTTCGTTTTATAAAGCAAAATCAACTTGTAATATTAAAATCTTCACATCTTTATTGCAATGCTCAGAATACAGGTGGGCTTAGGAGTTAGCTTCTTAAATAAGGTTACACATGAGGACGAGGCAGGTGGATCACCTGAGGTCAGGAGTTGGAGACCAGCCAGGCCAACATGGTGAAACACTGTCTCTACTAAAAATACAAAAATCAGCCAGGAGTGGTGGCCCTTGCCCGTAATCCCAGCTACTCTGGAAGCTGAGGCAGGAGAACCACTTGAACCCGGAAGGCGGAGGTTGCATTGAGCTGGGATCGCACCACTGCACTCCAGCCTGAGTGACTGAAGTGGGGTTTCACTATGTTGGCCAGGATGGTCTTGATCTCATGACCTGGTGATCTGCCTGCCTCGGCCTCCCAAAGTGCTGGGATTACAGGCATAAGCCACCAAGGCCAGCTAGTCTTTTTTTTTTTTTTTTGAGAAAATGTCTCACTCAGGCTGGAGTACAGTTGTGCGATCACAGCTCTCTGAAGCTTCGACCTCCTGAGTTCAAGGAATCCTCCTACCTCAGCCTTCCAAGTAGCTGGGACTACAGGTGTGTGCCACCATGCCCAATTTTTCTATTTTATTTGTAGTGATGGGGGTCTCACTATGTTGTCCAGGCTGGTCTTAAACTCCAGGGTTCAACTGATCCTCCTACCTGGGCCCTCCAAAGTGCTGGGACTACAGGTGTGAGCCACCATGCCTGGCCACATGTGGTCATTTATGACTGAATTCTTTCACTTAGCATAATGTTTCAAGGTTCACCCACACTGTAGCATGTGTTAGTATTTCATTCCTTTTTATAATTGAATAGCATTCAATGTATGGATATATCTATGGATATAGCTATCCATACATTTATCAGTTCATTTGCTGATGAACATTTGCACTGACTCCACTTATAAATCGGTTTTTAACTGTTAATTAACATTTGGCTCCAGATAAAGGAAAATGATCTAACATTGTGGTAAATGTCAAATTTATATGGCTTGTGAAAGAACGACTGTCAGAGATGGTGTCTTTTAAACAGTGGAGGAGGCAAGTGTATGCATTAGAATTGCTGAAAAACACTTTGGGAGATAAAGACAATTTTGGTTTTAAAAAAGCCAAAAAAGGGCTTTTTCCCAAGGTTTATCTTCCCTACTAGAATCTTCTTCCTACTAACTCGAGGAAAATCCTACAGGGAGTTTTAGATTATAAAGAAAGCCTTTAATGTTGATGTATTAAAAAATCTCCCACCTGGCTGCTATATACAGCCAAGTTTTGTTTTCTTGGAGACAGGGTCTCTGTTGTTCAGGCTGGAGTGCAGTGGCACGATCACAGCTCACTGCAGCTTCAACTTCCTGGAATCACGTGACCCTCTGACATCAGCCTCCTGAGTAGCTGGGACTACAGGCACAAGCCACCACACCCAGCTAATTTTTGTCATTTTTGTAGAGATAAAGTCTCGACATATTGCCTAGGCTGGTCTTAAACTCCTGGGCTCATGCGATCTTCCCACCTCGGCCTTCCAGAGTGCTGCTGGCTTTGTACAGGCGTGAAGCACCACACCCAGCCCAGTCAAACAGCCAAATCTTCTTACAGTCTGAGTCTGGGGGCTTTTATAACAACATTACATGAGTTAATGAAGTTTTTTTTTTTTTTTTTTTCCCAATTTGTTTTACTTCAGTTCTCTCGCTTATAATCCAAAGAATCCTGGCAAATACAAAAAACAACTACTATAGGAGGTACTCTTGGGGCCTGCCGATTACCAGTAGAAGAGAGTTTTGTTAGAATCCTTCTTCACTTCTAGCCCCTGCCAACAAATATCCAGAAGGGAGAGTGCAGTAGGAAAAGTTAGGGAACCATCACAGTGATGCAGCTGGAATGCCATACTATCATAGAAAGACACTTAGAGGTCCTAGGGTCAGGTTCAAGTCTGAATTCCACTTAAAAACCAAAGAGGTCAGCCGGGTGCAGTGGCTCACGCCTGTAATCCCAGCACTTTGGGAGGCCAAGGTGGGCAGATCACCTGAGGTTGGGAGTTTGAGACCAGCCTGACCAGCCCGGAGAAACCCCATCTCTACTAAATATACAAAATTAGCTGGGCGTGGTGGTGCATGCCTGTAATCCCAGCTACTCAGGAGGCTGAGGCAGGAGAATCACTTGAACCAGGGAGGTGGAAGTTACGGTGAGCCGAGATTGTGCCACTGCAATCCAGCCTGGATAATAAGAGTGAAAGTCCCATCTCAAAAAAAAAAAAAAAACAATGGCCGGGCGCGGTGGCTCAAGCCTGTAATCCCAGCACTTTGGGAGGCCGAGACGGGCAGATCACGAGGTCAGGAGATTGAGACCATCCTGGCTAATATGGTGAAACCCCGTCTCTACTAAAAATACAAAAAAACTAGCCGGGCGAGGTGGTGGGTGCCTGTAGTCCCAGCTACTCGGGAGGCTGAGGCAGGAGAATGGCGTAAACCCGGGAGGCGGAGCTTGCAGTGAGCTGAGATCCGGCCACTGCACTCCAGCCTGGGCGACAAAGCGAGACTCCGTCTCAAAAACAAAAAAACAAAAAAACAAAAAAACAAAAAAAACAGAGAGGCCGGGTGTGGTGGCTCACGCTTGTAATCCCAGCACTTTGGGGGCCAAAGCAGGCAGATCAAATGAGGCCAGGAGTTGCAGACTAGCCTGGCCAACATGGTGAAACCCCGTCTCTACTAAAAATACAAAATGAGCCGGGTGTGGCAGTGTACGCCTGTAATCTCAGCTACTCAGGAAGCTGAGGCAGGAGAATCACTTGAACCCAGGAGGCAGAGGTTGCAGTGAGCCGAGATTGTGCCACTGCACCCCAGCCTGGGCGACTGAGCGAGACTGTCTCATCAAAACAACTGTATGAATGACATTTGCCTACTTTAATCGACGAGGGAATAGAGAGAGTGGATGAGAAACATGCCTAGTTTTATGCTTGAATCTAGAAGCCACCAACTCTCCCTCTAATCCTCTAGTGACTTACAGAGAAGTATGGATCTTTATAAACCACAGGATAACTAAACTTTACTGAAGCTAAAATCTGGGGATTACAGAAACTGTCAATAATTAGAGGAACGTTTAATGATACTTCAAAGCATAAAGGATACTATCCTTCAGAAATGGGAGCTATACAGAAATCTTAACACACCAGATTATGATCACGATGATCAGAAAAGTCTCAAATCAGATATAAAATATAAGGAAGAGATACTGCCTCGTTAGACTTGGGGAAGAGGTAAGTCACTTGACACTGATCAGAAGGAGGCTGGGCAACTTTTACACAGTGGAATTTATAACCAAGATTATAAACGGAACCCAGGTGATACACTTAGGCTTGTCCTCATGTTTCTTTTCCCCATTTTAACTCAGATACATCCAGCAGTCATGGCTTCAAAAGCATATGATCAAAGATTAGAAAACATATAACTTACTATTTTTTTGAGACGGAGTCTCGCTCTGTTGCCCAGGCTGGAGTACAGTGGCGTGATCGTGGCTCACTGCAACCTCCACCTCCTGGGTTCAAGCGATTCTCTTTTCTCAGCCACCTGAGTAGCTGGGATTACAGGCGCGTGCCACCACACCCAGCTAACTATTATTTGTATTTTTCGTAGAGATGAGGTTTCACTGTGTTAGCCAGGATGGTCTCGATCACCTGACCTTGTGGTCCGCCTGCCTCGGCCTCCCAAAGTGCTGGGATTACAGGCGTGAGCCACCGTGCCCGGCCGAAAACACATAACTTACAAAAATGGAGGTGATTCCTCATGTTGTCAGACAATACCAGCAACAACAACAACAACAAAAAAGAGGTGGTGACGGTCAGAAAAAGAGCATAAAAAAGACCAAGATACCTGTATGTCTCAGATATGCTACACTAACCAGTCTTGTTTTTAATGTCTCTATTTATTAAAAAATAGCAGATTAAGTAAGGGTGAGGTCTTTTTTGTCTTTTAGCAGTTTTTCTTTTGGGCCAAGTTCATGATAAAAAACCACCATGCAAACAGCAAATAATTCTTTCAAAACTGGCCCCATTTCTGAATTAGAAGGCTTCATTCCTCTTTAACCCAACAGATCTTGCCATTTTCTCCAAGCTGTACAGTTCCACTGGCCACCAACTGGAGGGCTGCAGGAAATGTTTTATGTTCTGCTAATTTTACTCTTTCAGAAAGAGTTGCAACAGTATCACCCCTCTTCACGGGAACAGCTTCTTGCAAAATAATTTGTCCAGCATCTACCTCTTCCTGGAAAAGTAAGCAAAAGTTTTGAACATTACCTTCTAGCCAGTGTAATTTACATCTGACTACTAATATTATGTTGGTAGAAAAAGACATACTCACAGCTACAAAGTGTACAGTACACCCAGTAACTGTGACTCCGGTTTCCAGGGCTTGCTCATGGGCATTGGAACCCTTAAAAGAAGGGAGCAAGGATGGGTGGATATTGAGCATTTTTCCTAAAAATTAAAAAAAGCATAGCGGTCAGAATTTAAAAATCCTGGGTATTCTGTTAAAGGAATATGTTTTTCTATCTAGATCTGAAGTCAAACAGGAGTTGGATTCTGGGATGGATGTTTTCTTTGCCAAACACAGAAATGAGGTAAAAGGAAGTAAGTTCTCATCCACAAAGGTCCCGGAAGTAGCAAGTACCCGCCTTGCACAGCCAAAGGCATGCTGGGATGCTCTGAACAGACACTCATGGTGACAGGAAGGTGGGGAGTTCAAGCTGATACCAGCTTGTTGCTGGCACATACTATTAAAAAGAAGCAAGAGGTTCTTACATAGTGTCTACGTGCTTGACTTCTAACCACAAAGTGACCTGTCCACCAGACAGATGCTAGATTAGTTCTGTGTGGCTCATGTCACCAAAGGCATTGTTGATTTTATATCACACCACAAGTGCTCTAACTACATTCACCTAAGAATACATAAAGTCTTTGGAGGGAAAATGCATTTATTGTTCAACTGTGTGACCAACTGTGTGCACACATACACAAACAGGATGCAGTCCAGGCTTTTGGGGAGAAGGCAGTAACATAGATAGTATGTGTTTTCTGGCAATAACCTCCTCCTTGCCAACGTCTGGCAATGGTCTGTTTCCTGAGAGAGGATGGACTCTTCCTTTCGGGACATACGGAATCATTCTCTTTTGCTTCTAAACAAGTAAAGGAAGGTTCCGAATATTTATTCAGAAGATGAAATATTATCTTTGGAGTAATGTGAAACAAAACTAAGCTACATTAGAAAAAGTGATTAATTACAGCAAGCCAAAGTAAATGGATAGAGAGCAGATTAATAAATCATCATTGGGTCATTCTTTAGAGTAAAACAAAGGAAATTAAACTGTGACCTGTGTTGAAGTATTAATAAAATATCACAGTCAAACAGGAGTTGGATTTCTGGGAAGGGTGTTCACTACTGGGATTGTCTGGCAAGTTAACTGTTCTGGAGACCATTTTCAATTGATTTCTCAATGTAATATCAAATAATTTTTGCTTACCATTCCACTTTCGGACAAAGGGGCCAGAAAGAATTCTCATGAATCCTGCAAGACAGACTATGTCTATGGAGAACTCTTCAAGGACTAGGTCAATTGCATTGTCAAATTCTACACGATTTTTATACAGTTTATGATTAATTACCTGTAACAGAAAAAGATAAGCACAACCTTTTTCAATGAATTACCAAAAATAATTAAAAACTCAACCTTTACACAGCCCATACTTCACTTCTTTGTAAAGATATACCTGATAGAGAGATTATTAAGAAAGGGACAGGATGAAGGAGAAGGCAAGGCCAGCACCCACCGACAATGGCAGAAGTCTAAAGAATAAGTGCCCCACAGACCAAGGTCCAGTGAGGGCAGATTATGAGCTTAAATATGGCCCACAGGAAAGATATTTTCCCAAGTCACTTACTCTAGTGGGAATACCAGCTCTTTCCGCTTTATCTAACCCAGCTACTGCGGCTTTGTTGGAGATAACAACATCAATTTGTGCAGAGCTATTTGGTTCCCGAGTACTGTCTATAAGTGCTTGCAGGTTCGATCCTGAGAAGGAAGAAAAACAACAGTGAGTTCATACTTTTTTTTTGAGACAGAGTCTCACTGTCGCCCAGGCTGGGAGTGCAGTGGCACGATCTTGGTTCACTGCAACCTCTACCTCCTGGGTTCAAGGAATTCTCCTGCCTCAGCCTCCCAAGTAGCTGGAATTACAGGCATGTGCCACCATGCCTGGCTAATTTTTTTATATTTTTAGTAGAGATGGGGTTTCACCATGTTGACCAGGCTGGTCTGGAACTCCTGACATTAGGTGATCTGCCCACCTTGGCCTCCCAAAGTATTGGGATTACAGGCGTGAGCCACTGTACCCGGACTCACACTTCTTAAAAAAAGAGATGTGCTGTTTTGAATAGGGGACTGTCAAATTTTCTGAATAAATGTCTTGGAAAAGACTGGTGATATGTGAGGCTTCTAAATTCCCTTTCTCTTGGCATAGGCAACTAAAGTAAATATGGAAAAAGCTTCTGTATAGCAATGGAAACAATCAACAAAGTAAGGAGACAACCCACAGAATGGGAGAGAATATTTGTAAACTACCCATCTGACAAGGGATTAATAACCAGAATATATAAGGAGCTTAAACAATTTATTAGGGAAAAATCTAATACTCTGATTAAACATGGGCAAGAGATCTGAATAGACATTTCTTAAAACACACAAATTGCAAACAGGTATATAAAAAGGTGCTCAACATCATTGATCATCAGAGAAATGCGAACCAAAACTACAACGACGTATTGTCTCACCCCAGTTAAAATGGCTTTTATACAAAAGACAGGCAATAACATGCTGGCGAAGATGTGCAGAAAAGGGAACCATCACACACTATTGGGAATGTAAATTAGTACAATTATCATGGAGAACAGTTTGAAGGGTCCTCAAAAATTAAAAAAAAGAGCTACCATATGATCCAGCAATCCCATTGCTAGGTATATACCCAAAAGAAAGAAAATCAGTGTATCAAAGAGATATCTGCAGTTTCATGTTTATTCTCCATAGCCAAGTTGGAAGCAACCTAAATGTTTATCAGCAGACAAATGGATTAAGAAAATGTGGTACATCACATAATGGAGTACTATTCAGCCATAAAAAAGAATGAGATCCTGTCATTTTCAACAATATGGATGGAACATGAGATCATTAAGTTAAGTGACATAAGTCAAGCACAGAAAGACAAACCTCACATGTTCTCACTTACTTGTGGGAGCTAAAAATTAAAACAGTTGAACTCATGATGATAGTGCAATGATGGTTATCAGAGGCCAGGAAGGGTACTGGGAGAGACAGGGAGAGGGGATGCTAATGGGTACAAAAATATAGTTAGAACGAACAAAATCTAGTGTTTGGTAGCATAACAGGGTGACTATAGTCAACAATAATATATTACACATTTTAAAATAACTGAAAGAGGCTGGGCGCGGTGGCTCACGCCTATAATCCCAGGACTTTGGGAGGCCAAGGCAGGTGGATCACCCTGAGGTCAGGAGTTCGAGACTAGCCTGACCAGCCTGGCCAACATGACGAAACCCCATCCCTACTAAAAACACAAAAAATGAGCCCGGCATGGTAGCAGGCACCTGTAATCCCAGCTACTCAGGAGGGTGAGGCAGAAGAATCGTTTGAAACTGGGAGGCAGTGTTTGCAGTGAGCCAAGATTGTGCCACTGCACTCCAGCCTGGGCGACAGAGTGAGATTCTATCTCAAAAAACCAAACAAACAACACACTGAAATAATATAACTAGATTGTTTGTAACACAAAGAAAGAATAAATGCTTGAAGTGATGAATACCGGGACGTGATTATTACAGGTTGTATGGCTGTATCAAAAGATCTCATGTACCCCATAAATATATATACCTACCATGAACTCATAAAAATTAAAAATTAAAAAAATTCCCTTCCTCTTGGGATAATGGATTAATAGATTGTGAAAAGCACGGATATTCCTGGATGGCCTCCAGTTCCATCCATATTGCTGCAGATGATGTGGTTTAGGATATGTAATTGCTCCTACAAATATTGTATCTTATGATCTAGCACTGTAGTAGAAACAGTATAACATTATGTCAAAACTGACTGATGAGAAATAAGCTGCTTAATTAAGCAAGAAAAATTGACCCTCTCAAGAACCACTATGCTATGACCATTACAATAGTTTCTTTAAAAAAATTTTTTTTACATTTAGATTCAGGGGTACACACGCTTGTTTAGTACATGGGAATATTGTATAATGGTGGGGATTGGGCTTCTAGTGTACCTATTACCTAAATAGTGAACATTATACTTGATAGAAAAATTTTCAACCCTCACCCCTTCTCCCACACTTCCCTGTTTTGTCTACTGTTTCCATCTTTTTCTTTTTTCTTTTTCTTTTTTTTTTTGAGGTGGAGTCTTGCTCTGTCGCCAGGCTGGAGTACAGTGGTGCGATCTTGGCTCACTGCAACCTCCGTCTCCCGGGTTCAAGCGATTCTCCTGTCTCAGCCTCCAGAGTAACTGGGACTACAGGCGTGCGCCAGCACGCCCAGCTAATTTTTGTATTTTTAGTGGAGACAGGGTTTCACCATGTTGGCCAGGATGGTCTAGGTCTCTTGACCTCATTATCTGCCTGCCTCAGCCTCCCAAAGTGCTAGGATTACAGGCATGAGCCACAGCGCCCGGCCCTATTGTTTCCATCTTTATGTCCACATGTACCCACTGTTTAGCTCCTACTCATGAGAACATGCAACATCTGGTTTTCTGTTTCTGAGGCAGTTCACTCAGGATAACGGCCTCCAGTTCCATCCATATTGCCGCAAATGATGTGGTTTTATTCTTTTTTATGGCTGCACCTTACAATAGTTTCTTTGCTTTATTATCAACTTGGGCCTAAAATACATTAAAACCTTAAGATCGACTTGTAAAGCAATTAAACTTCTGGGAATGAATCCTGAAGAAATATCAGAGCTGGGTGTGGTGCTGCATGCCTGCAGTCCCAGCTACTCGGCGAGCTAATAAGGTGGAAGGATTGCTTGAGGCCACAGCTGGAAGCTGCAGTGTACTATGATTGCATCTGTGAATAGCTACTGTACTCTAGCCTGGGCAACATAGCAAGACTGTCTCAAAAAGAATCATGATGATCTTGGCCATCAAATTAAAAAAAAATCAGATACGCATTTAAGAACATACTGAATATTTGCAAGAATGTTCATAGCAATGTTACTTACAATAGAGGGAAAAAAATCAGGCTACATCCATCTGAGAGAATACAATACTCATTACTTTACCCCTTTATCCATAAAGGTCAAACATAAACTACTTCTTCTTAATAATATAACAATAAAAATTCCTCAACTGTTTTCAGACTTTTCAACAACAAAGCTATGATACAAAATGAGCTGGAACTTCAATCTTTTCTGGTTTCTCTTTAACCGGCTTTCTGAAATCCTCTACTTTTTTCTTTGGGAGCGGTCTCAAATTCCTAAGAAAAGTGGAAAGCCTAAGAATGCTGAAAAGACAAAGACAACCCTCATGATTCCCTGCAGTCCCTAGACTCTGCCGAGAGTATCCTTACAATCTCAAAAAGTGCAGGGAGGAAAGGAAGGGCAGTCAACAGCTCTACAGTGAAGAGGAAGCCATATCTCACCTGTTCCAGATATTAAGACAGCCACTCTGGCCTTTTTTTTTTCAAAAGAGAAATGATTTTTCAGGGAGCCATTCTTCAACACTGACCCATTTATTTGCATGCTTTCAATTAGATTCTTGACTTTCACACGTGGAGAACCTTCATTCCAAACATATTCATAAATAAGTAAAGAACAATTGTGAATTAACAGGAATAATGGAAAGAAAAATACTTTATGAAAACTTTAGGGTATATTTATTTTATCCTGAAAATAAGATAATGCAAAGACTAAAATGAACAACACCTTTGTATCACTTAACACTATTCGTTCATAAAAACTTCCAAAAGGTGAACATACGTAATTACTTCAACTAAAAGCTACAGATCACATCACTATCTTGAAGCACATAGTGGATATATACAACTGCCTGCCAGTATTCTGCCCCTATTCCCCAAATCTTCCTAGTGAGACCACCCACAGTAGTGCCATGACCTCCTGGTCTGGGGGATAAGCATGTGACCTAGCAAAACCATTTAAAGACTTGATATGGGATGTTTTTATTGTAATGTGAGCTGAAGCATGTTATCTTTCTGGCATTTGGAGAACCTGCTTGAAAATGAATCCTACACAATAGAGGAAAGAAAGGCAGATATAGGTGAAGTCAACAAGGTCTGACTCTTTTTTTTCTGTTTTTTATTTTTGTGAATCTTCTCTGTATCATTCCAATTTTAGTATATGTGCTGCCGAAGCGAGCATGTGACATCTTTGTTAGTGAATCTGAGTGGATTTTCTGCCCCTCTGCCAAGTTCTAGCACTTCTAGCAGAGTCCTGACTGATACAGTACTTGTCAGGGTGCTCGCTATTCCTTGAACTGAGCTGAGTGACAAAGCAGAACCATGAGGTCTTGTGTGTGGGGAGATTACTTTGGGAAGTGATCCTGTTGGGTGTGGTTGTGCATGCATGAATGCTCAGAGTTCTGAGGTAGAAATGAAGAGATATGTGGTATTGCTGGGGTGGGTGCTGTCATGTTACATCTGTGTAAAGATAGTTGCCATAGCGATGGCTGCACTAAAAGGTGGGCAGAAAGCTTGTGAGGCAAGGCTGAGGTATAGCTAATATTATACAGCTAAAATTATATACCTAAAAATTAATAAGGAGCAAGTACCTTCAGCTCGTGCAACCACACTGCCAATCACCCAGGCTTCTTCCTTGTGCTGCTGGATATCCCTCAGAATCTGCTCTGTCTGCTCCTTTGATACCACAAGGGCAGCGCCAACCCCACAGTTAAATGTTCTGGCCATCTCTTCCTCAGAGAGTTGTCCTTCCTGCTGTAACCATGAGAAGACTTTGGGGATCCTCCAGGTCTGGGCATCTGAAAATAGACATGAATTGTTTGATTTTTCCTACCTTCTCACACAGAGTACAAAAGTATGTACATATTCAAAGATATGGAAATTATAATCAGGCTCTGCTATTTTATGTAGAGTAAAACTATAAACTGGCCTCTGAGAACTTTTTATTTGGGGATCCACTGGTACCTTAGACATTAAGAACATTTTTTGTTGACACACTTGGCCAGTACTTACAATTGAATGAGGTTTTGTGCTACATTAACGAACTAGACCCTTAGACATTCCCTAGTGGATTAGATAAGGCTAGTAGCTGAATTCCAGCAAAGGCCAGTATACCATCCTTCTGCGAATGTTTGGCTGAGTCTTTGCGATGACCAAAATGCACCCAAAGTACAATGCAAAACTAGATGGCTTGTCTACTTATTTAGAGAAAATGCATACACTACTCAGGAAAAGTTATGCTAATGGAATGCAGATCAACACCCTCTCCCTCTCATTCATTTTAAAATTTAGACTTCCTAGGTCTGCTATAAGAATACATTCTCTCGGTGGGCGCGATTGCTCATGCCTGTAATTCCAACACTTTGGGAGGCCAAGGCAAGCGGATCACATGGTCAGGAGATTGAGACCATCCTGGACAACATAGTGAAATACCTTCTCCACTAAAAATACAATAATTAGCCAGGCGCGTGCCTGTAGTACCAGCTACTAGGGAGGCTGAGACAGGAGAATCGCTTAAACCTGGAGGTGGAGGTTGCAGTGAGCCGAGATGGCGCCACTGCACTCCAGCCTGGTGACAGAGCGAAATTCCAACTCAAAAAAAAAAAAAAAAAAAGAAAAAGAAAAAGAGTACATTCTCTCTTATCACAAATAATACAACAAAAATCTCTAATAAAAATTTTTAGGTAAAGGCCTATATACACACACACAACATTTCTGAATTTAAAACAGAATCTGGATAGTTCTTCGGGATCTATGATTATGGGATCTGATTTTTAAAAAAAACTATACCAAATTAAATTATTTATGATGCTCTTAAGAAAGGGAAGCCAATGTGAACTTAGCTTTTTATTAAATAATAAGGTTTACGATCAGTTCTGCCTATTTATTTGGTTTATCTATTGGATTTTTTTTTTTTTTTTGAGATGGAGTCTTGCCCTGTCGCCCAGGCTGGAGTGCAGTGGTGCAATCTCGGCTCACTGCAAGTTACACCTCCTGGGTTTGTGCCATTCTCCTGCCTCAGCCTCCCGAGTAGCTGGGACTACAGGCGCCCACCACCAAGCCCAGCTAAGTTTTTGTATTTTTAGTAGAGATGGGGTTTCACCATGTTAGCCAGGATAGTCTCAATCTCCTGACCTTGTGATCCACCCGCCTCGGCCTCCCAAAATGCTAGGATTACAGGCATGAGCCACCGTGCCCGGTCTTTTTTTTTTTTTGAGACAGGATCTGGCTCCGTTGCCCAGGCTGGAGTGCAGTGGCATGAACACGCCTCACTCGATCTCCCAGGCTCAAGTGATCCTCTCACTTCAGCCTTCTGAGTAGCTGGGACTACAGGCATGCGACACCATGCTTGGCTATTTAAAAAACTTTTTTTGTAGAGACAGGGTCTTACCATGTTGCCCAGTCTAGACCTCCTGGGCTCATGTAATTCTTCTGCCTCAGCCTCCCAAAGTGCTGGGATTATAGGCATGAGCCATCATGCTCAGCTGATGATCAGTTTTTTAATACTTTGGAGTTGATAATTTTTTTTTTTTTTTTTTTGAGACAGAGTCTCTCTCTGTCGTTCAGGCTGGAGTGCAATGGCGTGATCTCTCGGCTCACTGCAACCTCCGCCTCCTGGGTTCAAGCTATTCTCATGCCTCAGCCTCCTGAGTAGCTGGGATTATAGGCATGTGCCACCACACCTGGCTTTTTGTGTGTGTGTGTGTATTTTTAATAGAGACAGGGTTTCATCATGTTGGCCAGGCTGGTCTTGAACTCCTGACCTCAGGGGATCCACCCACCTCAGCCTCCCAAAGTGCTGGAGTTACAGGGGTGAGCCATCACCACACCCAGCCTGGAATTGATACAATTTTAAAAATGAGGCCGGGTGTGGTGGCTCACGCCTGTAATCTCAACACTTTGGGAGGCCGAGGCCAGAGGATCATGATGTCACAAGTTTGAGACCAGCCTGGCCAACATGATGAAACCCCGTGTCTACTGAAAATACAAAAATTAGCTGGGCGTGGTGACGCACATCTGTAATCCCAGCTACTAGGGAGGCTGAGGCAGGAGAATCGCTTGAACCCAGGAGGTGAAGGTTGCAGTGAGCCGAGATTGCGCTACTGCACTCCAGCCTGGGTGACAGGGCGAGACTCCGTCTCAAAAAAAAAAAAAAAATTAAAATTAAATAAAAATAAACATAAAAATGAATCACATGTCTATGACTCTTAGATTCAATTCCATTTATAGTAGCTGGGAAATGTCCACTCTTAATAGTTAAGCTCTCAGAAGATTTAGTAACTACATTGTTCACTATGCTTTCAATAGTTAAAAGTCAATAGCAACTTAAAACTAAATAATGGTACATCTATAAAATGGAATACTTGTTATTAAAAATGATGCTACTAAGACAGGTAGATAGTGATGATATATTTAATGGCAGGGCAAGTAGCAGATTACCAAACTATGATCTTGTTTTAGTGAAGTTTTACAAAGTATTTATAGGAAAAAACATTGACAGACTAAGAGTCTGGTTTCTATAAATAAACAAGTACTTCATGAATAATGTAAGTTGTAATTTTAATGTCAAAAAGTCCTGTCCTGGTGTGGTAGCTCATGCCAGTAATCCCAGCACTTTGGGAGGCTGAGGTGGGCAGATTGCTCTGAGCCAAGGAATTTGAGATCAGCCTGGGCACTGTGGTGAAACCCCGTCTCTACTAAAAATACAAAAAATAGCCAAGTGTGGTGGTGTGTACCTGTGGTCCCAGCTACTCAGGAGGCTGAGGTGGGAGGATCACTTGAACCTAGGACGTTGGGGCTATAGTGAGCTGTGACCGCACCACTGAACTCCAGTTGGGGCGACAGAGTGAGACTCTGTCTCAATAAAAAACAAACAAACAAAAAAACCCCAGAAGCCCTTACTTAATCTGTTGTCAAAGTATGATTCCTGGAAGAAACTTTAGAGGCTGGATGCAAGGAGTTGTGCAATGGCTTTTACTGGAATACAGACATTTGTGTAACTCAAAATATAACTGCTTTCAGGAATATGGCTGTATCAACTTTCAGTTTCTTAATGAGGTGACTACTATGTTGTTTTTAACTAGTGCTGTGCTAGAGCCAGCTTGTAGAGACTGTTAAACAGCCATTTTTAAAGCAGCTATGATGGGAGTATTTATACCACAGAAACTGGCAAATGCACAAATCAGTCCTGCTCCTTTCCCCATTCATCAGCAGGCCACTGTTTTTAACTACTTGAAAAGGATGATGAATGAAAAACTTATTAAGGTTCTTATATATGCTCATCAGAAAGCATTTCTACCCAAGAAGGTCTTAAACCCCTAGTTTCACCCTCCTATGAATCCTTCAACTCCTTACTATGCTCAGTCCATGGACCTGGAAGAGACTCCACTCAGCCTGGCCTGGCCTGTCTGTTTTGCTTCCCTGACTAGGCTGAAATCCCGTCTTCAGCTGGGACGACTCTCCCAGCTTCCCTTGCTGATCTCCTCACTTCCACACAACCTACCTCTGACTCTTCAGTTCTCTCCGAGCTTCACATACGCTGACTCTTGGGTTAGCTCACCAAACCTACTCACCTCTCTCTCTCTGACTGCTTCTCCCCCATGAATGACCCCAATACCTGCTTACTTCAGCTGGATCAACCTAACCAATCTATTTTTCTCTGTTCTTGCTTCAAGGTTATATACAGGCTTTTACTCTGGGAGAAAAACTACATGAGCAGCTTCAGCTTCACCTGTGCCTTCAGTCCTGCTCGCTGTCTCATTCCTGTTTGACCTTGACTGCTTTATCTACTTCTCTCTTCAAGCTCCATCCCAGGCCTGCTCATTTCACTAATACTTCACAGGGAAGTTATTTTATGTAAACTCCCTCAGTTTCTACTCCTTCAAGCCAATGTGTATTAGTTGACTATAGCTGGAAAAGTTTCTCTGACTTTATTCTACAAAAACAAGGAAGGGAGGGGCCAGGCACAGTGGCTCATGCCTGTAATCCCAGCACTTTGGGAGGCCAAGGTGGGTGGATCATTAGGTCAAGAGATCTAGACCATCCTGGCCAACATGGTGAAACCCCGCCTCTACTAAAAATACAAAAATCAGCCGGGTGTGGTGGTGGGCGCCTGTAGTCCCAGCTACTTGGGAGGCTGAGGCAAGAGAATCACTTGAATCCAGGAGGCGGAGGTTGCACTAAGCCGAGATTGCACCACTGCACTCCAGCCTGGTGACAGAGCAAGACTCCATCACAAAACAAAAACAAAAACAAAAACACAGGGAGGGAGGACTCTGTCCCTCACTTTTGCTGCATGCATAAAATTATTCCACTTCCCTTTTACCAGTATGTTTCTTCAAACAGAAATCTCTACCCACTGTCTCCACAACTCTGCCACAACAATCTAGTGGGTGGTATCTATGTCCAGCAAACTGCCTTTCGACCTAACTCTAAAATACACCAGTCTTTTTCTAGTGCTTATTCTAGATATCTGTGCTGTACCTGACACTATGGACCAGTGTCACGTTAAAATCCTACCTTGGGGCTGGGCGTGGTGGCTCACGCCTGTAATCCCAGTACTTTGGGAGGCTGAGACGGGCGGATCACTTGAGGCCTGGAATTCGAAACCAGCCTGGCCAATAAGGTGAAACCCTGTCTCTACTAAAAATACAAAATTAGCTGGGCGTGGTGGTGGGTGCCTGTAATCCTAGCTACATGGGAGGCTGAGGCAGGAGAAGTGCTTCAGCCCAGGAGGTGGAGTTTGCAGTGAGCCAAGATCGCACCATTACGCTCCAGCCTGGGCTACAGAGTGAGACTCTGTCTCAAAAAAAAAAAAAAAAAAGAAAAAATGCAAGTTGATTTGATGATAATACTTTTACATGGTTTACCCTCTGCTTTGGACTGTTCTTTACAGTCACTCTACTTTGAGAAACAACCTTTTGGTCTCCCTCATTCTCTTGGCTATAACTATTACTATGTGCAAATAACCACCCAATTTATCTTCAGCCTGACTTCAACTTCTGCTCACAGTCACCTTGGAATAAACACACTGAAGATTTAAAAACTTTCTACTCCAAACTTACTCTTCCTATGTTAATGATGTTATCACCTACTCACCTGCTTAACTAGAAACCTGAGACTTCTTTTTACTTCTAAGCATAAAATGATTCTCCAATGTGCCTCCCTTCTCTATGCCTTGGTTTAGGTGCTTTTTATCTTGCATATGGATTACTTAATAGCTAACATTTCCTTTCCCGGTGTGTAGGGCTCCACCTTAATAGAGCTTGAAGTTACCAATCCCCTTGGAGGATCTGCTTAGAGTACTTCAACTTTATGTAAACCAATTACATGACCATATTTTATGTCTTATAAATACAGATAATGAAGCAA